>NC_091702.1:1851932-2160588 GCF_041296265.1 Equus caballus
TTTATAACACCACTTCCCCAGACCTAGTCCCAGAGTTTCTGAATCAATTGGCCTGGGGTAGGACTGGATATAGCTATCATTTAAAAGCCTGTTCAGGTGATTCTAATGCGTGGCCAGGAAGAGGCCAATTGCTCTAAGGGAGACTGCACATACTTTGGAACCAGGCTGAAAAGACTCTGCTCCATAATCCCTCCCTTCGTAATCCGGCTGAGTGTCCTTGGGCAGCCCGTGTAACTTGCATGAGTCTCAACTGCTTTATCTGTAAAACAGAGCTACCAATAGTCACTTTGTTGGGCGAGGTATTAGGAAGATGAGAGACTATATACGCACACCTCCCGAGACAGGGCTTAGCATCCTGTGAGACTAAATAAATGGTACTGGCGGTGATGAGGAGGATGATAATGATGATAACCATGATAAAGGGTAATGCCTATGGCTTCAATAATGCAATTGGATATACATTCATTAAGCACTGTCTGTGTGCTCTGGAAGGGGAAACCTTGATAAATAAGATGTGATGACCACCTGAAGGAGCTCACAGTCAAGTAAAACAAACAGGCACGTAAGATAGTGACAGCAAGAGAAAAGAAAAACGGGCCAAGAAGATGGAAAAACGAGTCACAAGAGAAACTAAATTCTAATAAATATAGACAAACATGTAAACTTCAGCAATAATCAGGGAAATGAAAAACAAAACTCGAATGAGACATTTTCTCCCAGCAAATAGGCAAATATTAAAAATATCCCACCTTCACAGAAGCATAATTTTTACAGGCTTTTTAAAGGGTGAATTGACAGGTTAAAATCTGCACACTTTTCAAATCCTCTATTTCCCTTCTAGGTATGTAGTCTGGAGAAACACATATGCTCTAACAGACCTGTGTAGGAACTTTCACTGTGGCATGGCTGCAGCAATGTGAACCATCTAAATACCCATAAGATGGGGAATGGCCAACTAAATCTTCATGCCTTCATTCTATCTAATTCAATGCTAAATTATTTTTTAAAGTGATTTAAATGCATACAGGTACAAAACAGACAATCACACAAAGTACTCTGTGTCAAAGATGCAAATCATAGAAAATGCCAGAACATAGGTATAATAAAGCACAAACATGCACACTCAAAACAAAACTTTACTTTTTTATCCATGTATGTGTATGTAAATTCCCAGACAAGATTACTTCTGGAAAGGAAAGGTAGATTTTGAGAGTAGCCTAGAGGAGATCTTTCACTTACTATTTTGTTTGAATATTTAATAAAGTGAATGTATTCATGTACTGCTTATGTACATCTTTTAAAAGAAAAAAAACCACCAGACAATAATTGAATGTAGTGAGTATTATTAGAGAAGTATGTGTAAAGCATGATGGGGGAACCAAAAACAATGCTGCTGGGGTGGGATGGAGAGGAGGAGGTGCCGCAGAGATAGGGTAATGCTGAGCTAGGCCTTGAAGGAGAAGATGATGGTGGCATCCCAGACAGAGAGGGGACCATATGCAGGGGCTCAGGGGCATGGCATGTATGCTTTCATTCATTCATCCCATTATTCACTCAACAAACATTTGTGGAGTGTCACCTCTGAGCTCAGGAGTGTTCCAGGTGCTGGAGAGACAGCAGGGAACAGACAGACAAAGGTCCCTGCCCGCACGTTGCTTCTCTTCTAGTCTGTCTAGATAGATAACGTGCAAGAAACAATCAAGACGCATAGTGTGACAGGGAGTGCTGTGTGGAGAATAATGCAGGGAAAGGAGGTGGGAGATGCTGCGGTGGGAACGGGGCCCCCTATTTTAGTTGGGGTCACCAGAGAAGATTGTGCTAGGAAGTAGCATAAACAGAGAGCTGAAGGAGCTGAAAGAGCTAGCCATGGGGACAACCAAGGGAAGAATGTTCCAGCCACAAGGACAGCAGGTGCAGAGGACCCCATGCAGGGCTGAGCTTGACGTGTCTCAGCGACCACCAGAAGGACAGCATGGCTGGAGTGGGTCAGCAAGAGGACAGAGAGACGGTGGATGGAGGCTGGGAGGTGTCGTGCAAAGCTTTGCGAAATGTGGAAAGGATTTTGACTTTTCCTCTGGGGGGGGTAGGTGGGGGTGGGGAGCGGTCACCGTAGGCTTTTAAACTGGGAAGGGGCTTGATTCATTATATGTTTAAAGATACCTCTGGATGCTTGACTGAGAGGACTCCAGGGGGCTAACGTGGAGGCAGGGAGACAGTTGGGAGCCTCCGGCATTTGCAGGGTCTGCTCAGGGCCTGGGCAGCTGAGTCACGGGGCGCTGGGTCACTAGACACAGGGGTGGGAACACGGGATCTCAACAGCACGTGGACATCACTGGCCTCTTCCTCGGGTAGCAGCATCCTGATGCTCTTTGACCGACCTGCCTATACCCTTGCAGGACCCAGAGGAAGCGTACAAATGAAGGGCCATATACCACATGCCCAGGGATTTGAAAGTGATAAAGCAATCTATTAAAGTGTCATTTAAAATATGTACTATCCTCCTATCTTCATAATGACCTGGAAGGCCAAGTTCAAATTTGGAATCCTCTGGCTTCTCAGATTTTCTTGCCAGAATATAGCAGCATGGGGAGAGCTGGCTCCTGGCTTATGGCTCCCGGATCCCTACCCTCAGCCTGTTCCCCACTTCTCTTCCTACTCCCAGCTCTGCCCATCACTGTAGTGGCTTTTTGTACGTGTGTGAGTACATCATAACCTGCACAGTGAAAATGGGTGGACAGCAGTCTTTACATCCCCTCTGGCTTTCATGTGCCATGTGCCCTCGGGAGGACAGATCCAGGGAAGAGCCAACTTGGGCAGGGAAGTCCAGGGTCTCTGTGACCAAGAGAATGGTCCAGAAGAGAGGGTGCAGGTTGAGGTGGGCAAGTGCCCTTGGCCTGTGGCCTCCTTATCCCCTGGGAAGACGTGATGGGAGAAGGACTAGAGTGGAGACTTCTAGGGCGGATGACTCAGTGCAGGGATGTTTTCTGCATGGGCTTAAGAATGGCGCTGCCCTCCGCAATCAAGCCGGCTGAGCTTAGGTCACTGCTCCTTACCCAAGGGACGTGGGACACCTTGGTTGGGATTTCCTCTAAGAAGCCACACAATGGTGGTGGGAGGTGGTTCTTAGGAATTTAAATCATGAACGGAGGGGCTGAGGGAAATGTCTTGGAGCTGGTTTGTACCAGCCACAGCGTCTTGAAGAGATTGTCGCTTAAGTCCTATTCTCTGGATTATTGGAGGTCTGCTGGTTCCAGTCCTTTCTTAGGCTTCTTTGATCAGCTATGCCTTCCATTCCATGAGCTTTCTAAGGCTTAAACCATTCAGAGATAGTTACTGTGCCTGTAACCAAGAAACCCTACAAGATGCAGGCTGTGTTACAAAGAATTCCATGTGCCACATTAGAGCGGCTGAACTTTAGTCTGCAGAAAATTGGAGGCTTTTAAACAGAGAGCTGGCTTTTTTTTTTTTTAATGTCTCTAGAGAGACACAGAAGATGGGCTGAAAGGGAAGAAACTCATCTGGCCTTCCTTGCTCCTCCAGCACTTCAAACGGTGGATTAAACAGAGGCACCTATTATGAAATATAAGTTCAACTTCAAGAAAGAAAGAAGAAATCTTCAGGGTAGGTAGGTGAGAGAGACACCAGGAGACTGGCGATGAGTAATTGAGCTCATTTTCAGGCAAGAACAAAGATTCAAGGCTGACTCCCAGGAATTAGAGATCGGGTAGTACAACATCATATCCCAGTTCAATTCTAGAAGACATTATAGAACAGATGGTTTCTGAGCAGGGAGAAGCCAACGGAGGTTCAGTATGACCAAGTCATGCCAGACTCCTGTCAGCCCCAGCCTGCTCCTGTATAGCTCCATGAACTGGAAGTCTTCAGCAGTCAGATGCATATTAGGTGCCTTGGCCTCACCACTAGTGTGGTCTTACTAACGCTGCCCTAAACTTGATATACGTGCCCTGATTCCACTCAGTCAGCTTTTCCCTAAGCCTCTAAGGTCTCTTAGTCTCTTGCTGAAACCATTATCTCAGCCCACCTGTACAGGGTCTTGAAATCCTGTTAATCTCTTGCAAAGTTCTTCCTTGACAAAACTCTCCCTTGAGAGACTGTCCTTGTAGTGGATGTCTGCTGTCTCTCCATGACCAGCATCCACTTCTCCTTGTGCTGTAACAGCTTCGTACCTGGCCTTGATAAAGGATCCTTCCTCCACTCCCACTTCCGTGCTCAGCTCGGGGGAGCTCACTTTGTCTCCAGCTCTAGAGCATATCTTTATCATATGAGCAAGGAGCCGCCACTGAAGAGTTTTAGTATGTCCCTATGAGGACAGAGTCAATGGCAGGATGGTGTGATCAGAGACGCATCTGGGGAGAATCCCTCTGGGTGCAGGGTGAGGAAGAAACTGCATGCAAGAAGACCAGCTGGAAGACTGTGGGGAGTTTTGAGGAAAGAAATGGCAGTTTGGACTAGCATATTGGCAGGAGGTGGAAGAGAAGTAGATCGACTCGAGTGACTTTTAGGAATTAAAGTCAACAGGCTGGTGATGAATTGGATATGGGGGATGGAGGGAGAAAGAGATGTCACAAATGATTCCTAAGTTTGCGCTTTGTGCAAGTGAATGGATCACGGTGACTTCACCGATAGAGGGAAATCAGAAAGAGAAGCAGACTTGAGGAAGGGAGTCATGAAGAGCATGGCTTCAGTTCGGAGTATTTTGAAACACCTAAGAGAAAGTGTTAAGAGGCAATTGGATATACAAATATGGAACACTGAGGATGTATCTGAGTTGGAGATATTAACTTGCCAGTCCACGTAGAAAGCCAAAGACGTGCATTATATCAGTGAGAGGAGAAGAGCGAGCCAGAGACCAACCTCATAACTGCCCCCTCTGTGTTCCCTCCGACAACACTCTCTTTCCATCTTACATTTATGCTCTTGGTTTTTCTACCTCTCAAAATGCACGCACACATGACTTGTTCCTACTTAAACCCAATATCCCCCCCCTGCTAATTTCTGCAGATGGTATTTTGACTTTGTTAAATATTTTTCATGGCAGAATCATAGCAATGCCTTGCACAGAGATGGCAAAAGAGATGTGGGCAAACGATGAGGCTAATTCTACTTTGTCTTTTATTGGTTCTTGAAATGGAGACACCAGGCATCTGGAATCTGAAACCCTGTACTCTATGCATCCAGACCTCCTATTCCATACTTCATGAAGCATCTCCAGTTTGGGAGATTATACATTAGGACAGGAATGGATGAACTAGTTTATGTCCTGTGGACAAGGGTCCAGCACAGAGAGCAGGCTGGAAGCCATGCAGGATGGGGAGCAAGGTAACTTGGGGATATTATCTGACTTATTCCATGTGGTCCCAAGAATAAGGGCAGGATCCATGACTTACGCCTCTTGTGTTCTTGGGCCAGGACAGGCCTGTTACAAAGCGGGCTTCAATAAATGTGTGTTAATAACTCTGCAGATGATGAATATACGGAGCAGTGATGAGGCCTGGCTGAGGATGCTGAAGATGTCATTCAGACATCCTGGCATATATTACCCTTAAGTGCTGCCTCGGTGGTTGGGCATCTGCACTTAGAACCCAGCAGAGTCTTGCCCCTGATATCAAGATATCCATGGGCCTGCCTCCCGCCGTCCCTCCCTCACCCTACCCTCCGCCCAAGAACCTGTGGAATTCAGTCAGACGCCAGAGACTCCAGGAAGGTCCTAGAGAAGAGGCGATCAGGGGTGAGACTCTCTCAATCATTTATTGCAGCTCTCATTGGCTTTCCTAGAATCAGCCAGAGCTGAAATCTGATTGTGGAACCTTGGATTCTGGATTGCGGGGGTATGGACCCAGGGAACATTTATTAAGCAAGACTATATGTAATGTCCACTTAATTCTCACTGCACACTGGCGTTCTTATTACTTTTGCTTAGGGAACTGAGGCTCAGAGAGGCTGAGACTGTCCAGCCTGCAAGCAGTGGAGCATGCATCAAATCGAGACCAGCCCAATTCCACAGCCTGTGTTCATTCCACTCAACTTCACAGCCTCTCTTCAAGGTCTTGATGAGGGGGTCTCACCTCATACACACTCTCCAGTGAGTGTAAAGAGAACACCTGAGCTAGAGCCACTTTCTCCTAACGTATTATGAGGATACTCTGGCTTAGAGTAGAAATCAGAACTCAAACCACACCTTACTCTCCGCTGGGCCATGCTGCCGGTGAATCAGGCCAGCACCCCTTGTTGACACGCTTTCTAAATGATCATTCTTCTCTTTCATTTTTTAGATTTGGAACCAATTTGCTCCTCTCTGCTTGATTAGGATCTAACACTTGCCTAGTCAAAACAAATGGAGTGATAATCAGAGCTTGCTTTTGTGCAGCGTGTTGCAGTGGGTGCCAGCCTTCCCCAGCCCCTCCCTGGCTGGAATACAAACACCTTCCTCAGGTAAGCTAAGCTCTACCACGATTCCAAGCTTACTCTGATAGAAAAGAGTGAGATGAGAGCCTCATCTCTGCCTGAGGGAGTTGGGGAGCATTCTTCCTGCTGCTGCATAAGTGGAAACTGCCACGTGACCTACAGCCATCTCCTTCCCCTCGTTCTGCTGGAGAGATCCACGCACCTGGTTTTCACTTCAGCAACTCTGCTCATCCTTGCTGTGGCAGATCCCTCTTCTCAATCCCAGCAGCACACCTGGGCTGGAGCAGGGACAGGCAGTCCTGCTCCGAATGGAGCCCTTGGCTAGACCCACAGTGTTCCCACCCACCTGACTTGAAAATATCCACAGCCGTTGCCTTCCTGAGCGTCTGCTATGTAGGGGCCTGTCTCCATGCTAGGTACTTTACATAAATCATGCTATTTAATTCTCTCAACAATCCCTTCCTTCAAATATTTATTTTGCACTTCCTGAGTGCTAGGCACTGTCCGAGGGATGCAGCAAAGAACCAAAGCAAGCAAACCCCTCTCCTTGTGGAACTTATGTTCTTTTGTGGAGGAGCACCTCTCTAAATGATACTGCTACCCCCATTTTTAAAGAGAAAAATAAGGTTCTGGGAGTTTTCATAACTTGGAATTTCACACAGCTGGTAAAGAGAAGAGATGAAATGTAAGCGCTGGCTTCTAAGACCCGAACCTATGCTCCTTCCCTTACATCCTACCTCTTGCAGCTGATCGCAGGTCTTACTCCCAGAATTCCTAGGATTGAAGGGCTAAGATCAAGATATAACAGCTTGTGCCTGGGTTTGCACAGCTAGCAAGTTCCCGGGGGCAGTTGCAAACTGGTCCTTACTGATTCTAAAGGTCTTTCAGTTAATCAGGTCACAGAGCGTGGAAAAGCATCATAATTCTAGCTTATGGACAAGAGTACCCACTCTGCAAAGGCATGGCTCCAGCTGCTGTGTCTGCATGGGTTCATCTGCTCCTCCTAGCTGACCTGTGAATGTAGGTAATTTTAGTATTATTTCCTTCTTACAGATGAGGAGACTAAAGGATTGAGTGTTTATGAAACTCCCCCAAAGTCATGGAGCTAGGAAGGGGCAGAGCTGGGATGTGAACCCAGGCTGGCTGGTGCCGGGTCCAATTCCTCCCCACTATGTCTACTCACTCCTCAAAGATGAGATACAAATTGATCTTGCATTAAAGGAAGCCTAGATTCCCAAACGTCTCCAGGGCTATACTATCATGCCACTTGCTCGCAAGTTTGAAAGGTCTTTTCTCATAAAGAGCAAAAGATGTGGAGGACTAGGAGTTCAGTCTTGACAGGCATGCAGGGGAAAAGTGTTACTGGCAAGAGGAAAGGCTGTGCAAAGGTCCAGGGGTAAGGAAGAGCACATCCTGGTTCCCCCAAAAATGGTCCAGATGATCACTCACTCCTTTTGACACCAGATGTGGAAACGGTGCTCTCCCAACCAGGAAGAGCCCCTCCCTGGCCAGCTCCTTCCGGGGAGCATCTTTCTCCTCCTGGGACTGGTGCTGTAACATGTCCAGGGGATCTCCAGGCAGAGCAGCTACAGACTTTGTGGGGCCCAGTGCAAAATGAAAACGTGAGGACCCCTGTTCAGAAATTATTAAGAATTTCAAGATGGCGACAGTAGATCATTAAACCAAGCGTGGAGCTCTCCTAAGCACAGGGCCCTGTGCAACTGCACAGGCCACATGCCCACAAAGCCAGGCCTGCCCCTGGTCTCCCTGAGCTACAATGTCACCTCCCTTATCTCATTTTTTCTTCATGACAATTCTGGGAACTGAGTATTGTCACGCCCAAGTTCCAGCTGAGGAAACTAAATCTGTAAGGCCAAGAATGACTTGATCAAGTTCTCGGAATTAGTAACCATGTCAAGATCAGAATAATAATGAAATGACAACTAATGCATAACATTTGTGGAGTCCCGGGGCTCAAAGCTGAAATCCTCTGACGCCAAAGCCCATGTTCTAACACAGTCTGCTACTATGCCTCCTGCCCACAGCTCAGGGCTTCTGTGTCTAATCCTGACTTCAGACGGTTTTGTGCCTGGATTGTAAAAAGGGCCTGGACCAGTTAGGCTTTGCCAAGAGATGGAATCAACACATGTCAACAACCATCCAGTGCCATGAACATCTTCCCAAAGCCTAGAGAGGAAATCCAAGTGGAGACGCCGGGTAGCCTGAACTTCTTAACAAACTGTTGTTGCTGCCGAGGCCACCTCATCCCTGGGCTATCCCAGGGACCAGGCCTCCACGCTGCACTCAACAAGCAGATCGAGAAGCTTCTCTCCTTGATAACCAAACACATCCATTCAAGGCAACAGAGTTTTCTATTCAATTATCACAAATTTTAAGGAGGTTTAAAAACAGAACCCCAAGTTCACACCCACTCACTCTTTTACCCTATTTAGTCCATTTAGACCAAAATTAAGAAGACTCTGTTATCCAGGTTGTTTCTTTCCTGTGTGATGGAACATAATCCAACCACATCCTGAGATGTGCAAAGTGCTTAAGACCCTGGAGTCGGGCATAACTGAGTTTAGGCCCAGCCCCTCGTGGTACCAGATGTGTCAACTTGAGCAAGTATCAAACCTCTCCTCAGTTTCTTCATCGTGTAATAAAGGAATGCCCAGTTCATAAGGTTGCGACTCTTAAGCGCCCAGCACATTGGTAACGTGTTTCATGGGTGTTAACCATTAGTAGCGGCGTGATTGGCAGTAATGTTATTAAGTTGTTCTCAGCTAACTCCTCTGCTGGTTCAGTCACGTATTCATTCATTTATCAACATATAGAAATATTGCTGCATACTTCCTATGTCCAGCTCTGCACCACAGTTTGGAGAAACAGAATGAGATTGAGGCCCAGATCCAGAGGAGCTCACAGACTAGTCAGCAAGGAGGAGGTAAATGTGGACCTAAATAACTAGACTACAGAGAAGACAATGTTCATGGAGAACTGGAAACAGGACCTCAGACTGGGTGAACTAAGGAAGTCTTCTTGGAAGAGGAAATATTAAGCTGGGCTGTTAGACTGAACAGTAAGCACTCAGTAGGTAGTGTTTCAATTACCGGCCAATGAAAGCCACACTACCTCTTAAGAATGGACCTCTCTATAGTTCCCCGACGGCATGGCTGCATGCAGATATTCTCCAGCTCAGAGTTTGACTTTCACTTTTGAAAAGGTAAAACAGATTTTACTTCTGAAATTAAAAAGAGTATTTTTTCATATTCCAAAGGTGTATAGTTGGGACTCGGGCAGTAGAAATTTATGAACAGGGGCCCTTTGAACGAGGAGGGAAGACAATGACTTAGGACTAAGGATTCTATCATGTGTCGCAGGATATTTTCTAAATGCTTAGCCCACAGATGTATGCACATAAAAAGGTTTGTCATTTATCATTTAAGTGACCCATAACGACATCTACTCTCCCCTTTGCCCTGTGGCAGCAGGTTCTCGTGGCTCCTTCTTTGATGGCTTGAGCACCAGTGTCCATTTCCCCATCTGCCTTAGAGGACACATCTGATTAATCCAAAACAATTATGATGATCCCATTTCTCTTGCCAGTGATTCATGCAGGGGAGCTATGTGACCCAATTCTGGAGAACAGACTTGAGCAGAAATCAGCTGGGCAGCTTCCGAGAAAGGTTTCCTCTCTGATAAAAAAAAAAAAAAAACCGCACCAGAAATGTGGTGTCATATCTTGTTTTTCACGTTCTTGTTCTTTTGGATGGTGTTGATTCTGGGTGTGATGCCTAATATTGCTGAATCTACTTCACGACCATGAAGAAAAGCTAGCTTGTACAGAAAACTGACCTATCACAACAGGAGAGGAGAAAGCCAAGAATAACCAGATCACCAGTGACATCATTGAGCTGCTGAATTATCCAACCTTGGCGCCACCCTACCTTCCAAACTTCTCCTTATGTGCAGTAACGAACTATTCTTATTGTGTAACCTGAAAGAATCAAAGCTCTTTGTTACGTGTGGCTAAAAGCACGCTTTCTGATGAAGCTCTAATATAGCGGCTTTTGAAATCAAAGAATTGGTCCTGGAAAGGCCTTGTAATTTTCATTATATAGGTCCTTCACTTCCGTAGTTAAATTTACCCCAATCTATTTTTATTCTTTTTGTTGCGATTGTGAATGGTATTGTATTCTTGAGTTCTTTTTCTGTTGGTTCATTACTGGAGTATAGAAATGCTACTGATTTATGCAAATTGATTTTATACCCCGCAACTTTGCTGTAGTTGTTGATTACTTCTAACAGTTTTCCAATGGATTCTTTGGGATTTTCTATATATAAGATCATGTCGTCTGCAAACAGCGAGAGTTTCACTTCTTCGCTCCCTATTTGGATTCCTTTTATTCCTTTTTCTTGCCTGACTGCTCTGGCCAGGACCTCCAGTACTATGTTAAATAAGAGTGGTGATAGAGGGCATCCTTGTCTTGTTCCTGTTTTCAGAGGGATGGGGTTCAGTTTTTGCCCATTGAGTATGATGTTGGCTATGGGTTTGTCATATATGGCCTTTATTATGTTGAGGTAGTTTCCTTCTATGCCCATTTTGTTCAGAGTTTTTATCATAAATGGCTGTTGGATCTTGTCAAATGCCTTCTCTGCATCTATTGAGATGATCATGTGGTTTTTATTCCTCAGTTTGTTGGTGTGGTTTATCACGTTGATTGATTTGCGGATGTTGAACCATCCCTGTGTCCCTGGTATGAATCCCACCTGATCCTGATGTATGATCCTTTTGATGAATTGCTGAATTCTGGTTGCCAAAATTTTGTTTAGAATTTTTGCGTCTATGTTCATCAGTGATATTGGCCTGTAGTTCTCTTTTGTCGTGGCGTCCTTGTCAGGTTTTGGTATCGGCGTGATGTTGGCCTCATAGAATGTGTTAGGAAGTGTTCCATCTTCCCTAATTTTTTGGAATAGCTTGAAAAGGATAGGTATTAAATCCTCTCTGAAAGTTTGGTAGAATTCCCCAGGAAAGCCATCTGGTCCTGGGGTTTTATTCTTTGGGATGTTTTTGATTGCTGTTTCAATCTCTTTCCTTGTGATTGGTCTGTTCAAATTGTCTGCCTCTTCTTGAGTGAGCTTTGGGAGATTGTAGGAGTCCAAGAATTTATCCATTTCCTCTAGGTTATCCATTCTGTTGGCATAGAGTTTTTTGTAGTATTCTCTTATAATCTGTTGTATTTCTGCAGAGTCTGTTGTTATTTCTCCTCGCTCATTTCTGATTTTGTTTATTTGAGCTTTCTCCCTTTTTTTCTTTGTAAGTCTGGCTAGTGGTTTGTCAATTTTATTTATCTTCTCAAAAAACCAGCTCTTTGTCTCATTGATCCTTCCTACTGCCTTTGTCGTTTCAATAGTGTTTATTTCTGTTCTGATTTTTATTATTTCTCTCCTTCTGCTGACTTTGGGCTTCATTTGTTCTTTTTTCTCTAGTTCACTTAGGTGTGCTTTAAGGTTGCTTATTTGGGATTTTTCTTGTTTGTTAAGATGTGCCTGTATTGTGATGAATTTTCCTCTTAACACAGCTTTTCCTGTATCCCATATGAGTTGGTATGGCATGCTATCATTTTCACTTGTTTCCAGGTATTTTTTTATTTCTTCTTTAATTTTTCTTCAATGATCCATTGCTTGTTCAGTAGTGTGTTGTTTAGTCTCCAAATCTTTGTGCCTTTCTCAGCTTTTTTCTTGTAATTAATTTCTAGCCTTATAGCACTATGATCTGAGAAGATGCTTGTTATTATTTCAATTTTTTTAAATTTGTAGAGGCTTGCCTTGTTTCCCAACGTATGGTCTATCCTAGAGAATGTTCCATGTGCACTTGAGAAGAATGTGTATTCAGCTCTTTCAGGGTGGAGTGATCTATATATGTCTATTAAGTCCAATTGTTTTAGTTTTTCATTTAGCTCCACTATTTCCTTGTTGATTTTCTGTCTGGATGATCTGTCCATTGATGTGAGTGGGGTATTGAGGTCCCCTACTATTATTGCGTTGCTTTTAACATCTTCCTTTAGGTCTGTTAATAGTTGCTTTATGAATCTTGGTGCTCCTGTCTTGGGTGCATAGATATTTATAAGCATTATTTCTTCTTGATGAAGTGTCCCTTTGATCATTATATATTGTCCCTCTGTGTCTCTCTTTACCTGTCTTATTTTGAAATCCACTTGGTCTGATATGAGAATTGCAACACCTGCCTTTTTTTCCTTGCTATTTGCTTGAAGTATCGTCCTCCACCCCTTCACCCTGAGTCTGTGTTTGTCCTTGGGGCTGAGGTGTGTTTCCTGGAGGCAACAAATTGTCGGATCGTGTTCTTTAATCCATTTTGCCACTCTGTGTCTTTTTATTGGAGAGTTCAATCCGTTTACATTGAGAGTGATTATTGATGCATGTGAACTTAATGCTGTTAATCTGTCGCTCATTATCTTGTTTTCCTGTGTTTCTTTTCCTGTTTGCTTTAGACTACCCATTTAATGCTGCAATTTCTTATGCTGGGTTTCTTAGATTTTTCCTTATTTATGATTTGTGACTCTGTCCTGTCCTTTATTTTAGTGTCTACCTTGAAGTTTGTATTTAGAATCTCGTGTATAATATAGTCTATTCTCTGGTGGTCTCTTACTTACTTGACCAATACTGATTTAGACCCTTTGCTCTTCCCCTCCTAAATAATTATTTTCATTTTTTATTCCAACTCGTCTTACTAATTTGTAGTTAGAGTGCTAAGATCGTCCTTGCTTTGGTAGTTTCCTTACCTTTACCCTAATGCTATAATTGAATATTTGCTATCCTGTTCTGGTCCTATCCATCGGTCTCCCTAGTCTGTGGATTGTGTCCCCTTTCTCCCTTTTTTCTTTTTTCAGGTATGAGCGCCTTCTTGAGGATTTCTTATAATGGAGGGCTTTTAGTTACAAATTCCCTTAACTTTTGTTTGTCTGGAAAAGATTTAATTTCTCCCTCATATCTGAAGGAAATTCTTGCTGGATAGAGTATTCTTGGCTGAAGATTTTTATCCTTTAAAGCTTTGAATATATCACTCCATTCTCTCCTAGCTTGTAGGGTTTCTGTAGAGAAATCTGCTGACAGTCTGATAGGGGCTCTTTTATAGGTTATTCTCTTTTTTTCCCTTACTTCCCTGAGTATTCTCTCCTTATCTTTCCTATTTGCCAACTTTACTACTATGTGCCTTGCAGTAGGTCTTTTTACATTGACAAATCTAGGAGATCTAAAACCCTCCTCTACACACATTTCTCCATTGATCCCTAGATTTGGGAAGTTCTCTTTAATAATTTCGTTAAGCACACTTTCTGTTCCATTTTCCTTTTCCATATTCTCGGGAATTCCTATGATCCTTATGTTCTTACTCCTCATTGAATCCATTATTTCTCGGATATTTTCCTCATTTTTATAATTCTTAGCTCTCTTTCTTCCTCTGTCTGGCGCCATTCAGCCTGTCTGTCCTCGATTATGCTAATTTGCTCCTCTATGTTGCCTACACAGGAATTCAGGGCATCTGTATTCTGTTTTATCTGGTCCATTGTGTTTTTCATCTCAAGTAATTCTGTTTGATTCTTCTTTATGATTTCATTCTCTTTTGTAAAGCAACTCCAGAACTCAGCTTGTTTCTCTATCTTTCTCTCTACCTCATTGAGTTTTTTTATTATAGCTGCTCTGAATTCATTATCACTTAGTTTACCTAATTCCAAGTCCTCAGGACTTAATTCTGTGTTTTTATTGTTTTCCTTCTGGTCTGGGGCTTTTATAAATTGCTGGATGGTAGAGCAGCGTTTTTTTCGCATGGTAGTAGAATTCAGTTGCAGTCACAGCCTGTCGCCACTAGATGGGGGTCAAGAGCCGCGTGTTATGAGCTCTCCACCTTGGGACAAGATGGCTGCGCCCAGTGGTTTTGCCGGGGCGGGGGGGGGGGGGGGGGCTGTTACTCACACGCACCAGTCTGGGTTCAGATCAGTTCTGTTCTCTGATCTCCCAATGCCCTTGATTTATGGGGTCCCCGTGGACGGAAGCTTTCCCCCCGTCAGCGGGTCTCCACTGAATCAGCGGCAGGAGTCCTGGATGGTCCCCCGGTCGCGCAACCCCTCCCCTGCTTCTTCCCGACCCGCGCCGCAGCGATCGCAGACTCTAGGGGAGGGAGCGATGTTCTCTCTACCGTTCCAGCGCCTCCGAAGGTGTAAGCAAGGTTATGATCTCCGCCTTCTTGGTATTGTAGGTCTCTAACAAGCTGGCATTATGTTTATTCTCTGAAATTCAGTTCTTCCGATCTTTTGTTGTATTTTGGAGGGGAGAGAATCCCGGGTCAGCTCACCCCGCCGTTTTGCTCCTATGCTCGAGTAGAAGTCAGGCTTGAGAGGCAAGATGGAGGGGAGATCGGATGAGAAAGAAAAGTTGAGTAGCTGGCAGCTTCCACTTGCAGGATAAGAATGTGATGTTTGCCATCCTTTGTTAGGGGTTGCAAAGTCACATGACTACGGGAGACAGGTGGTGCCACAAAGGGAATGGAGATGGGGTGACTGTGTTGAAAGTAAACACCTGCTTGCTATTCAGCTCCTGTCAGTTTTTTGCCACGAGGAAGCATGGGCCCAGCGTTGCCAGATCTTCTGATTTTCAAGAGAAACTTGAAAACTTGATGTTTGTCTGAATTTCCCAATTTTCCAAACACTATGTGAGCCAAATACAATGTTTTTGAGGACCAGATATGGCTCCTGATGCACTAGTTGTGGTCTTTGGTGTAGTTTCTAATACTTAAAAGCAGAGGTCAGGATATTGTGTCCTTTCCTGACCTTGTCAACAGCTGGCTGTATTACCCTTCCCTCTCTAGGACTCAGTTTCCTCATTTGTAAAATAGAGTCTTCTAGGCTGTAAGCACTTTGAGGGCAATTATTATGTCTCTTTTGCTCACCATGATCCCCCCAGAGCACAGCAACATGCCGGGAGCATAGCTAGTGCACAGAAAATGTTTGTTGAATGACTGAATAAATGAAAGAATGAGTGAGGGTCCTAACATCCAGTCTTCTGGTTCCTTACTGTCAGTTCTGACCAGTCTTCTCTCTGCAACTCCTCGTCCTGTTGACCAAGACATAAACCCTGGTCCCCAACTCTGCTGCTTGCTCAATTTATATTTCCCTTTATCCACTTTCACTCATTTAGTCATTCATCTATGAAATCTTAACGTAGTCCCACTCTCCTAGGTTAGGTCCCGTGCTGGGCACTGGGCATAGAGACAACGACCTTAGCTCTGCTCTCAAGCAGCACCCAAACTAGAGAGATCGAATAATAGGTGAGCCTGGAAGAGGAATGCCATGTGATCAACTCTCTAGTGGAGATGTGTGCAAGGAGCCATTTTGGCATATCTTTTTGACTCAGCTGTCTAACTCACCCATAATCCTACCTTAGAAAACACATTCGAGAATCCTGGTGCTGCTCCCTGACTTCTGAAAATTCATGTCAGAAGTCCCTCTCTGCTCCCTCCTGACAGTTCTTCTCAGCATAATCCTGGCTGTCCCAATCTCCCTCGGGTACCATCCATGGAGCCTGCCTTTCCTTCCAAATTGTGTTTTCTTCTCAAGGCTCTTGCCCCCCTCAGCCCTTCAGCATTAAATATCCTAAACCTATATCTTAGCCTTATTCATCAAGGGAGTTCCTTGAAGACTCTTTCCAACTTGAAGAACCCTAGTTCTGATTTCACATGAACTCCATGATTCTGCTGATGACGGATCCTGGAGACGTGCCCTCCTGACACAGGGGACTTCATTTAAACAGTAACTCCTCAACAGAAAGAGTCAGCTCCGGACAGCGCTGCCATAAAGGGTTTCCGTTTTTGCCAGAACTACATATCTCCTGTTCTATGACTATGATTATGCAAACAATTGCTGGAATCTCTTTATTCATTTATTTTTTATTTCTGACTACAAACTGACCAATTTTTTCCCAGCTCATTGCTTTCACACAATATACTGCCACATGCAGCCAACACACACTCCTAGTATGTTATTTTCCAATTCTTTCTTAGAGCCATCAGTCAATCACATACATGGTCTGCCTCCCAAGTTATCACAAGGGAGAGTGTGACCAAATGTTTGCTGCTGCCCACTAGGGAGAACCATGCTAGTGGCCTCTGACAGCAGTTTCCAGGCGCCTCATCTTCCAACTGCTAAGCTAATGCTGCATATTTTCAGTTGTTGTTATAAAATCACCCCACTCCTGGTACTAATTTCTGTGTTGCAAACAGAGCTAGGCTATGTTGTAATAACAAACGAATCCTGAGGTGTCAATTGTCTAATGCAGACAATGCCTACTTCTTGCTCATGCCACGTGCCCAGTGTTGGCTGGCAGGAGATGTGCTCTGCCCCCACCTCAGGGAGGCTCCACCAGAAAGTGCTTACGGTCCTCTCAGCACATGGCTTCTGGGTGGATGGTGGCTGAGTGACAGTGGGGAGATCATGCGGGCTACTCCCTGCCTCAGCCTGCCTCTGAGCCAGGACTAATGTCCTGGCCCTGTCTACCTGCAGGAAAACGGGACAGAGTCCCCTTGGATGCCCAAAGGGAGGACCAGATATGAGTGAGCACCACAAGTTTCTACCACATTTACTTAATATTGTCTTTCAATTGAATGACTTTTACATAAAAAGCTCTCATTTAAATTAGAACTTGTACTTCTTGAGAGAAATTATATGTATAAGGAAACTTAACATAACTGGTATCATTTGCCAAAAATAGATGGTAAGCACAAATATATCAGAAACAGAAACGAAGTACACTTTAAAATTTTACGTAGATATTGTCGATAAAGGGTCCAAGTCGAAAACCACTCTTTCTTTATAAAAAACAAGGAGGGAAGCTAACGATAGAGAGGTGTTAAAGATACACTAGCCCCAAACTCAGACACTCTCCTTGGCAAAATCAGACAGAAAGAGAAGTAAAATGTGAGTAACGTCCTAATTATGTGACTCGGTGTTATTTAACGCCCTGTCCACGTAGCTTCTAGAATGATGTAGTATATACCAGCCGTACTCACACCTGTGAGCTTCTCTGACCTAAAGCATGTCTGGGTGAACAGAATCAGATATTTGGGGCCTGGTCTGACCGCCACATTTGTAGGCAGATTCCTATATCCTTACCTATAAGGACAGCCTCATCAGAGTTGCTGTGTTTGCAGGAGCAAGACAGCATGTGAGAGGGCAAAATCGGTCTGCTCATATTTTGGTAACAGTCGCACCACCTCCCACCACAGTTGTGACAACCAAAAATGTCTCTCCTACCTGGCAATGTCCCTGGGTGGGATTCCAAGAACTCTTAGCTGAGAAATGTTGGTTGAACTTAAATCCAAAAAATTGGAGAGGCAGCTTGAGGAGTAAGGAATTTGGCCTCTAGAGAGAGGTCTGACCTTTGTCCTCGCTCTTGGGAGAATTTCCTGAGTGACTGGAATGTCTCTGTTATTCATGAGGGGCCGCACCCGAATAGTTTATGCTAATGAAGTTCCTCAAAGGGGGCCCAGAGATAGTTTATAAACTGTTACCCAACTGCCTGAGAGGGGGCTGGCCCTGCCCGGACCACAAAGACCAACCCTGTGCTCAGAGGCTTTGAGCTTCACAGCAGCAGCCTGACGTGGGTGGAGGGGAGGAGGGCTGGAGATGGAGCTCAACCACATTGGCAATCACTCAATCAGTCATGCCGAAGTCATGGAGCCTCAATGAAAACTCTGGACAACAAAGCTTGGAGGAACGTCCTGCCTTGGCAATACCACATGCGAATGGCCACACTTGATGTCCGGAGGATGAGGCATCTCTGAGGAAGACAGAAGCTCTGCATTTGGAACTGCCTGCCTGATTCTGCCCTATACGCCTCTTCCTTTGGCTGGTTCTGATGTGTATCTTTTTGCTTTAATAAAGCACAATCATAAGTATAGCACTTTCCTGAGCTCTGAGAGTCATTCTACTGAAATATTGCACCCGAGGGTAGTTGTGGGAACCCCAAAATTTGTAACCAGCTGGTCTGAAGTGAGAGTGGCCCTGAGGATCCCTGAACTTGTGGCTGGAGTCAGAAATCTTGGGCAGACTGGGCATCTAGAAGACTATATCCTTAACCTCCCGTTTGGCTAACTCCAAGTACAGGTGTAATAGGGTCATCTATTTTTAACCATCAATTTTATTAATTTTGTCTTAAAAATCTTTTCTCTGGTGGCTCAGCATAGCTCCTTTGGGGGAAGGGCTGTGTTCCAGAGCTTTAGCTCACTGTAACAGCCAGGAGTAGTTTCCAACACATTAAGTCACATAGGTGTGGTGGAAATAGCCTGGACCTCGGAATCATGACTATAAATCCTAATTCTGTCCCTTTGCTTATATATAGTGGGCAAGTGACTTGACCTTTTTGAGACATGCTGTCCTCATGTGTAAAATGGTGATGACAGAACTTTCATTCGTCCATTCACTAAGTATTCAGGGAGTGCCCACCATGTGCCAGGCACTGAACTGGCCCCCAGGGTACAGCAGCGAACAACACGAGGTCCCTGCCCTCAGGGAGTTCACATTCCAGTAGGAGAGATGGACCACAAATGAACAACTTCAGATGATGAAAAGCGCCACCAAGGAAATGAAGCAGGTAAGGGAAGAGAAAGTGACAATAGGAGTGGGTGTTCTTTTCAACAGAGCCCTTTGAGAACACCTGAGGAGAATCATTTGTGCAAAGGTCCTGAGGTAGGAACAAGTTTGGCATATTTGAAGTACAGAAAAACACAGTCATCAAGGATTAAAGAAAATTAAGCCTACAAAATTAATGAACTCAATACCTGGCACTTAAATGAAAATTCAAGGATCTTTTAGGTGAACCTGCATAAATGTGTGTTGAATGTTACCAGAAAACACCCCAGGAATAATACTGATTGGATTCTATTGTGTGCTTCCCATAGATTTAATATCAACTAATGTATGTGATGCTCACAACAACCTCCTGAGGGAGATAACGTTCTCTTCACCATTTTGATAGATGAGGAAACTGAGGCAAGTGTCTTAAGTGAATTGCCCAAATTCACACAGCTTTTAAGTGGTAAAACTAGGAATAGGAACTGGGCAGTTGGCTCTCGATGACCTTGCCCCCGACCACTCTGCTGAACTGCACGTTTTAACAATAGCTCCAATCTAAGATCTGGTCTCTTTGTTGCGACCTCTCCAAACACACTTGGGCTTTTACCGTGAATTTCTTATTTAATAAATTAATTTATTCAACAAGCATTGATCAAACACCTGCCAGGTTCCTGGCCCTTGAACAGGCACGGGGAATATAAAGAATGTGGCCCAGCCTCTATACCTCCTGGAGCGCAGGGTTAGAGACAAGGGCAAAATTATTATGTACTATTTCAAGCCTTGAAATGCCATTTAACTGTCTCATGCTCTTCAGCTTGTCTTCCCAACAGGGACATGTCAGCCGAGGCTGTGATGTACAAAATTTATTGCTAGGGTACCTGGACATTTTCATAAACAATGGAAAAAATATTAGTGGCTTCTGAGAAACAAAAAACTGTGGTAGTGGAACTACAAATTTCAGGAAATCTTCAATAGCGCTTAGAAAAGATTCCGCTAACCAGGTTTTCTCAGCTGCCTGAATCTTGATTTTCTTCTCCCTGGAGCTTTCTTTATTAGATTTGGCTCACTGGATGAGGAACAAACCTTCCTTTCTTTTTAGTGTTCTTGCATATCATTTCTCCTCTCCCTGCTCCTCAAACTCATACACTTTGACAGGAAAATGCTGAGTCCTTTCCGCAGATGCCACGTGAGAGGAGGTAAGACGTGAATCTGTGTCTTCCTGTTTGACGGTAAAATGGGCTTGTCTGCAAGCCACTCTCTGCTGGCTTATCTGCTGAGACACAGGCCCTGTTGCCTTGGTTAATTAATCCTTGAGATTGACTTGGAACTTGTACATATCTCCTTCACAATCATTAAAAAGGCATTAACTGATTATTCAGGTGTAGAATCTACTCTCTTCTCCAACTTTACAGCCCTCTCAATCTCTTCCAGAAACTCCAAAGGCTCTTTGACCCTGGCCCGGCTTTCATTAATTTTGGTTTGAATAACACATGGGAAGGGAAGCCTGGAATCTATAGATTTCATATCCTCACTTCTGTAACTCAGATCTCAACCTCATATAGCCCTTGTAATTTTGCCTCCCTTTCTATCATAATCCCTCACATTGTCTCCATTCCAAGCCCGTTTTCTGCATGCACACGCACAC
This sequence comes from Equus caballus, assembly GCF_041296265.1. Lineage (NCBI taxonomy): Eukaryota > Metazoa > Chordata > Mammalia > Perissodactyla > Equidae > Equus > Equus caballus. Next base: position 1,872,648 of record NC_091702.1, read on the forward strand.
AAGCACACACACTCATGACCACACACATACCTGTTATCAGGCTGTTATTGGCAGTCCACCAGCCAAACCCAGCCTGAAGTCATGATTTATTGTACCTGCTCGTGCGTTTTAAACAGTTAAATTTCAATGTTTTCAGGCAACAGGTGGGCTCTCCAGTTTGCCATAGTCTCCACCCATCTTTATTCTCTGGTTTCACTTGCTGATCTTACCTACCTGGCCCCTGGAGGAATTTGAGTTAGCAATCCATAGCTCTAGTCACATTGAACTACTTCCACTTTCCTAACCATGCCAAGCTGTGTCTTAGCTTTCTGCCACTGCACACGTACCTCCATACTTGGACTCTTTTTTCCTTCTCAAGCTGGTAATGATAACTGCGAATGTGGTATGTGTGCTAACCGTTCTCGCAACAGGGAGTGTTGTCATGTCCATTCTTACAGAAGAGAAACCCGGGCTTAGAGAGATTAAGAGAACTGTTTAATATCATGTAGCTGATCAATGGCAAATCCCAGACTAGGAATCAGCTATCAGCTCCAAAACATACTCTCTCTTCTAACAAGTTATCTAGTCATTCTGCCTTCTTCTTCAATACCCAGTTCAGACAATCTCTCCTCTGTGAAGGCTTCTTTCACTTCCCACAGGCAGAATTAGTCATTCCCTCTTGAGGATTCCCTCAGCACTATACATAACGTGTCTTTGTGAAGTCATCAGACTTTGTTGCATTTATTTGATTCCATGTAAATATCCCCCTAGACGAATACTTCTCAGACTTGACAGTGACAGACATCCAAGAATATATCCAGAGATTGCCAGGTTTCCTTGAACCTCAATTTAAAAGCCCTACCTTAACAAACAAAACTATATTTAAAAATTACACTTTCCACACTGTAAAGCCACTTAGACTATAAACACATTAAAAACTCCCACCCATACTAGTCTATAGACCTCTTGAAGGCAGGGACCACACCCTACTCATCTTTGGCCTCATTGCTCACCTTGGGCCTGGCCCAGAATGCAGTTTCTGAAAATGTTAGTTGAAGGAATGGAAGAATGGATGCTAATGTGGGCTTCCTAAGAGCAAGGGAGATGTGGCCCACGCTGCCAGGATAAATTAAGCTAAAATGGAAGGCTGACTTGGCAGAGTTGATTCCCCAAGGTCAGTGGCTGTAGTTCACACAGGTCTTATAGCCAAGACGGTTAAACTGGTTTTTACACAGGAGCATTGCACTTCCCACCCCACTGAGGTTAGGCAACAACATGTGACCTGCTTTAGCCCATACAATGTGAGTAGAAGTGAAATATGTCACTTCTGGGTGGAAGGCTATTTAAGAGCTGGTGCACATTTGGCCACACTGACCATGCAACAGTCCAGATGGCAGAGGCTGCCTCTGCCTACAGATCTGCGAAAGGATGACATGCGGCAGAGGCTGGAGCCTACTGCTGTCGACAAGAAGCGTGCCTGAAGGGGAAAGACCCCTTTGCTCTGTTAAGCCACTGGAATCTGGAGATTGCTACTCCAGGAAAACCTATTCTCTCATTCACTTGAGAATATTTATTGAGCACCTAATATGTTCTAGGCACTATGCTGGGAGCTAAGGATATAAAGGTGTGCAAAATCAGATATGGCCTTTGACCTGAGACAAGTGCAAGTCTATCGGGGAAGACAAATACTTATTAAAGAGACTACAGGGTAACAATGACAGACGCTTTGAGAGGAGGAGCATGAGGTCATGAAACAAACTAACAGAATCAGGTAATCAGAAGACATTTCCCTGAGGAATTCACAATTGAGCAGAGAGCTGAAGGAAGGGAACAAGTAACTAGATAAAGGGTTTGGGGGAGAGGAGAGGCACACATGAGACAGAGGAAACAGCATGTGCAAAGACTCCAGGACAAGACCCCACCGTTTAAGGAGCTGCGTAAAGGCCAGTGAAGCACCAGCGAAACTAACTCAGAACGTCCCACTTTCTCTGACCACCAGCAGGACGGAAGCTGCCAAGTGAGACAGTACAGGAGAAATTACTCAGGACCTCAAGGTCCTAGGAGCTAATTCACAGACGCCAGCTGAGTCTGAATCCGTGCTGCATGTCCTGAATGCCTGACTTCCTGCTTGATTTGTGTGTGTGTGTGTGTGTGTGTGTAACGGGGGCACTGTATCTAACTGCCTTGGTCCCCAGAAGTTTGTCCTTGAGGGGAAAGAGAGAAAAGTAGTGTTGAAGCAGCTTCCCTTGATATTGCCTCATAAACCCCCATTTCCCCTCATAGTTCATGAAAACAAAGCGTGGCGGCCCTGACGGCCATTGTCAGCTGATGGATAGAGGCTCCGGTCTCCAAGGCCTGAAAAGATGCAAATGAGAAAGAGAGGAAATGGCCTAATCTTATGAGTCTGCGCACCTTTGGAACAGAAGCCCAGGGGCATTTGAAAAAATGAGACAGAGGAGCAACATTTATTAAGTTCTAGGGCTTTCAGATATGGTCCCTTTTAAGTCTCTAACTTCTCTAAATTGTATATGTTAACATTCCCATTTTGCAGATGCTCCTGAGGCTAAACCATACAACAGATAAGGAAACTGAGACACAGAGAAGTCTCAAAAGCGGTAATGGTCAAGCCAAGACCCAAGTTCAGTTCCATCTGAGCCCAAATCCTCCTGGTGTGAAGGGATACGCTTCTGACAGTGCAAAAGTTAAAGCAGGAGTTAGAAAAGCAAATGCCTCCAGGAGCCAGTGCAGGCAAATGAGAGAAGCAGCCTGGGAGAGACACAGCAGAGGGGGGCCTGGACAGCATGTGTCTTTTTGAAAAGGGACAGCTACTAACCACCTCCTGTTGGTAATTACCATGTGGCACTGAGGACAGATCTCCCCATATTTCACGAGAACCCCAAAATGCAGATAATTACGTGAAATCTCCAAACTATTAAAATGCTAGCATCTAATACAACGACATACATGCATACATACATGCCTACCTCTGCAGGGACCAAAGCTATATTTGAGCCTCATTTAACCCAGTGGTTCTCAATCCGGTGTGATGCTGGCTCCCAGGAGATAGTCGGCAATGTCTGGAGACACTTGTTTGTCAAAACTTGGGGCAGGAGTGCTACTCTCCTCTGCTGGAAGGAGGCCAGGGATGCTTCTAAACATCCCCCCCATGCACAGGATAACCCCCACCAAAGAACTATCCAGCCCCAAGCGGCAATAGTGCTGAATTTGAGAAACCCTGGTTTCACATGTGGTCCCTCGAGCTCTGATGCCTGGTTTAAAGTTTTCTTCATCCAGCTAAGTCTTCTCCGCCTCTTATTAACCCTCACAGCTGTCCTATGCCAGGGATGGCATGATACTTGCTTTTCATTTGGTTTGCCTTGTTCCAGACCTGGGCTAATTCTTGAGTTACACTTGCAAATCCAGCTTAACGTTCAAGTGTATAAGAAACAGGAGCAATTCAACTCCAGTCAATAACGTAAACAAAGCCTGGTTGAGATAAAGCCCATTACCAGGCCCGAAGTGGCCCGGGGCACCTCTGCTACTGCTGATTAGCCTAAATGCTAAACACAAACCAATTAACACACTCTAAGGCTGCTTATCTCCCATCACTTACTGTGGAAATAAAGCCCAAGGCTAAATACACATATTGATTTAGCCATTAAATCCAGCATCACTCAAAATAAAACTCATTATATTATTGAGTAAAAACAAAGTCACCTTAGTTTTCAGGATGGGGTATTATTAAGAAATTCCACTTTTACACTTTCCCATTGATTTCCCAAACCGGCCTGAGCACTTCCTTCTACCTGCCACCTTCTGGGTCTTAACCAGCCCCAAGGCTAACTTAGATAGTGGAGTTTTTGTATTCACCTTAACAGGATCTTTGCTTTTAGCCCTAAAAATACACACTCATATGGGAACCCTTTTTCTTTAAAATGCTATTTCAGCATAGGCGGGGAAATTTTATGCTTGAAAGAAAAGACATTAAATGGGAAGATGAGCTCGGATATTAAGTAACAACAACAAATACAAAAACCACAGGCATTATAATAAAAATGGGTTAACTCTGAACATTAACCACAGGCACTGAGCTGATGCTTATGGACAAAAAAACAGAAATATCTTCCCAGTTCAGGTGGAAACCACTAACTGAAGAGTCTGAAAAAACGTAATCAGGAAATCACTTTGACCAGGTATTTTAATTTATTCTGTATAACATGCTATATGTCACATCCCACAGTGGGCCTTTTACTATTTTGGCAGCCATCACATTTTACCAAAATATTTTAGTCCTTCTAATGGGAAACAAAGCCCCAGTGGATGCTCTGTTTTATTCACCTTCATATCCCACATGCTGGCCCAAGGTGCTGGCACCTAGAAACACTGTTGCATATGTAACGCAGAGACATTGGCCATGAGATGTCTCATGAAATGGATGCTTCCAGAAGTGCCCACAGAAGTTAAGCATCTGCTTCTTGTGTTGAGTTTCCCCACAGATCTCATTTAAGGGCTCTTTTACCTTTATTTATGATTAATAAGACTGGACACATGATCTTAACCATTGTACATCTCTCTACCAAATGCTGTCCTTACCACAGCATCTTTAAGGGTACTTACTAACCAGTTTCTTCACCAGCGGCTCTTAAAGCATAGTCTGCTGTGCCTCCCATCAATGGTAGAGAAAGAAGCGTCCTCACTGCTCAGGGAAGCAGGCAGAATCCATAGTCTCTCCTATTTATCCAACACATCTTATTGAGGGAAACCGTTATACTCGAGAACAGTATTTGTCAGCACGGCAGGAATCACCGCCTTAAGAAAACTTTCTGTAGGGCATCAAGATTACAAGGTGGAATGAACATGTGCATTCTTCTCCTTTCTCTCCAGAAAGTCCACTAACATGACTGTAAATACACGTTAAGTAGCGTAAATATACACGGATAAAGTGAACTTGAGAGGGGACAAGAGTGGGTGACAAAACTGACTTGGAAGCATGGAAAAAGCTGGAATTAAGCACCCACACTGGCAGACACGAAAAAGGAGCAAGCAAATTTGTTCCAAAGGAACGTGGAAGGCCTGGGACTTGGGGGTACCAGGCACTTGCAAGAGGTGAGTGCGTGGCATAAAGCTAAATACAGCAGGATTGGTTAAAAGTCTACTTTTCTCGTCCTGCACTGCCAGGCCATCCCTTCACCCGCTTCCAACCTACCCTCTCAAGTGTCACGATGAAAATATCTTCAGTATGAAAGAGAAGCAAACACAGTGTTTGGCTCCAGAGGGAACATTAGTCTAGTTCATTCCACTGCCCTTAGTGACCAGTTCAGTGATGGCCATTTTACCTAGTTCCAGTGAAAGTCACCCTCGGAACCTTTTTTTTTTTTCTTTTAAAGATTGGCACCTGGGCTAACAACTGTTGCCAATCTTTTTTTTTTTTAATTTTTTTTAAGGATTGGCACCTGGGCTAACAACCGATGCCAATCTTTTTTTTTTTTCCTGCTTTATCTCCCCAAACCGCCCCTGTACACAGTTGTATATCTTAGTTGCAGGTCCTTCCAGTTGTGGGATGTGGGATGCTGCCTCAACGTAGCCTGACGAGCGGTGCCATGTCCGCGCCCAGGATCCGAACCCTGGGCCGCCGCAGCAGAGCGCGCAAACTTAAACCACTCAGCCACGCAGCCGGCCCCTTGGAACTTTTGCTGGAAATATTAAGCAAAAGACACATTCCTTCTGCCGGGATTGCTAACCTGGTAGCATCGAGCCTGCAGCTTCTGGTGGTTGTCTTTGCACAGGGGAGAGCTTGCCTGAGATCAATGTCAACAGGAGAGCCAGTCCAAAAACTGGCAGAGGCAGATTCATGCAGGGCATTGTTGGAACACCAGTTACTGCGGGATAAAATTAGCCAACGCTTACTAGCAGTTACTCTGTCAGACCCTGTTCTAAAAGATTTACTGATATTAAATCAATTAACCCTCATGCAGCCTTACGACGTAGGTACTATAATTGTCTCTGTTTTCCTGATGAGAAAACTGTTTGGATAAGTAAGTAGTGGAGCAGAGATTCTAACTCAGGGTGTCAGGTTCCAGAGCCTAAAAGTTTAAACATTATACTGCATAATCCCTGGTGGTGAGTTCCGTGAGTCAACACACTCGTTTAAGTCAGTTGGAGGTGGATTTCTGTCCCTTCTGTCGGAGAGAGACTTAACCAGTCAACTATCTCGTCTACCCGGAAATCTTTACTGATGGGAACCTGACAAGCAGAGAAAGACTATTTGTGTAAAATGCCTTAATAAACACTTCTGTGACTCGTTTTCAAGTAAGGAACTCTAGCGATGCGTTTGGGCAGCTAAAGTCCTTTCTCTGGAAACATGGAATGATCCAATTCTTGTGTTCTGTCTAAAGGCATATGTTCAACAGCTCTTATTTCTGGATAGCCCCCAACACCTAGGCCCACCTTTCCACCATTCGCCTGGATTTGCCAGCTACTCAGATTTCTGGTCAGCAAGGAATTTAAGTCTTAACCTCTTCCACCATTTCTGAGTTATTTCCTCGGTAATAAACAAACTAGGACTTTGCCCAACTTGTCCCACTTGGCTTCATGAGATATATTTCAAGCGTGGTGAATTTTTATTGTCCCAGGAGCTCTGGAGTGATCCATAAAAAGCAATGATCCCAGAGTCCTCTCCTTTTTCATGCCTCCACTTTTCCTGAGGAAGTCCAGCCGTCCCCAAGGCTTTATGACCACCTATGCCCTGAGGACCCGCAAACTTCACAGGGCGTCTTGACTCTTCTTCTCAACACCATACCTCTCATTCCAATCTCCTACTCAATACGTGCAACTGGAAATCCCTTAGAGGCAACAACGCCAAAACAACCTCATTCTCTTCCACGTTGCTCCAGAAGCTCCATCCACCCACTTCTCTACCTCTATTTCAGTTCCGCTAACGGCATTATCGTTCATCAGGATTCGACAGCAGACAACTTGGCTTTTTCATCATCCTTGCCCCGGCTTCCATGTTCAATTAGTTACTAAGTCCTGATAATACTCCCTTAAATATCTCCCAGAGACATTCTCTCTTCTCTTCCCCTCATTGTTTCTCGGCAGAACTATTGCCAAGAGCCCACTAAATACCCTCCCACCTCCAGGTCATCTCCATTCTAATGTGCCCTGGCCATCGTAAACAGCACAATCTCTCTTTAAAAGGTGTTTCCGATTTTTAGAGAAAAGGGCACAGCAGATATAAGCAGTGAGGAAACCCTTTCCTGAATTCCCTTGAAAATGCCCTCAAACAACCAATAAGAGCATGGTGTGAGATCTCTGCCAACAAGATGAAATCAATCGCGTTCTGAATCAGGGCTGAGTTGACATTAATTGCAGTGTCTTTTGAAATAGATTTAAAAATGTATCGTATATCACAAGCTTGTTGAAAAACTTCAATTACTTTGCTATTGCCTAAAGAAAGACAAATCCCAATATATTTTTAAACGTTACATTTGGAAATAATTTAAAACTTACAGAAAAGTTGAAAGAATAAAAATATTACGAAGAATACCTGTATACGCTTTACTCAGATTTACCTATTGCTAACATTTTACTTTATCATTTGCTCTATGTAAATATTCAGACACACCACACAATTATTTTCCAGAACCACTTTAGAGTATGTCATACATATCACGGCCTTTTACCTTTAATAGTTCAGTGTGTATTTCTGAGAATAAGAGGTGTTTTTACGTCACCACTGTCCAGTTATCCTCTTCACTAAATTTAACACTGATTCAATACTTTTATCTAATCTAACGTCTGAATTCCAATATCGCCAAGTGACCCAATAAAGTCCCTTACTGCAGTTTTCTTCCTTCTAGTACAGGACGTAGTAGATCACAGATTGCATTTACTTGCTGTGTCTCTTTCGTTTCCTTTAATCTGGAACATTCCCACAACCTTTCTTTATCTTTTATGACATTGACTTTTTTTTGTAGAGTCCATTTTTTTCTTTTAAATGGAACTTTCCTCATTTGGGTTTGTCTGATGTTTCCTCATGATGAGATTTAAATCAACCATTCCCCGACTGGATGCCACATAAGTAAAACCCTGTCCTCCTTAGGGTGACATGTCTAGGAAGCCCAAATATTTTCAATGTGGCATTCAAGGTCTCTAAATTTTGACTCTTCCTAGAGTCCACACATTCCTCCTTTTGATATTACCCATGAACCCTGTCTGACTGAACACCTAGGGATCAGCCATTGTGGAATCTGTTTGCCTGTCCAATATCCATTCCTTTGGGGAACGCCCCCCCCAACCCTGAATTCCTTACTAATGCTGCTCAATCTTCATTTTTTCCATGGGGTAGATCCCACTTCTGTGGTTCTAGAGATATCATCAGGGACCAGGAATGGCCAATCAAGGTCCTTCCTCTCCTGAGCCACAGAAATGCAAGGATGGGCACATATCCCAAGTTGAGCTGTCCTGGGCATTCTCCGGACTTCACAGGACGTACCTCTTTTCCTCAAGCCTTGTGAATTATAAGGAGTGCATGTGTGGATCTGTAGAGGAAGGGCAGCTTATTACAATACAGAGAGAGAGGATAATAAGGGAAAACATAGCTACAACTTGAAGTGTGTGTGAAAGAGAAAAAGAGAGGACGAGATATGTGATGACATCATTTAAGCAGCTGATTGCATCATGCCTGTATCCTTCATTACCCAGGACTTTTCAGTTGCATGAGTGGGTAAATTCCTGTGTGGATTAAGCTAACTTGTCAACTGCAAGAATCTGACTTGATGCTCTTTTTTCATACTGGCCTGTGTTGCTGAAGTCCAAGCATGGTAACAGACTCAGGTGATAATACACACACTTACTCTTCAACGTTGTGCACATTTATCTACAGAACAGATCAACATTTCTTAGATTCTGCGTTCACATATTTCTGTAAACACTGTTCAGCTTTGCTCATGAGTAGTCAGGTAGAAGACGTAAGTACATAATTATTTAAAATTATACTTTAAACAGAAAGTTCAATATGAATTCCTGAGAACCCCTAGGATGTATCAAAGGAGGTCTCAGAGGAAAATTCATAGTTCTAAATGTTATGAATTTTAAATTATACAAATGAAAATAAATTATACTTAACTCAAGGAAAACAGATGGCAGCACTTTCCAAAGATAAAAGCAGAAATCACCAGATTATGAAATAGAAAAAAAAAAGTTGAAATGATGAATACAACTCCAAACATGGTTTTCTGGGGAAAAAAAAAAAATCTGTTCACTTAATAAAGAGAAGAAGAATAAAATTCAAATTCTCAATATTGAAGAATGGAGAAAGGGTCTCAGACACAGAGGCAATCCAACTTTGCAAGAAAAAATACATGCCTAGAAAGCTTCAGAAGTGAATTCTGTCAAATCTTCAAGAAATAGAAAAGTCTTATGTCATTTAATCTGTTATAGAACATTCTTTTAAAGCATAAGGTGATAAATGCTCACAGAGAAACATTAAAAACTTATCAGGGCACTTCAGCAGGAGCATTTTGCTAGTTCTCAAAATTAGACTATGGATTCATCAAATGGATGGGAGAGGGACGTTCATCCCAGGCAATGGGAATCTGGAGGGCAAAGGCTCGGAGGGATGAATACATGGAGGAAATAAATATTCATCAAATGACACAAGCCTGAAAAGAATGAAAAAAGGACTAAATGTCAGGACTAGGAATGGAAAATAGTCCAATAATCTGGAGTGATGGAGCTGATTCTAAAAATACCAAATATGGTACTAAACTTTGGTAGATAAGACCGGGAAAGTAGTCACATCTGTGATGTCAGTTATTCAACACTAACTCAAAAGGACTCAGAAATATGATGTGGTTAGCAAAAACGTGAAGAATCTTAGGTTATACTGCAAAAGTATACTGTCTAGAAAGAAGAAGATAATAGTCTCCCTCCACAGTGTTCTGGTCAGTACACTTTAATATAGTACTCAGTTTTAAAGGAATATTAATTTCTTAAAAAGAGAGAGAACATATCCAGAGGAAGACTAGGATAATGAGAAGTCACTCGGTGGAACGTGTCGTTTTGCTGATTCTCATTCTTTAGGGAACAACACTTCATTTTTCCTTAGGGAATCATCTCTCCCATCCCCATTCTTAGCCCATGCTGGGCCTTAAAATCAGCCAGAGCAATAGGCATATAATCCAGGCATGTCCCGTCACAGTTTCATCCTCTGGGCAAAAGCGACTGATTAGTTTTGAGGCTCATGGTCACCAAATCAGATCAGGATTTCAGTTGGAACTATTAGGAAAATGTGCACTTTCTGTTTGGCTTGCTGCATTGAGGGGACGTAAGTCTGGGGTTACTAGAGGACAGTGTGGCCATGAAGCCAGTGGAGAGAATATCACAGATGGAGAGAGACAGGTTCCTGATGTCATTAATGAGAACCTTGGTCCAATCGTTCCTGAAGCCAACATGAACTTTACAGTTATTTGAATTTACAAATGTTCTTTACCTAGTTTAAGTTCAGTTTCTGCCATTTGCCGCCATAAGATTTCTACCTAATTCAACCTTAAAACATGTCTTATGAGATACGAGTAAAGGAACTGTTAATTTTGAAATTGAAATGGCACATGGACATCAGGACTGCTCTCCTTAAACTCTCAAAAACCATTTCATTGACATCAAGAACAAGGTAAAGATGCTCTGCACACGAGCATTAATTTTCATTTTGGGGGAGGTTTTATAAAATACAATAAGACAAGAAAAATGAATGATTGCTGAACTACTGGAAAAGAAGAGAAAATTTTTTTATCTTTGCTGACACGATTATAAATATAGAAAGTCTAAGAGTCTACACACAAAAACCATTTTAGCAGCAGTTAGCTCAGGGCTAATCTTCCTCAAAAAAAAAACAAAACATTTTAATTTGATAAAGTGGCTGTATGTAATATAAATACACAAAAATCAATACATTTCTAAATTGAGCACTCAGAAATAAAAATGGGAAAAACATATTCATAAACATGATAAAAGCTAGGAAATATTTAGAAATGCATTAAACGCAAAGATATGGGAATTAAATGAAGAAATCTATAAAATTGTATTTAAGACTATGAATGTAGATACAGTAAGTGGGAAGATAAATGTCCATGGATGGCATGACAATGTATTAAAATATCAACTATTTGAAAATTATCATATTAATTCAATATAATTTCAATTTGGATACCAAACTTTTGTCAATTTTATAAAATGATGGTAATTTTCATTTGGAGAATTAATTTCCCCAAATAACCAAAAATACAATAAAGAAGAATACTGAGGAATGACATGCCTTGCAAGGTATTACAACATATAATGAAATTATCATAATAAAAACAATGCGGTATTAACATAAATAAATAAATAGATGGGGGGGTGAACCTTGAGATAAATTGCATTATAGATGACAATTGTAAATAATGAAAAATGCCAGTAACCAAAGCATACTTTTATTTAACAAACAGTGTTGGCACAACTGCCTTTTATCTGGGAAAAAAATGAAATCCGTTACTTTATACTGTATATTAAATTTTAGATAGATTAAAAATCTAAATGTAAAGAAAAAATAATATGGTTAAATCCTATCTTATAATTTTAAATGATATGCATCTCTCTAGATATTTAAACCACACAAAACAGCTCTAAAATTCTCTCCTAGCACTTTCTCTTGTCCTCAGTCTTATCCCAGCCCTCTGGTAGAACAGGACGGGTATAAAGCAATCAGTCATACAACAAATTAAGGATTCTCCTGAGAACCTAGGAAGGTATCAGGATAGAATGTTACCACCACCAATGTCTGCAGAGAATTGCTATAAACAACAATTAGAAAGCATTTTCATCCCAAATCTTATCTGGTCTCGGATCACATTTCTTTTTTGGTTCTCAGCAAGGAAAGAATTTCCTGTATCATTATTTTTACTGATTATCTCCTGCTCCATCTTATCTACAAATATACCATTTTTTATAAGGAGGAAGAACAAATCAACTAAAGCAACTACACTTCTTACTAAGGTGACACACCATTGCTGTTCCAATACATACTCCTGGGAGAGTCTGGGAAAAATGGAGGTGGAAGCATCAGAAGAGAGTAAGAAAACTCACACTTATTGTTCACCCACTACATGCAAAATATTTTTGACATCTCATCCAAACCACAAGCAGAGTAAGTATGTCATTCTTCCTGTCTCATAAATAAGGAGACCAAGGCTCAGCAAGGTGAAATAATTTGCTCAAGGTCATTGTGATAACTTTCTTGATGAAGCTTCCTGACTGTTCTCTCCTTTCAGGACTCTTGATTTCTCTTTGAGAAACTATCCACCCCCATTCTGAGTCCTTGTGCATCCAGGGATGCGCACATGGCTGAGGCAGAGCCAATCACTGTGTTTCCCTCCCTGGACACAGAGATTGGTTCAGAGATAGGCACGAGACCTAGCAAATGCTACCTTTGAACTCTGCATATACATAGACTGATAAATTCCTCTATTTACTTAAACCACTTTACATTGGGCTGCTGTCCCTGGTATGGAAAATGTCTTGATTAACCGAGTCACCACAGAGCCAAGAAATGATAAAGCCAAGATATAAACGTCTTTCTTCTTGACTCCAAAGGTCATGATCTTTCTACAAGGCCCTGTTTCCTGGTAAAACACTCTTAGCTGGAGGAAAATAGTATAATTCACTCAAGAATCTGCTGTGATACCTGACACGTCCTCAGCCTGCTGTGAACTCTACACTGTCTTTGATTAGTGAAGAACATTCTGGGAAATTTGATGGAAATGAGATTTCAATTGTCCTGAAAAAAAACAGTGAAGTCCAGTTCCCAAGGATTTGGCTTTATTCAACAGGTGCATGGTCCTGAAGCAAAAGAACATGTTAACATGGAAAGAACAATGGGCTCTGAGTCAAAAGAAAAGAAAGAGAATTCTGCTTCCACCATTCAGCTATGCGATTTGAGTCAAGAGGGTGCACTTTTCTGAACTTTAATTTTTTCTCTTCCTCCTGGCAGAGCTTTTGCGAGACAAAAATAAGATCTTGGCTATTAAAGTACTTTTATTTATTTTTTTAATTGCAAAGGGCTCTAATGTAATATTGCTAAATGTTGCTGGGGTATCTGGGTACAGCTTAGAGTTCCAGTGCCATTATTACAACAGATAATCACCGAGTATTTAGACCCAGCATTAAAAACAAATAACATATTTAAAGAAACGAATATTGGTTAAAAAATAAATAAGTAGGATCAACTTAATTGCATTTACTAATAGAAGAAATTCGCTCAAAGGCAGTCTTAGAAAGATAAAAATGGTGACTAGAAAATAAACACTGTATATCATGTTCTCTTTACAATATCGTACGAAATGGTAAGCTATGTAGATAACATAAAATAAAATGGGTAAATAGAGAGAATAAGTTATAATAAGATTGAAAAAATAAATCTAAAACATTAAAAATACCAAACAAGACTACATAGAACAAAAAGAAAAATATGATAAGGTAATAATAGGAAAAAGGAAGATATCATACAGCTAACGGAGTTGAATAACATACTAAGAGGAGCAGAAGGATTCAAAGCCAGGCAGCTCACTGGATCTGCTGGCGGTTACCGCGTGGACGGTGTGTGACAGGTACGGGGGGTTTTATGTCCCGTATCCCATCTATCCTACCAATAGCACTGCAAACCCAGGATCAACATTCCTATTTCACAAAGAGGGAAGCTGAGGCCCGGAGTGACTAAAAGATGTGCCTGAGGTGTCACAGCGCGTGGAAGTGCAGCTTCGACGGGAACGCCGGTGTTGGGGTTTCTAGAGCAGACTGGCTTCCTTCCACGCGACCCCTGAAACAGCTGGGGCTCCCCCTCAGCGTTTCCCCAAGGCTGGTGTTTGTCGTGGGTGTCACTGGGATTTCAAGAGAGCACTGATATCCTTAGGGCATGAGGTAGTCTCGCAAGAGCCCGGGATCCACCCCCCATCCTTTCAGTTACAGCCCCATTTCCCCCCCACCTGGAACCGTGTCTTGGACACGCGCAGCCCCTGCCCAGCTGGCGTGGAGCGCCCAAGCCCGGCCTCAGCCAATCAGCTTATCGCATTCCCTTCACAACAGCAAGTGTTCCAGGGAGAGCAGTCGGCTGAAGCAGGCCAATCAGAGCCAGGGGTCTCAGATGGCAGGGCTTCCATTTGAGCTTAGGTTGTCGCTCGCATCCCACCCCATCCTGCGTATATGGTCGGGACTTCAACCGACAATATGAAGAATCACAACGGCGAGAGCCATCCACCCCACAAGGGGGAGCACCTGCCTGGGAATGGGCCACATAGGGTGCAAGACGGAGCCAGGCAGTGGAGAAAGAACCACCATTCTGCTGGCACTGCTTTACCCTCAGTCACGCCAACGCGAAGGCAAAATGCTCCCCGCACCTTACAAGCGCTTGAGCTGGCGAGCCCGGGGATTCCTTCCTCACAACCTAACATTTACAGAGACATCCCCTTGAAGCCTTACATCGCTGTGTGAGAAACCATGAAGGAAGCCAAGAACAATTCTCACGCCTAGCTTCAAAGCCCTAAGATGCTGACTCTCTGGGACCACGGACGTCACTGTCAGACCACCAAGGCACGAACTAGGAGCCGTAGGCATATCTCAGACTACTTGGATGCTTGCTTTGAGGACTAGATATTTTAATTATGTGGCTAAGAAGAGCACGGGTTCCCTTTTGTGTTGGGTTTCAATAGAAAGCGTCAGATAAACCTGGATTCAGACATTAGCTTTGTCACATACTAGAGACACGAGCCTTGGGAAGTTAGTGGTTCTGCCCTACCACTGTGCCTTGGTACATAATATTCCCTCTACCTGGCACACGCTTCCACCCCTCTTCCACCTCCCCTGTTTGCCTGGCTGAGCCCTGGTCATCATCCAGATCTCAGCTTAGACATCACTTCCTCCAGGAAGCCCTCCTTAACTTCTCACCCTAAGGTCTAAATGAAGTTTGCCTTTTCCAGGTTCCCAGAGAACCTCCATTCTCTGCTTGTCCCAGCACTTGTTTCACTATTATAATCATCAAAAATAATCATAAATATCTAGTTCCCCCACCAGAATAGAAGCTTCCTGAGGGCAGGGAGTGTACTATAGTATTCACGATCTAAGCCCCGTCATGAACTAGCAGGGCGCAAAAGTTTTACTGAATGAGCAAGTATCTCAGTCTTTCCATTTCCTCCTCTGTGTAACGGACATCACTGTAGCCAGCCTCACAGGACTGCTTGGAGATTTAATTCAGTATGTAGATAGCCCAGCACACACCTGGCACACAGTAGGTGCTGAATAAATGTTAATTCCCTTCTACTTCGTTTACCCTTTCCAAGAAATGTGCGTGTTAAGGACTCATTCTTTGCTAATCAATAACTTGATCTCCCTGAGTGCCATTAATAAAACTAATAAAATCCTCACTATTTCCTCAAAAGACCAAGGCAACTCAGGGGTCAATGATCATCTGTCTCAGCTTGACAGTAATTCCTGGGTCACACTCACCGTGGAAAGCTCTTTTTCTCTCAGTAGCTGTCAACACGGAATAAAGTGATTAAAAGTGTTAAAAATCATATATAATAAATGGCGCCAATATAAAACTTAATGCCCCTAATATTTCCTCAGAGTTGCTACCTTTTCATTAATTGAAGCAAGAAATGTTCCACTTAGTTAAAATAGCTACTTAGTATCCTGCTCAGAAACACATCTGCAGCCCCAGTTCACTGGTTCAGTGGGTTTAAATTAGTTGGTATCAATGTTATTGATGATATGAGGATTCAGAGCGCGTGCTGAGGCTGTGAGGAGGGTGATGCTCTGGGCTTCCGTATTCTCCGCACGCACGGACTCGGGGCTCTGCCGGGGTGTGCTGGCGAGCTGACCGCAGGGTCTTATAACAAAAGCTGCAAGGAGGACAACCACAGGCCACCTGATGGAGACCCTGGCATCACAGTAGATCCTTTGCTCCAATGAATGGAAACTGATCCTGCTGTGTGCCTGAGGGAGAACAACACTGTTATTGAACATCTATCTAATATACAAGGCAAGGCAGAGCCCAGTGGTTAAAGGCACTGACCCCAGAGTCAGGCAGCTTTGGGTTTCAATCTGGCTCTGCCACTCCCTACACATCCTTGGGCACAGCAGTTAATCTCGCTGAGCTGCTGTCTTTATCTGCAAAATGGAGATAGTAACAGCACCTGAGTCCCGAGGTTATTGTGAGGATGAAGTCCACCTGTCACTTAGCACAGCGCCAGGCACGTGCCAAAGCTTAGATATTCTCCTTTTCCTAATACATGTGTGATGTCATTTCACCTTCACACTGGTCCTATTAGATACGCATTATTATCCCACTAGAAGGTTCACTGGATTTAGAGCCAAAACATCTGGGTTCAAAAGTTTTTTAGACTGGCCAAAATCCAGACTACTGACACCACCAAATGCGAGTGAGGATGAGGAGCAGCAGGAACTCTTGTTCATTGCTGGTGGGAATGCAAAATGGTCCAGCCACTGTGGAAGACAGTTTGGCGGCTGCTCACAAAACTAAGCATACTCTTACCAAGGACCCAGCAGTTGTGCTCCTTGGTATTTACGCAAAGGAGCTGAAAACTTATGTCCACACAAAAACCTGCACGTGGATGTTTACAGCGGCTTTATTCATAACTGCCGAAACCTGCAAGCAATCAAGATGTCGTTCCACAGGTGAATGGATAAATAAGCTGTGGGACATCCAGACAATGGAATATTATTCTGTGCTGAAAAGAAATGAGCTATTAAGTCATGAAAAGACACGGAGGAAGCTTAAATGCATATTACTAAGTGAAAGGAGCCAATCTGAAAAGGCTACATACTGTATAATTCCAACTATATGACATTCTGGAAAAGGGAACACTACGGAAACAGTAATAAGATGCGTGTTTCACAGGGTTGGGGGGCCGGGAGAGAAACAGGCAGAGCACAGAGATTTTTTAGAGCAGTGAAAATATTCTGTATGATACTACGATGGTGGGTATATGTCTTGAGAAATGTGTCCAAACAAATTTATGTTGTACACAGAATGTACGACACCAAGAGTGAACACTAATGTATACTCTGGACTTTTGATGACTAAACAAAAAACCTGTCCCAGAGATAAAGTAGCTGTGTCACCTTAGCTCATGCATTCAAGCTCTCCCAAAGTCATGTTCTTATCCATAAAATGGGAATAAATAACCCAGGTGAGGTCACTATGAGTTTAACTGAGGTCATGCCTTAGAAAGGGTAAGGGGACCAATAGGTCACTGGTAGACCCAAAATAAAAGGCACCCACAGTTCCATGGGGCCTCAGCTTGGGGAGGGCACCTGTTTCAGGAGGCACAGCCTGGGGCTGGGAGACCTGGAAGCAGGCACAGAGCCAGCGCTGATGGGAGGAAGCTGGAGTTGTTTACATTCCTAATTACAGGAATCAAGGCTTCAGCACAGCCAGGTGTCATTCCAACAGACAAGGTTGATAGGATGTGAACGGGCCCAGCTGCCACCACTCTGCTCGCGGACGACAGGCGTGGCGATGAAGTCAGATGAATTACCCTGCAGCCTGGCCGTGCTGGTCAACTTCAGCTGCTTGGAGGCACAGATTAAAATTCAGTCTTGCAAATTCTACGTTTCTCCCAAAACCTCCTCGCGGTTGCCTTAGGTCTGTTCCCCAGAAAGGCGCCGCCACGGGGAGCAGTGTGCAAGTCAGACATTTGGCCGGTGGCCTCAAATGTGGTCCCCTTTCCCCCTCCAATGGTGAAGTTCAGGAAGGAGGAATGTACTAAGAGCACCAGCTTCAGAGTCCAAACCCTGCCACGTGCAAGGTGTGTGAAGTGCCGCCAATCATTTAACCATTTTGGAATTCAATTTCCTCATCTGTAATATGGGAATAGTCCTTTTAGGGTTGCTGTGAGGATAAAGCACTTACAGGCACATAGGAATCTAACTCAATAAATAGTAGTGAAAATTATTAGCAGTATTGCTTTAATGGGCTACCTGCGCAAGTTCTGAGCCCAGGCATCCATCAATTTATAGTCCGCGCCCTACCAGCCGGCAGCCGCTTTAACTAGACCGATTAACAACCTGTTTCTGATCAATGATTTATCACTTATGTTTCCCTGTTAATGAAATGTAATTGCCAAGCCCGAGATGTAACACGGCAGCAAAACAAACCACCATCTGAAAATTATATCCCTGGTCCCATAAGTAAAGCGGCAGCAACATGCTGGAATGCCTTATGATCAGAGGGAGCGTCACCAGGCCTGGCCTTCGAGGCGCTTGTTCTGTTTGAAGGTGGAAGAGGTACTCCTCGCCAGTGTATTCTTCTCCATAAAAATTAACGCTGTAACAGGACGCCAAATGGCTTCAGCTAATGTGCTTTTGAATGAGGACTAAATTTTATTCATAAGCATCAGTGTCAGGACTAAAATAACATTTTTATGGACGCTGCAAGCATAAACAGCAGTGCTGACTGAAACAGGACTGCCACTGAACTGACTTGTTTCCCTCCGCGTGGCTGCTCAGACAGCAGAGGACTGGGAACCAGAGACCCTGGCCACGGGTCTCGCTTCTGGTCTCTCCTGTTTTGTGACATTGGGGGCAAATTAACTAAAAACGAAAATGAAAACAAAGCACTCCCCCTAACCTTCAGCCTCATCGTCTGTAAAGTGGGGTAGTAATACAACTGACCTCCCAGAGATATTGTGAATATTAAGCTCATTTATTCATTCATCCATAATGCCAGTTTCCAGGCTTGGTTCTGGGCACACGGAAGTAATCAAAACAGAAACAACTGCTTGTGTGGAACTTACATCCCAGTGGGAGAAGACAGACACTAGGAAATGAATAATTACGTTGGATGCTACGTTAGGGAGAGGTAACTGTTACTGAGAAAAATTAACTGAAAGAAGGAGACTGGGGATGCTAATGGGCGGTGGAGGATGCAGGCAATTTTAAATAGAGTGGTCAAGAAGGTCATACTGAGAAGGTGACATTTAAACAACCTGGTGGGTCTACATGCATCAGGACTTGAGCAGAGAGCCAGACTCACACAGTAAATATCCAATAGATGGTAGGTATTGCTGTTCCCAGGAGAATGGTATGAAAATACATATATGAGAGAGCTTTCAAAACGGCAGAGCTATATAATCCAGATGAGTGGGTTAATGTGTGTGAATGACTGAGTAGACTTCTGACACCCCATCCTGCAATCAAGAGTGACCCTAAGATGGATGCCATGGGCAGGAAAAGCTGCGTTTGACCCCAGGAAGGCCAGAGGGTCCTGGGTCATGTGTTGAACAACAGGCGGCCTCCTACCTCCTACAGTGTCCACATGTGGTGGGCGCTCAGCTGTTGGCCCAGAGACTGAACGAGGCCAAGGGGTGTGGAGAGACAAGGAGGGGCCTTGGTTTCCCCAAGAGCTACCTGAATTCCTAAGGGCTTTTATGGATGGAGGAGGATGCTACCGTGTCATTTTAGCCCTTGAATTTCTAGAGATTCCTAGAGTTGAACTTCCTAGATTGTGATTTCCCCTGTCTGGAATCAGAAGACCAACATTCAAATCTGGGCTTTGAATCTTCTTAACTGTGTGATATTGAAAGATGTCACGTATCCTAAAATGTGCACCGTGAGAGTAGCTCATGAGTCACAAAACCAGTACAGGGTAGAAGTGGGACCTAAAGGCAGGTGTTTCTGACTCAAAACCCCACATTGACATGGATTTGGGATGGTGGGAGCACAGCTCTGTTAGGACGAGGTAAGACTCCACACGATTCAGCCCTGCCTTAGCTATCTAATTGTCTTTCCCCCCAACAAAGAGCTTTCTGATAAAAGGAGGGCCATGTCTCCGGATTCAGAGCACATTACACGTGTTACTTACCTTCATCTGAAAGGGGGGAGTCAAACTAACCTCATGTCACTGAGGGAAATAAAAATAATACGTTTATCGAATACTAATGTGACAGACACAATGCTAAGCACTCTCTGGGCATCACTGGCTTTAATTCTTTTTTTTTCTTTCTTTTTTGTTTTTTTTTGAGGAAGATTAGCCCTGAGCTAACTGCTTCCAATCCTCCTCTTTTTTGCTGAGGAAGCCTGGCCCTGAGCTAATATCTTTGCCCAGCTTCCTCTACTTTATACATGGGACGCCTACCACAGCATGGCTTGCCAAGCAGTGCGATGTCTGCACCCGGCATCCGAACTGGCAAAGCCCCGGCCACCGAGAAGCAGAAGGTGCGCACTTAACCGCCGTGCCACCGGGCTGGCCCCCACTGGCTTTAATTCTTACAGCGAGGTGGTACTATTATTCCCATTTTTCAGAACAGGAGACTGAGCCCTGGAACGTGAAGATTTTGCCCAACATCACACAGCTTGAAAATGACGATGAAACTCAAGCATCCGCCTCCAGAGACTGTGCGATGACTCTCGACTATCCATAGCCCTTCGAGGAGCTCGATCACTTGTGGGCACACAGCAGGGACCTAATCAAGAGACACTAGCCCTAACCTTTCTGTGAGGGCAAACCCTCTCCTCAGTGCCCCTGCACACATCTTCCCACATCTAAGTCTTTGCGAAGAAGGGGCTCCCTGCCTGAAATACCTTTCCTGTTTCTCTCCTCACCACAATACCCTCCATGTTTATCAAGGCCAAAGGGAAGATCTACCTCCTCCAGGAAGCCAACAGGGATCACACCGGGACAAACGGGTTAATCTGAAACTCCAAATATTCTATCTGTAGTGAAAGTATGTTTTCTCTTTTATTGCCTGCCTATGTCATTAATCACTCCTTCTGGAAGTAACCTCCAATCTTCTTTTGAGGGAGCCAGCACATCCAAATTATCAGTCCAGGTGATTTACCTGAAGCTCAACTCCAACCCCAGGCTCCAAGAATGAGATACCACCCAACCTGGGCCAACTACCGGACCTCAGGATGTTTGTTAAACCTATGTTGGGAAATAGACACAATTTTTATTCTGGGGAGGACAAGCTGGTAGGGTGTAGACCCTGGAGATGCCTGTGCCCATCTTTTCCCTTACTGAGGAGAGACTGGTTAAGAATCAACAATAAAACAAAAGGAGACATATGCCCAATGGCATTATTTGAACTCATTGATCCAGCCATATCTGAATCAGTTAAGTGTTCCAATACATGTATTCTTGTCTCCTGAAGCCATTTTGAGTTGAGTTTCTACCACTTGCAACTAAAAGACTCTTAATGCACACACATTCTTCAACATTTTAGCCCTGCAGACTCACCCTTTCATAATTTTCTATTACAAACAATGTATTCTATAACCCCAGAGATCTTACAGGCTCCTTAAGGACAGCAGCAGATTCCTTTTCTAAGGGACCAAGAACTTATACCAGAGTTCAGGGTACTTTGTGCCTGATCACGTTAATTGAAATAACCTGTTTAGCACCTATGGCACTATGCACAGAGATGGGGATATAAAGTCAGGTTCTAATACTGATTCTACACTTTACTACGTGGGTGACCTGGGCAAAGACCTTTCATCCATCTAAGTCTCAGTGTCCTCATATAAACTGGAGACAATAATGTCCAGGACTTTGGGTGTAAGAATCAAGTGATCTAGGCTACTGAAAAGGCTTTTATTTCCCAGGGATAATTTTGACAGCATTAGATTGTTTTCCCAAGAGCAGCCAAGTCGAGGGAGATTATTTCGAATTCCACGGTGCTACAAATGCGGTCAGTAGCAACTGCAAGCTGGAAAGGAAACAAAGTTGGGTGTAATCCATTCAAGTTCACACGTTTCACCAGGGACAGCCTCCGAGCCTTTAATACTTATGTATGCATTTATCCATTTATTTAATCAACCACTACTAACGCCTACTACAGGCCAGACGCTGCTCTAAGTCCTTTACGGCTATGAAATATCCTCTCACCTTTACACTCACCTATGGAGTGTGTATGATAATCATCCCCGTTTGACAGATCAGGAAACTGACACACAGAATGGTACGGTTCCTTGCCGAAGTTCACACAGCCCGTAGGTGGCAGAGCTAGGACCCATCTGACAGAGTCTGGCTCCAGAGTCCACGCTCCGAATCACCACGCTTAGTCTCCAAAAACCTACAGAGAGCGCCAGCCTCAAGGGAAAAGTTTTGTTTTCCCCACCCTACAGTCCCTACGCGGCGGCCCCAGTCTCCAGGGCATTCTTTCAGCTCCTCTGACAGGCCATCCTCCTCCCTTGCCCTGTCCCAACACTCTCCCGCACAAGTCCTCCTTGTCTTTTAGGCCTCTGCTCTCAGCTTCAACATCACTGCCTAAGTCACAAAGTCTAACAGTAAAATGCCGTATTTCTCAACACTCAACACCAAATTGCCTTTACGTATCTCCTAGGTAATTGGCTGCTGCCTGTCTGTCCTCTCCAACCAGGCCGTGAGGTCCAGTACGTCAAACACCCTGTCAGTCTTGCTCACCAAGTGTCCAGGCCACCGAACACGCACCGACCAGAGCAAAGGAAGGACTTGTCCCCAAGTCAACTCTCCAGACTTTCTGTGCAAGGAGGGAACGAACGGAGCACCCTCCAGCCTCACGCTTTCTTTGCCAGACTTTCAAGTGTGGGGCTCATACCTGTGCTCACAACGCTCCCCGGACAGCCCCCACTGCACCCCTAACAGGTAGACTTCTGCACAGTCAAGGGCTTTGGAAAGCACTGGCTCTGCACACAAATATTACGTGGCCCTCGACAGGCCACTTCCCCTGAACCGGCCTGAGCTTCAGGCCCACGACAGGCTTCGTGAAAACCCCAACGGAACGTAGCCTCGAAAAGAGGGAGACCCGCACTCCTCAGAACGCCTCGAGACCAGTGTCCTTATCGACTTCGCGTCTGTCCTTCCAAGAAGCCAAGACCACAGGGGGCGCTTCAGCGCCCGACTCCCGGGCACCGCATGCCCAGGCTGGCCCCTGGGCAGGTGCCCGGCACACACCGCCCGTTCCACAACCAGTTGGTGAACACTTCAGAATCAACTGCCGGGCTTGCTGGAAGCACCTGCCGGTCACGCCAATATCACCTGCCAGCTACGCCAGAACCCCTTGGCGGACACTCCGGAAACACCTGTCGGGCCTGCCGGAACCACATCTCAGACGTGCCAGAACCATGTGCCCGAGATCCCAGAACCACACCCCGAACAGACTGAAACCACCTGCCATACCTGCCTGAACCACCTGCCGAGCACACAGGAACCACCTTCTCGACTCGCTGGAACCACCTACCTGACACGCAAAAACCACCGGCCGGGTATGCCAGAACCACTTGGTGGTCACTCCGGAATCATCTGCCGGACATGCCAGAACCAGCTCTCAGACACACCAGAACAACCTGCCGGAGACGCCAGAAGCACCTGCTGAGCATGCCTGAGCCACCTGCTCGACTCGGAAGAAACACCTGCCAGACACGCCAAAATCACCTGCCTGCTACACCAGAAGCACTTGGCAGACAAGCCGGAATCACGTGAAGGGCATGCCGTCACAATCTCTCAGATGTGCCAGAACCTCGTGCCGGACACCCCAGAACAACCTGCCAGACAGACCGGAACCACCTGCCGGACACGCCGGAACCACCGGCGCGACTCGCCGGAACCACCCCCGGACATGTAAAATCACCTGCCGGCTACACCAGAAACACTTGGCGAACACACCGGAATTACCTGCCGGGCATGTCGGAAGCACCTCTCAGACATGTCAGAACCACATGCCAATGACACCAGAAGCACCTGCCGAGCACACCAGAACCACCTGCTCGACTCGCCAGAACCACCTGCCGGACACGCCAAAGTCACCTGCCGGCTATGCCACAACCAGTTCGTGAACACTTCGGAATCACCTGCCGGGCTTGATGGAACCACCTCTCAGACGTAACAGAACCACGTGCCGGACACACTGGAACCACGTCCTGGACAGACTGGAACCACCTGCCGGACCTGCCTGAACCAACTGTCGAGCACACCGGAACCACCTGCACGACTCGCTGCAACCACATGCCGGACATGGCAAAATCACCTGCCGGCTACGCCACAACCAGTTGGGGAACACTACGGAATCACCTGCCGGGCTTGCTGGAACCACCTGCCGGTCATGCCAAAATCACCTGCCAACTACGCCAGAACCGCTTGGCGGACACTGCGGAAACACCTGTCGGGCCGGCCGGAACCACATCTGAGACCTGCCAGAACCATATGTATGAGATGCCGGAACCACAACCCGAACAGTCGGAACCCACCTGCCAGATCCGGCCTGAACCACCTGCCGAGCACGTCGGAACCACCTGCCAGAGAGGCCAAAATCAACAGCTGGCTATGGGGGAACCACCTGGCGGACTGTCCGGAATCACCTTCCGGGCATGCCGGATCCACCTCTCAGACGTGCCAGAACCACGTGCCGGACAGTCCGGAATCACCTGTTGGGCGTGCGCAACCACCTCTGAGAGGTACCAGAACCACGTGCTGTACACGCCAGAACCACCTTATGGACAGACCGGAATCAACGGCAGAGCACGCCAGAGCCACCTGCTCCACTCACCAGAAACAGCTGCCGGACATGCCAAAATCACCTGCCGGGTACGCCAGAACCACCTGGCGGACACTCCGGAATCACCTGCCGCGCATGCCAGCACAACCTCTCTGAAGTGCCAGAAGCACGTGCCGGACAAGCCGGAACCATCTCCCAGACAGACCGGAACCACAGGAAACACTCGCCGGAACCACCTGCTTGACTCACTGGTCCCACCTGCTGGACACGCCAAAATCACCTGGCTGCTACACCAGAACCACTTGGGGGACAAGCCGGAATCTCGTGAAGGGCATGCCGGCACAATGTCTCAGACGTGCCAGAACCTCGTGCCAGACACCCCAGAACCATCTGCCGGACAGACCGCAACCACCTGCCAGACACGCCGGAACCACCGGCTCGACACGCCAGAACCACCGCCGGACATACAAAATCACTGGCCGGCTATGCCAGAACCTCTTGGTGAACACTCCGGAATCACCTGCCGGGCATGCAGGAACCACCTCTCCGACGTAACAGAACCACGTGCCGCACACGCTGGAACCATGTCCTGGACAGACTGGAACCACCTGCCGGCCACCTGCCGAGGACGATGGAACCACTTGCCGGACACGCCAAAATCACCGGCGGGCTACTCCAGAACCACTTGGAGGACTCTCAGGGATGACCTGCCGGGCATGCTGGAACCACATCTCAGACGTGCCAGAACCACATGGTGGACAGGCCGGAATCACCTGTTGGGCATGCGCAACCACCGCTGAGACGTACCAGAACCACGTGCCGTACACGCCGGAACCACCTACCGGACAGACCGGAGTCACCTTTTGGGCATGCCGGAACCACCTGTCACATGTGTCAGAAACACGTGCCGGAGACGCCGGAAGAACCTGCCGAGCACGTCGGAACCACCTGCTCATCTCGCCTGAACCACCTGCCGGACACACCAAAATCACCTGCCGGTTACGCCAAAACCACTCGGCAGACATTCCGGGACCACCTCCAGGACAGACCGGAACCACCTGCAGGACACGACGGGACCACCTGCTTGACTCGCCAGAACCACCTGCCGGACCCACCAAAATCACCAGCCGGCTACGCCACAACCACTTTTCGGACACTCCGGAATCAGTTGCCGGGCATGCTGGAACCACCTCTCAGAGGTGCCACAAACACATGCCGGAGACGGCGGAAGCACCTGCCGAGAATGCCGGAAGTTCCTGATGCGGTCGACAGAACCACCTGCCGGACACGCCAAAATCACCTGCCGGCTACGCCAGAACCACTTGGCGGACACTCCAGAATCACCAGCCGGGCATGCCAGCACAACTTCTCAGACGTGCCCGAAGCACGTGCCGGACAGACCGGAACCACAGCAAACACTCGCTGGAACCACCTGCTTGACTCACCGGTCGCACCTGCCGGACACGCCAAAATCACCTGACTGCTACACCAGAACCACATGGCAGACAAGCCGGAATCACGTGATGGGCATGTGGACACAACCTCTCAGACGTGCCAGAACCTCGTGCCAGACACCCCAGAACCAGCTACCAGGGTGACCAGAACCACCTGCCGGACACGACAGGAAAACCGTCTTGACCCTCCGGAACCACCGCCGGACATGCAAAATCACCTGCCAGCTATGCCAGCACCGCTTGGAGAACACTCCGGAATCACCTGCCGGGCATGCCAGAACCACCTCTCCGAAGTGCCAGAAGCACGTGCAGGACAGGCCAGAACCATCTCCCGGACAGACCGGAACCACAGGAAACACTCGCCGGAACCACCTGCTTGACTCACCGGTCCCACCTGCCAGACACGCCAAAATCACCTGCCCGCTACGCCAGAACCACTTGGGGGATAAGCCGGAATCACGTGAAGGGCATGCCAGCACAACCTCTCAGACGTGCCAGAACCTCGTGCCGGACACCCCAGAACCACCTGCCGGACAGACCGCAACCACCTGCCGGCCACGCCGGCACCACAGGCTCGACCTGCCGGATCCAAAGCCGGGCAAGCAATATCACCTGCTGGCTACACCAGAACCACTTGGCGGACACTCCGGAATCACCTGTCTGGCATGCCGGAACCACCTCTCAGACTTGCCAGGACCATGTTCTGGACACGCCAGTACCACCTGCCGAGTATGCCGGAACCACCTCATCCACTCCCCAGAACCACCTGCCGGACACGCCAACATCACCGGCCGGGTATGCCAGAACCACTTGGCGGACACTCCGGAATCACCTGTCGGGCCGGCGGAACCACCTCTCAGACTTGCCAGAACCGTGTTCTGGACACGGCGGTACCACCTGCCGAGTATGCCGGAACCACCTGATCCACTCCCCAGAATCACCTGCTGGACACGCCAAAATCACCTGCCGGCTATTCCAGAACCACTCGGCGGACACTCCGGTATCAGCTGCCGGGCATGCCGGAACCACCTCTCAGAGGTGCCAGAACCACATGCCGGAGAGAGTGGAAGCAACTGCCGAACTCGCCGGAAACACCTGCTGGACATGCCGGAACCACCTGCCTGACAGTCCAAAATCATATGCCGGCTATGCCAAAACCACTTGGTGGACACTCCAGAATCACCTGGCGGGCATGCCGGAACCACGTCATGGACAGACTGCAAACACCTGCCGGACACGCCGGAACCACCTGCTCGACTCGCCAGAACCACCTGCCGGACACACCAAAATCACCTGCCGGCTACGCCACAACCAGTTGCTGAACACTTCGGAATCACCTGCCGCGCTTCCCGGAACCACCTGCCGGTCACGCCAAAATCACCTGCCGGCTACACCAGAACCACTCGTCAGAGACTCCGGAACCACCTCCAGGACAGACCGGAATCACCTGCCGGACACGCCGGGACCACCTGCTTGACTCGCCAGAACCACCTGCCGGACACGCCAAAATCACCAGCCGGCTACTCCACAACCACTTGTCGGACACTCCGGAATCACCTGCCGGGCATGTTGGAACCACCTCTCAGAGGTGCCACAACAACATGCTGGAGACTGCGGAAGCACCTGCCGAGAATGCCGGAAGTTCCTGATCCACTCCACAGAACCACGTGCTGGACATGCCAAAATCACCAGCCGGCTACGCCACAACCAGTTGGTGAACACTTCAGAATCAACTGCCGGCCTTGCTGGAAGCACCTGCCGGTCACGCCAATATCACCTGCCAGCTACGCCAGAACCCCTTGGCGGACACTCCGGAAACACCTGTCGGGCCTGCCGGAACCACATCTCAGACGTGCCAGAACCATGTGCCCGAGATCCCAGAACCACACCCCGAACAGACTGAAACCACCTGCCATACCCGCCTGAACCACCTGCCGAGCACACAGGAACCACCTCCTCGACTCGCTGGAACCACCTACCTGACACGCAAAAACCACCGGCCGGGTATGCCAGAACCACTTGGTGGTCACTCCGGAATCATCTGCCGGACATGCCAGAACCAGCTCTCAGACACACCAGAACAACCTGCCGGAGACGCCAGAAGCACCTGCTGAGCATGCCTGAGCCACCTGCTCGACTCGGAAGAAACACCTGCCAGACACGCCAAAATCACCTGCCTGCTACACCAGAAGCACTTGGCAGACAAGCCGGAATCACGTGAAGGGCATGCCGTCACAATCTCTCAGATGTGCCAGAACCTCGTGCCGGACACCCCAGAACAACCTGCCAGACCGGCCTGAACCACCTGCCGAGCACGTCGGAACCACCTGCCAGAGAGGCCAAAATCAACAGCTGGCTATGGGGGAACCACCTGGCGGACTGTCCGGAATCACCTTCCGGGCATGCCGGATCCACCTCTCAGACGTGCCAGAACCACGTGCCGGACAGTCCGGAATCACCTGTTGGGCGTGCGCAACCACCTCTGAGAGGTACCAGAACCACGTGCTGTACACGCCAGAACCACCTTATGGACAGACCGGAATCAACGGCAGAGCACGCCAGAGCCACCTGCTCCACTCACCAGAAACAGCTGCCGGACATGCCAAAATCACCTGCCGGGTACGCCAGAACCACCTGGCGGACACTCCGGAATCACCTGCCGCGCATGCCAGCACAACCTCTCTGAAGTGCCAGAAGCACGTGCCGGACAAGCCGGAACCATCTCCCAGACAGACCGGAACCACAGGAAACACTCGCCGGAACCACCTGCTTGACTCACTGGTCCCACCTGCTGGACACGCCAAAATCACCTGGCTGCTACACCAGAACCACTTGGGGGACAAGCCGGAATCTCGTGAAGGGCATGCCGGCACAACGTCTCAGACGTGCCAGAACCTCGTGCCAGACACCCCAGAACCATCTGCCAGACAGACCGCAACCACCTGCCAGACACGCCGGAACCACCGGCTCGACACGCCAGAACCACCGCCGGACATACAAAATCACCGGCCGGCTATGCCAGAACCTCTTGGTGAACACTCCGGAATCACCTGCCGGGCATGCAGGAACCACCTCTCCGACGTAACAGAACCACGTGCCGCACACGCTGGAACCATGTCCTGGACAGACTGGAACCACCTGCCGGCCACCTGCCGAGCACGATGGAACCACTTGCCGGACACGCCAAAATCACCCGCGGGCTACTCCAGAACCACTTGGAGGACTCTCAGGGATGACCTGCCGGGCATGCTGGAACCACATCTCAGACGTGCCAGAACCACATGGCGGACAGGCCAGAATCACCTGTTGGGCATGCGCAACCACCGCTGAGACGTACCAGAACCACGTGCCGTACACGCCGGAACCACCTACCGGACAGACCGGAGTCACCTTTCGGGCATGCCGGAACCACCTGTCACATGTGTCAGAAACACGTGCCGGAGACGCCGGAAGAACCTGCCGAGCACGTCGGAACCACCTGCTCATCTCGCCTGAACCACCTGCCGGACACACCAAAATCACCTGCCGGTTACGCCAAAACCACTTGGTGGACTCTCTGGAATCACCTGCCGGGCATGATTGAAGCACCTCTCAGACATGCCGGAACAACGTGCCGGACACCCCAGAACCACCTGCAGGACAGACCGCAACCACCTGCTGGACACGCCGGAACCACCGGCTCAACCCGCCGGAACCACCGCCGGACATGCAAAATCACCTGCCGGCTACGCCAGAAACATTTGGCAGACACTCCAGAATCACCTGCCGGGCATGCCGGAACCACGTCTCAGACATGCTAGAACCACGTGCCAATGACTCCAGAAGCACTAGCCGAGCACGCCGGAACCACCTGCTCGACTCGCCAGAACCACCTGCCGGACACGCAAACATCACCTGCCGGCTATGCCACAATCAGTTGGTCACCACTTCGCAATCACCTGCTGGGGTGTTGGAACCACCTGCCGGTCATGCCAAAATCACCTGCCAACTATGCCAGAACCACTTGGCGGACACTGAGGAAACACCTGTCGGGCTGGCCAAAACCACATCTCAGACATGCCAGAACCATGTGCATGAGATGCTGGAACCACACCCCGAACAGACGGAAACCACCTGCCAGACCCGCCTGAACCACCTGCCAAGCACGCCGGAACCACCTGCTCGACTCGCCGGAACCACCTGCCTGACGTGCCAAAATCACCTGCCGGGTACGCCAGAACCACCTGGTGGACACTCCGGAATCATCTGCCACGCATGCCGGAACCACCTCTCACGCATGCCGGAAGCACGTGCCGGACACGCCGGAAACACCTACCAGACAGACCGGAACCACCTGCCAGACATGCCAGAACCACCTGCCGAGCATGCCGTAGCGACCTGCCCGAATCGCCGGAACCACCTGCCGGACACGCCAAAATCAACATCTGGCTATGCGGGAACCACCTGGCGGACAGTCCGGAATCACCGGCCGGGCATGCAGGAACCACCTGTCAGACGTGACAGAACCTCGTGCCGGACACCCCAGAACCACCTGCCGGACAGACCGCAACCACCTGCAGGACATACCGAGAACCACCGGCTCGACCCGCATGAACCACCACCGGACATGCAAAATCCCCTGCCGGCTACGCCAGAACAACTTGGGGAACACTCCGGAATCACCTGCCGGGCATGCCGGAACCATCTCTCAGACATGCCAGAACCACGTGCCTATGACACCGGAAGCACCTGCCGAGCACGCTGGAACCACCTGCTCGACTCGCCAGAACCACCTACCTGACACGCCAAAATCACCTGCCTGGTATGCCAGAACCACTAGGCGGACACTCCGGAATCATCGGCCGGACATGCCGGAACCAGCTCTCAGACACACCGGAACCACGTGCCGGAGACGCCGGAGGCACCTGCCGAGCATGCCGGACCCACCTTCTCGACTGGCCAGAAACACCTGCCGGACACGCCAAAATCACCTGCCGGCTACGCCAGAACCACCTGGCGGACACTGCGGAATCACCTGCCGTGCATGCCGGAACCACCTGACGTGCCGGAAGCACGTGCCGGGCACGCCAGAAACACCTACCGGACATACCGGAACCACAAGCCGGACATGCCGGAACCACTGCCGAACATGCAAAATCACCTGCCGGCTACGCCAGAACCACTTGGCGAACACTCCGGAATCACCTGCCAGGCATGCCGGAACCACCTCTCAGACACGCCGGAACCACCTGCCGAACACGCCAAAGCCACCTGCTCGACTCGCCGGAACCACCTGCTGGACAGACCGGAATCACCTTTCGGGCATGCCGGAACCCCCTGCCAGATGTCCCAGAAACACGTGCTGGAGACGCCGGAAGCACCTGCCGAGCACGTCGGAACCACCTGCTCAGCTCGCCTGAACAACCTGCCGGACTCGCCAAAATCACCTGCCGGCTATGCGAAAACCACTTGGTGGACTCTCTGGAATCACCTGCCAGGCATGATAGAACCACCTCTCAGATGTGCCGGAACCATGTGCCGGACACGCCGGAACCACCTCCCGGACAGAACGGAACCACCTGCCGGACCTGCCTGAACCAACTGTCGAGCACACCGGAACCACCTGCACGACTCGCTGCAACCACATGCCGGACATGGCAAAATCACCTGCCGGCTACGCCAGAACCACTTGGCGGACATTCCGGAATCACCTGCCGCGCATGCCAGCACAACCTCTCTGAAGTGCCAGAAGCACGTGCCGGACAAGCCGGAACCATCTCCCAGACAGACCGGAACCACAGGAAACACTCGCCGGAACCACCTGCTTGACTCACCGGTCCCACCTGCTGGACACGCCAAAATCACCTGCCTGCTACACCAGAACCACTTGGGGGACAAGCCGGAATCACGTGAAGGGCATGCCGGCACAACGTCTCAGACGTGCCAGAACCTCGTGCCAGACACCCCAGAACCATCTGCCGGACAGACCACAACCACCTGCCGGACACGCCGGAACCACCGGCTCGACACGCCAGAACCACCGCCGGACATACAAAATCACCGGCCGGCTATGCCAGACCCTCTTGGTGAACACTCCGGAATCACCTGCCGGGCATGCCGGAACCACCTCTCAGACATGCCAGAACCACGTGCCAATGACACCGGAAGCAGCTGCCGAGCACACCAGAACCACCTGCTCGACTCGCCAGAACCACCTGCCAGATATGCAAAAATCACCTGCCGGTTACGCCAGAATCACTTGGTGGACGCTCCTGGATCACCGGCCGGGCATGCCGGAACCACCTCTGAGACATACCAGAACCACGTGCCGTACACGCCAGAACCACCTACTGGACAGACCGGAATCACCTGCAGAGCACGCCAGAGCCACCTGCTCCACTCACCAGAAACAGCTGCCGGACACGCCAAAATCACCTGCCGGGTATGCCAGAACCACCTGGCGGACACTCCGGAATCACCTGCCGCGCATGCCGGAACCACCTCTCAGACGTGCCGGAAGCACGTGTTGAACACGCCGGAAACACCTACTGGACAGTCCGGAACCCCCTGCCGAGCAGGCCGGAGCTACCTGCTCGACTCGCCGGAACCACCTGCGGGACAGGCCAAAATCAACAGCTGGCTATGTGGGAACCACCTGGCGGACAGTCCGGAATCACCTGCCGGGCATGCCGGAACCACCTCTCAGACATGCCAGAACCACATGACAATGACACCGGAAGCACCTGCCGAGCACGCCGGAACCTCCTGCTCGACTCGCCAGAACCACCTACCGGACACGCCACAACCAGTTGGTGAACACTTCGGAATCACCTGCCGGGTTTGCTGGAACCACCTGCCGGTCATGCCAACATCACCTGCCAGCTACGCCACAACCACTTGTTGTACACTCCGGAAACACCTGTTGGGCAGGCCGGAACCACCTCTCAGACGTGCCAGAACGACGTGCCAGAGATGCCGGAAGCACCTGCTGAGCATGCCTGAGCCACCTGGACGACTCGCAAGAAACACCTGCCGGACTCGCCAAAATCACCTGCCGGCTATGCCAGAACCACTTGGCGGACACTTCGGAATCAGCTGCCGGGCATGACGGAACCAGCTCTCAGACGTGCCAGAACTATGTGCCAGACACACTGGAACCACCTGCCGAGTATGCCGGAACCACCTGACCCACACCCAGAACCACCTGCTGGACACGCCAAAATCACCTACCGGTTACGCCAAAACCACTCGGCAGACATTCCGGGACCACCTCCAGGACAGACCGGAACCACCTGCAGGACACGACGGGACCACCTGCTTGACTCGCCAGAACCACCTGCCGGACCCGCCAAAATCACCAGCCGGCTATGCCACAACCACTTTTCGGACACTCCGGAATCAGTTGCCGGGCATGCTGGAACCACCTCTCAGAGGTGCCACAAACACATGCCGGAGACGGCGGAAGCACCTGCCGAGAATGCCGGAAGTTCCTGATGCGGTCGACAGAACCACCTGCCGGACACGCCAAAATCACCTGCCGGCTACGCCAGAACCACTTGGCGGACACTCCAGAATCACCAGCCGGGCATGCCAGCACAACTTCTCAGACGTGCCCGAAGCACGTGCCGGACAGACCGGAACCACAGCAAACACTCGCTGGAACCACCTGCTTGACTCACCGGTCGCACCTGCCGGACACGCCAAAATCACCTGACTGCTACACCAGAACCACATGGCAGACAAGCCGGAATCACGTGATGGGCATGTGGACACAACCTCTCAGACGTGCCAGAACCTCGTGCCAGACACCCCAGAACCAGCTACCGGGGTGACCAGAACCACCTGCCGGACACGACGGAAAAACCGTCTTGACCCTCCGGAACCACCGCCGGACATGCAAAATCACCTGCCAGCTACGCCAGAACCGCTTGGCGAACACTCCGGAATCACCTGCCGGGCATGCCGGAACCACCTCTCCGAAGTGCCAGAAGCACGTGCAGGACAGGCCAGAACCATCTCCCGGACAGACCGGAACCACAGGAAACACTCGCCGGAACCACCTGCTTGACTCACCGGTCCCACCTGCCAGACACGCCAAAATCACCTGCCCGCTACGCCAGAACCACTTGGGGGATAAGCCGGAATCACGTGAAGGGCATGCCAGCACAACCTCTCAGACGTGCCAGAACCTCGTGCCGGACACCCCAGAACCACCTGCCGGACAGACCGCAACCACCTGCCGGCCACGCCGGCACCACAGGCTCGACCTGCCGGATCCAAAGCCGGGCAAGCAATATCACCTGCTGGCTACACCAGAACCACTTGGCGGACACTCCGGAATCACCTGTCTGGCATGCCGGAACCACCTCTCAGACTTGCCAGGACCATGTTCTGGACACGCCAGTACCACCTGCCGAGTATGCCGGAACCACCTCATCCACTCCCCAGAACCACCTGCCGGACACGCCAACATCACCGGCCGGGTATGCCAGAACCACTTGGCGGACACTCCGGAATCACCTGTCGGGCCGGCGGAACCACCTCTCAGACTTGCCAGAACCGTGTTCTGGACACGGCGGTACCACCTGCCGAGTATGCCGGAACCACCTGATCCACTCCCCAGAATCACCTGCTGGACACGCCAAAATCACCTGCCGGCTATTCCAGAACCACTCGGCGGACACTCCGGTATCAGCTGCCGGGCATGCCGGAACCACCTCTCAGAGGTGCCAGAACCACATGCCGGAGAGAGTGGAAGCAACTGCCGAACTCGCCGGAAACACCTGCTGGACATGCCGGAACCACCTGCCTGACAGTCCAAAATCATATGCCGGCTATGCCAAAACCACTTGGTGGACACTCCAGAATCACCTGGCGGGCATGCCGGAACCACGTCATGGACAGACTGCAAACACCTGCCGGACACGCCGGAACCACCTGCTCGACTCGCCAGAACCACCTGCCGGACACACCAAAATCACCTGCC
Source organism: Equus caballus (assembly GCF_041296265.1). Lineage (NCBI taxonomy): Eukaryota > Metazoa > Chordata > Mammalia > Perissodactyla > Equidae > Equus > Equus caballus. The sequence goes on from NC_091702.1 coordinate 1,907,567, forward strand.
GGCTACGCCACAACCAGTTGCTGAACACTTCGGAATCACCTGCCGCGCTTCCCGGAACCACCTGCCGGTCACGCCAAAATCACCTGCCGGCTACACCAGAACCACTCGTCAGAGACTCCGGAACCACCTCCAGGACAGACCGGAATCACCTGCCGGACACGCCGGGACCACCTGCTTGACTCGCCAGAACCACCTGCCGGACACGCCAAAATCACCAGCCGGCTACTCCACAACCACTTGTCGGACACTCCGGAATCACCTGCCGGGCATGTTGGAACCACCTCTCAGAGGTGCCACAACAACATGCTGGAGACTGCGGAAGCACCTGCCGAGAATGCCGGAAGTTCCTGATCCACTCCACAGAACCACATGCTGGACATGCCAAAATCACCAGCCGGCTACGCCACAACCAGTTGGTGAACACTTCAGAATCAACTGCCGGCCTTGCTGGAAGCACCTGCCGGTCACGCCAATATCACCTGCCAGCTACGCCAGAACCCTTTGGCGGACACTCCGGAAACACCTGTCAGGCCTGCCGGAACCACATCTCAGACGTGCCAGAACCATGTGCCCGAGATCCCAGAACCACACCCCGAACAGACTGAAACCACCTGCCATACCCGCCTGAACCACCTGCCGAGCACACAGGAACCACCTTCTCGACTCGCTGGAACCACCTACCTGACACGCAAAAACCACCGGCCGGGTATGCCAGAACCACTTGGTGGTCACTCCGGAATCATCTGCCGGACATGCCAGAACCAGCTCTCAGACACACCAGAACCACGTGCCAGAGACGCCGGAAGCACCAGCTGAGCATTCCTGAGCCACCTGCACGACTCGCAAGAAACACCTGTCGGACATGCCAAAATCACCTGCCAGGTACGCCAGAAACACTTGGCGGACACTCCGGAATCACCTGTCGGGCATGCCGGAACCACCTCTCAGACTTGCCAGAACCATGTTCTGGACACGCCGGTACCACCTGCCGAGTATGCCGGAACCAGCTGATCCACTCCCCAGAACCACCTACTGGACACGCCAAAATCAACTGCCGGCTCTGCCAGGACCACACGGCAGACACTCCGGAATCTCATGCCGGGCATGCCGGAACCACCTATCAAAGGTTCCAGAACCACATGCCGGAGACTCTGGAATCACCTGCCGGTGCATGCCGGAACCTTCTCTCAGACGTGCCACAACCACGTGCCGGAGAGACCGGAAGCACCTGCCGAGCTCTCCGGAACCACCTGCTGGACATGCCAGAACCACCTGCCTCACAGGCCAAAATCATATGCCGGCTACGCCAAAACCACTGGGTGGACACTCCAGAATCACCTTGCGGGCATGCCGGAACCACGTCATGGACAGACGGCAAACACCTGTCGGACCTGCCGGAACCACCTGCTCGACTCACCAGAGCCACCTGCCGGACACACCAGAAACACCTGCGGGGTACGCCAGAACCACTTGGAGGACTCTCCGGGATCACTGCCCGGCATGCCGGAACCACCTCACAGACATGCCAGAACCATGTGCAGGACACGCCAGAACCACCTGCCGAGTATGCCGGAACCACCTGCTCCACTCGCCAGAACCACCTGCTGGACACGCCAAAATCACCTGCCGGCTACGCCAGAACCACTCGGCAGACACTCCGGAACCACCTCCAGGACAGACCGGAACCAGCTGCCGGACACGCCGGGACCACCTGCTTGACTCGCCAGAACCACCTGCCGGACTCGCCAGAATCACCAGCCGGCTATGCCACAACCACTTGTCGGACACTCCGGAATCACCTGCTGGGCATGCTGGAACGACCTCTCAGAGGTGCCACAACCACATGCCGGAGAAGGCGGAAGCACCTGCCGAGAATGCCGGAAGTTCCTGATCCACTCCCTAGAACCACCTGCCGGACACGCCAAAATCACCTGCCGGCTACGCCAGAACCACTTGGCGGACACTCCAGAATCACCTGCCGGGCATGCCAGCACAACCTCTCAGAAGTGCCAGAAGCACGTGCCGGATAGACCGGAACCATCTCCCGGACAGACCGGAAACACAGGAAACACTCGCCGGAACCACCTGCTTGACTCACCGGTCCCACCTGCCGGACACGCCAAAATCACCTGCCCGCTACACCAGAACCACTTGATGGACAAGCCGGAATCACGTGAAGGGCATGCCGACACAACCTCTCAGATGTGCCAGAACCTCGTGCCGGACACCGCAGAACCACCTGCTGGACAGACCAGAACCACCTGCCGGACACGCCAGAACCACCAGCTCGACTCGCCGGAACCATTGCCGGACATGCAAAATCAGCTGCCGGATACGCCACAACCACTTGGCAAACACTCCGGAATCACCTCCCGGGCATGGCAGAACCACCTCTCAGACATGCCAGAACCACATGCCAATGACACCGGTAGCACCTGCTGAGCACGCCAGAACCACCTGCTCGACTCGCCAAAACCACCTGCTGGACACTCCAAAATCAACTGCCGGCTACGCCACAACCATTTGGTGAACACTTCGGAATCACCTGCCGGGCTGGCTGGAACCACCTGCTGGTCACGCCAACATGACCTGCCAGCTATGCCAGAACCACTTGGCGGACACCATGGAAACACCTGTCGGGCCGGCCGGAACCACCTCTCACACGTGCCAGAACCATGTGCCTGAGACGCCGGAACCACACCCCGAACAGACCGAAACCACCTGCCAGACCTGCCTGAACCACCTGGCGATCACGCCAGAACCACCTACTCGACTCGCCGGAACGACCTACCTGACACGCCAAAATCACCTGCCAGGTATACCAGAACCACTTGGTGGACACTCTGGAATCATCTGCCGGACATGCCAGAACCAGCTCTCAGACACACCAGAACCACGTGCCAGAGACGAGGAAGCACCAGCTGAGCATGCCTGAGCCACCTGCACGACTCGCAAGAAACACCTGTCGGACATGCCAAAATCACCTTCCGGGTACGCCAGAAACACTTGGCGGACACTCCGGAATCACCTGTTGGGCATGCCGGAACCGACTCTCAGACTTGCCAGAACCTCGTGCCGGACAAGCCAGAACCACCTGCCGGACAAACCAGAACCACCTGCCGGACACGCCGGAACCACCGGCTCGACTCGCCGGAACCACCGCCGGACATGCAAAATCACCTGCCGGCTACACCACAACCACTTGGTGAACACTACGGAATCACCCGCTGGGCATGCCGCAATGACGTCTCAGACATGCCACAACCACATGCCAATGACACCGGAAGCACCTGCCGAGCACACCGGAACCACCTGCTCGACTCCCCAGAACCACCTGCCGGACACACCAAAATCACCTGCCGGCTACGCCACAACCAGTTGGTGAACACTTCGAAATCAACTGCCGGGCTGGCTGGAACCACATGCCGGTCACGCCAAAATCACCTGCCAGCTACGCCTGAACCACTTGGCGGACACGCCAAAATCACCTACCGGCTACGCCACAACCAGTTGGTGAACACTTCGGAATCACCTGCCGTTCTGGCTGGAACCACCTGCCGGTCATGCCAACATCACCTGCCAGCTACGCCAGAACCACTTGGCGGACACTCCGGAAACACCAGTCGTGCCGGCCACAAACACCTCTCAGACGTGCCAGAACCATGTGCCTGAGATGCCGGAACCACACCCCGAACAGACCGAAACCACCTGCCAGACCCGCCTGAACCACCTGCCGAGCACGCCGGATCCACCTGCTGAGCATGCCGGAACAACCTGCTCGACTCGCTGGAGCCACCTGCCGGACATGCCAAAATCAGCTGCCGGCTATGCCAGAACCACTTGCCGGACAGTCCAAAATCACCTGCCTGGCGTGCCGGAACCACCTCTCATACGTACCAGAACCACGTGCAGGAGATGCCGGAAGCACCTGCCGAGCATGCCAGAACCACCCGATCCACTCCCCAGAACCACCTGCTGGACCCGCCTGAACCACCTGCTGGCTACGCGGGAACCACTTGGTGGACACTCCGGAATCACCTGCCGTGCATGCCGGAACCACCCCTCAGACGTGCCTGAAAAACGTGCCGGACACGCCGGAACCACCTCCCGGACTAACCGGAACCACCTTTCGGACATGCCTGAACCACCTTACGAGCACGCTGGAACCACCTGCTCGACTCGCTGGAACCATCTGCTGGATACACCAAAATCACCTGCCGGCTACGGCAGAACCACTTGCCGACACTCTGGAATAACCTGCCATTCATCCCGGAACCGCCCCTCAGATGTGCCAGAACCACGTGCTGGACGCCCCTGACCACTTCCGTGAAAGACTGGAACCACCTGCTGAGCATTCTGGAAACACCTGCTCGACTCCCGGGAACCGCCTCTGGGGAAACTGTCATAGAAATGCAGGTAAAACGGCCTTTCTTGCCAGCCCTTAACTCGCCACTTTAGAACTTCTGCTTCTGCCACAATTGCACCTTGCCAACCCGGCTCAGACGAAATGCCTACATCTTCCCCTGAAGCAACTGGGCTGAGTCCCAAAAGATTGAGCATCCACGTGCTTAGGAGGCGATAGACTGCACGCCTTTTTCCAACCACCATTGTGCACTGCTGGAGAGAGTGTCGGAAAGAAGCTATGTCAGAAAGACCCCTTTGCTCTCAGCCGTGCCCTCCATTGCTCTAGACGTGGAATGCACAATGCACTGGCTTCCCCCCTCAAGGGGCGACAAGCCACAGACCACCTTGCTTCCATCTCTTTAGGAAGCTGAGAAGGAACTCGCTTTCAACAGTGATCTTACAGAGTCCAGGGAACATCTCATACAAAGGCAGCTGAAATGCCGTTTCTTTTCCGCCCTTAACTTGCCGATTTGGAACTTCTGTTTCTGCCACATTTCCACCTTGCCATCCAGGCTCCGACGAAATGCCTACATCTTCCGCTTCAGCAACGGGGACGAGGCCCATATGACTGTGCTTCCACATGCTTAAGAGGAGAGAGACAGGCTTTTTACAATCACGGTTGTGCACTGGTGGAGAGAGTGTCAGAAAGCACCTATGTCAGAAAGGTCCCTTTGATCTCAGCCATGCCCTGAATTGCTCTAGAGGAGGAAGGCACAATGCACTGCCTCTGGCTCCACCCCTCAATGGCAGACGAACCACACAGCTTCTTGCGTCCAGCTCTTTAGGACGCTGAGAAAGAGCTCGCATTCCATAGTGCTCTTAGAGCGTCCAGGGAACATCTCATACAAAGGCAGCTGAACGCCGTTTCTTCCAGCACTTCACTCGCCGATCTGGAACATCTGCATCTGCCACATTTCCACCTTGTCAACCCGGCTCAGACGGGCCAGAGCCATGTGCCTGAGATGCCGGAACCACACCCCGAACAGACCGAAACCACCTGCCAGACCCGCCTGAACCCCCTGGCGAGCACGCCTGATCCACCTGTTCAACTAGCCGGAACCACCTTCCTGACACGCCATAATCACATGCCAGGTATACCAGAACCACTTGGCGGACACTCCAGAATCACCTGCCGGGCATGCCAGCACAACCACTCTGAAGAGGCAGAAGCACGTGCCGGACAGGCCGGAACCATCTCCCGGACAGACCGGAAACACAGGAAACACTCGCCGGAACCACCTGCTTGACTCACCGGTCCCACCTGCCGGACACGCCAATATCACCTGCCCGCTACGCCAGAACCACTTGGCGAACACTCCGGAATCACCTGCAGGGCATGGCGGAACCACCTCTAAGACATGCCGGAACCACATGCCAATGACACCGGAAGCACCTGCTGAGCACGCCAGAACCACCTACTCGACTCGCCGGAACCACCTACCTGACACGCCAAAATAACCTGCCAGGTATACCAGAACCACTTGGTGGACACTCTGGAATCATCTGCCGGACATGCCAGAACCAGCTCTCAGACACACCAGAACCACGTGCCAGAGACGCCGGAAGCACCAGCTGAGCATGCCTGAGCCACCTGTACGACTCGCAAGAAACACCCGTCGAACATGCCAAAATCACCTGCCGGGTACGCCAGAAATACTTGGCGGACACTCCGGAATCACCTGTCGGGCATGCCGGAACCACTTCTCAGACTTGCCAGAACCATGTTCTGGACACGCCGGGAACACCTGCCGAGTATGCCGGAACCACCTGATCCACTCCCTGGAACCACCTACTGGACACGCCAAAATCAACTGCCGGCTATGCCAGAACCACACGGCAGACACTCCGGAATCACATGCCAGGCATTCCGGAACCTCCTCTCAGAGGTGCCATAACCACATGCCGGAGACTCCTGAATCACCTGCCGGACATGCCAGAACCACCTATCAGAGGTGCCAGAACAACATGCCGGAGACTCTGAAATCACCTGCCGGGCATGCCGGAACCTTCTCTCAGACGTGCCACAACCACGTGCCGGAGAGACCGGAAGCACCTGCCGAGCTCGCCGGAACCACCTGCTGGACATGCCGGAACCACCTGCCTCACAGGCCAAAATCATATGCCGGCTATGCCAAAACCACTGGGTGGACACTCCAGAATCACCTTGCGGGCATGCCGGAACCACGACATGGACAGACGGCAAACACCTGCCGGACCTGCCGGAACCACCTGCCGAGCACGCCGGAACCACCTGCTCGACTCACCAGAGCCACCTGCCAGACACACCAGAAACACCTGCGGGGTACGCCAGAACCACTTGGAGGACTCTCCGGGATCACCTGCCGGGCATTCCGGAACCACCTCTCAGACGTGCCAGAACCATGTGCCGGACACGCCAGAACCACCTGCCGAGTATGCCGGAACCACCTGCTCCACTCCCCAGAACCACCTGCTGGACACGCCAAAATCACCTGCCGGCTACGCCAGAACCACTCGGCAGACACTCCGGAACCACCTCCAGGACAGACAGGAACAACCTGCCGGACACGCCGGGACCACCTGTTTGACTCGCCAGAACCACCTGCCGGACACACCAGAAACACCTGCGGGGTACGCCAGAACCACTTGGAGGACTCTCCGGGATCACCTTCCGGGCATGCTGGAACCACCTCTCAGAGGTGCCACAACCACATGCCGGAGACGGCGGAAGCACCTGCCGAGAAGGCCGGAAGTTCCTGATCCACTCCCCAGAACCACCTGCCACACATGCCAAAATCAACTGCCGGCTGCTCCAGAACCACTTGGCACATACTCCAGAATCACATGCCGGTCATGCTGGAACCACCTCTCAAACGTGACGGAACCACATACCGGAGACGCCGGAAGCACGTGCTGAGCATGCCAGAACCACCGGTGCCACTCCACAGAACCACCTGCCGGTCAGGCCAAAATCACCTGCCGGATACGCCAGAACCACTCGGCAGACACTCCGGAAACACCTCCAGGACAGACCAGAACCACCTGCCTGACACGCCAAAATCACCTGCCGGCTACACCAGAACCACTTGGCGAACACTCCGGAATCACCTGCCGGGCATCCTGGAACCACCTCTGAGACTTGCCAGAACAATGTTCCGGACACGCGGGTACCACCTGCCGAGTATGCCGGAACCACCTGATCCACTCCCCAGAACCACCTGCTGGACACGCCAGAACCACCTGCCGGACAGACCGGAACCACCTGCCGGACACGCCGGAACCACCAGCTCGACTCGCCGGAACCACCGCCGGACATGCAAAATCACCTGCCGGCTACGCCAGAACCACTTGGCGAACACTCCCGGATCACCTGCCGGGCATGCCGGAACCACCTATCAGGCTTGCCAGAACCATGTTCCGGACACCGCGGTACCACATGCCGAGTATGCCGGAACCACCTGATCCACTCCCCAGAACCACCTGCTGGACACGCCAGAATCACCTGCCGTCCACGCCAAAACCACTCGGCAGACAATACGGAAGCGCCTGCCGGGCATGCCGGAACCACCTCTCAGAGGTGCCAGAACCACATGCCGGACACTCCGGAATCAGCTGCCGGGCATGCCGGAACTATCTCTCAGACGTGCCGGAACTATGTTCCTGGCACGCCGGTACCACCTGCCGAGCTCGCCGGAACCACCTGCTGGACACGCCAAAATCACCTGCCGGCTACGCCAGAACCACTCGGCAGACACTCCGGAACCACCTCCAGGACAGACCGGAACAACCTGCCGGACGCGCCGGGACCACCTGCTTGACTCGCAGAACCACCTGCCGGACACGCCAGAATCACCAGCCGGCTACGCCACAACCACATGTCGGACACTAGGGAACCAGCTCTCAGAGGTGCCACAACCACATGCCGGAGACGGCGGAAGCACCTGCCGAGAATGCTGGAAGTTCCTGATCCACTCCCCAGAACCACTTGGCGGACACGCCAAAATCACCTGCCGGGCATGCCAGCACAACCTCTCAGAAGTGCCAGAAGCACGTGCCGGACAGGCCAGAACCATCTCCCGGACAGACCGGAAACACAGGAAACACTCGCCGGAACCACCTGCTTGACTCACCGGTCCCACCTGCCGGGCACGCCAAAATCACCTGCCCCCTACTCCATAACCACTTGGAGGACAACCCGGAATCACGAGAAGGGCATACCAACACCACCTCTCAGACGTGCCAGAACCTCGTGCCGGACACCCCAGAACCACCTGCTGGACAGACCGGAACGACCTGCCCGACACGCCAGAACCACCGGCTCGACTCTCCGGAACCATAGCCGGACATGCAAAATCACCTGCCGGCTACGCCAGAACCACTTGGCGAACACTCCGGAATTCACCTGCCGGGCATGGCGGAACCACCTCTCAGACATTCCGGAACCACATGCCAATGACACCGGAAGCACCTGCCGAGCACGCCAGAACCACCTGCTCGACTCTCCAAACCCACCTGCTGGACACGCCAAAATCACCTGCTGGCTACGCCACAACCATTTGGTGAACACTTCGGAATCACCTGCCGGGCTGGCTAGAACCACCTGCCGGTCACGCCAACGTCACCTGCCAGCTATGCCAGAACCACTTGGCGGACACCATGGAAACACCTGTGGGGCAGGCTGGAACCACCTCTCAGACGTGACAGAACCATGTGCCTCAGATGCCAGAACCACACCCGAACACACCGAAACCACATGCCAGACCCGCCAGAACCACCTGCCGAGCACGCCAGAACCACCTACTCGACTCGCCGGAACCACCTACCTGACACGCCAAAATCACCTGCCAGGTATACCAGAACCACTTGGTGGACACTCTGGAATCATCTGCCGGACATGCCAGAACCAGCTCTCAGACACACCAGAACCACGTGCCAGAGACGACGGAATCACCAGCTGAGCATGCCTGAGCCACCTGCACGACTCGCAAGAAACACCTGTCGGACATGCCAAAATCACGGGCTGGGTATGCCAGAAACACTTGGCGGACACTCCGGAATCACCTGTCGGGCGTGCCAGAACCACCTCTCAGACTTGCCAGAACCATGTTCTGGACACGCCGGTACCACCTGCCGAGTATGCCGGAACCAGCTGATCCACTCCCCGAAACCAACTACTGGACATGCCAAAATCAACTGCCGGCTATGCCAGAACCACACGGCAGACACTCCGGAATCACATGCCAGGCATTCCGGAACCACCTCTCAGAGGTGCCAGAACCACACGCCGGAGACTCCGGAATCACCTGCCGGACATGCCGGAACCACCTATCAGAGGTGCCAGAACCACATGCCAGACAGTCCGGAATCAGCTGCCGGGCATGCCGGATCTATCTCTCAGACGTGCCGGAACCATGTTCCGGACACGCCGGTACCACCTACCGAGCTCGCCGGAACCACCTGCTGGACATGCCAAAATCACCTGCCGGCTACGCCAGAACCACTCGGCAGACATTCCGGAATCACCTGTCGGGCCGGCCGGAACCCCCTCTCACACGTGCCAGGACCATGTGCCTGAGATGTCGGAACCACACCCCGAACAGACCTAAACCACCTGCCAGACCCGCCTGAACCACCTGGCGATCACGCCTGATCCACCTTCTCTACTAGCCGGAACCATCTTCCTGACATGCCAAAATCACCTGCCAGGTATACCAGAACCACTTGGTGGACACTCCGGAATCATCTGCCGGACATGCCAGAACCAGCTCTCAGACACACCAGAACCACGTGCCAGAGACGCCGGAAGCACCAGCTGAGCATGCCTGAGCCACCTGCACGACTCGCAAGAAACACGTGTCGGAGAGGCCAAAATCACCTGCGGGGTACGCCAGAACCACTTGGAGGACTCTCCGGGATCACCTTGTGGGCATGACGGAACCATGTCCTGGACTGACGTGAAACACCTGCCGGACCTGCCGGAACCATCTGACGAGCACGCCGGAACCACCTGCTCGACTCACCAGAGCCACCTGCCGGACACACCAGAAACACCTGCGGGGTACGCCAGAACCACTTGGAGGACTCTCCGGGATCGCCTGCCGGGCATGACGGAACCACCTCTCAGATGTGCCAGAACCATGTGCCGAACACGCCGGAACCACCGGCCAAGTATGCCGGAACCACCTGCTCCACTCCCCAGAACTACCTGCTGGACACGCCAAAATCACCTGCCGGCTACGCCACAACCATTTGGTGAACACTTCGGAATCACCTGCCGGGCTGGCTGGAACCACCTGCCGGTCACGCCAACATCACCTGCCAGCTATGCCAGAACCACTTGGCGGACACCATGGAAACACCTGTCGGGCCGGCCGGAACCACCTCTCAGACGTGCCAGAACCATGTGCCTGAGATGCTGGAAACACACCCAGAACAGACCGAAACCACCTGCCAGACCCACCTGAACCACCTGCCGAGCACGCCGCAACCACCTATTCGACTCGCCGTAACCACCTACCTGACACGCCAAAATCATCTGACGGGTATGCCAGAACCACTTGGTGGACACTCCGGAATCTTCTGCCGCACATGCCAGAACCAGATCTCAGACACTCCAGAACCACGTGCCTGACACGCCGGAAGCACGTGCTGAGCATGCCTGAGCCACATGCTCGACTTGCAAGAAACACCTGCCAAACACGCCAAAATCACCTGCCGGGTACGCCAGAACCACGTGGCGGACACTCCAGAATCACCTGTCGGGCATGCCGGAACCACCTCTCAGACGTGCCAGAACCTCGTGCCGGACACGCCAGAACCACCTGCCGGACAGACCGGAACCACCTGCCGGACACGCCGGAACCACCAGCTCGACTCGCCGGAACCACCGCCGGACATGCAAAATCACCTGCCGGCTACGCCAGAACCACTTGGCGAACACTCCCGGATCACCTGCCGGGCATGCCGGAACCACCTATCAGGCTTGCCAGAACCATGTTCCGGACACCCCGGTACCACCGGCCGAGTATGCTGGAACCACCTGATCCACTCCTCAGAACCACCTGCTGGACACGCCAGAATCACCTGCCGTCCACGCCAGAACCACGCGGCAGACACTACGGAACCACCTGCCGGGCATGCCGGAACCACCTCTCAGAGGTGCCAGAACCACATGCCGGACACTCCGGAATCAGCTGCCGGGCATGCCGGAACTATCTCTCAGACGTGCCGGAACCATGTTCCGGACACGCCGGTACCACCTGCCGAGCTCGCCGGAACCACCTGCTGGACACGCCAAAATCACCTGCCGGCTACGCCAGAACCACTCGGCAGACATTCCGGAATCACCTGTCGGGCCGGCCGGAACCCCCCTCAGACGTGCCAGAACAATGTACCTGAGATGTCGGAACCACACCCCGAACAGACCGAAACCACCTGCCAGACCCGCCTGAACCCCCTGGCGATCACGCCTGATCCACCTTCTCAAGTAGCCGGAACCAGCTTCCTGACACGCCAAAATCGCCTGCCAGGTATACCAGAACCACTTGGTGGACACTCCGGAATCATCTGCCGGACATGCCTGAACCAGCTCTCAGACACACCAGAACCACGTGCCGGACACGCCGGAAGCACGGGCTGAGCATGCCTGAGCCACATGCTCGACTTTCAAGAAACACCTGCCAGACACGCCAAAATCACCTGCCGGGTACGCCAGAACCACGTGGCGGACACTCCGGAATCACATGTCGGGCATGCTGGAACCACCTCTCAGACATGCCAGAACCATGTTCTGGACACGCGGGTACCACCTGACGAGTATGCCCGAACCAGTTGATCCACTCCCCAGAACCACCTACTGGACATGCCAAAATCAACTGCCGGCTATGCCAGAACCACACGGCAGACACTCCGGAATCACATTCCAGGCATTCCGGAACCACCTCTCAGAGGTGCCAGAAGCACATGCCGGAGACTCCGGAGTCACCTGCCTGGCATGCCGTAACCACCTATCAAAGGTGCCAAAACCCCATGCCGGAGACTCTGGAATCACCTGCCGGGCATGCCAGAACCTTATCTCAGACGTGCCACAACCACGTGCCGGAGAGACCGGAAGCACCTGCCGAGCTCTCCGGAACCACCTGCTGGACATGCCGGAACCACCTGCCTCACAGGCCAAAGTCATATGCCGGCTACGCCAAAACCACTGGGTGGACACTCCAGAATCACCTTGCGGGCATGCCGGAACCACGACATGGACAGACGGCAAACACCTGCCAGACCTGCCGGAACCACCTGCCGAGCACGCCGGAACCACCTGCTCGACTCACCAGAGCCACCTGCCGGGCACACCAGAAACACCTGCGGGGTACGCCAGAACCACTTGGAGAACTCTCTGGGATCACCTGCCGGGCATGCCGGAACCACCTCTCAGAGGTGCCAGAACCATGTGCTGGACACGCCGGAACCACCTGCCGAGTATGCCGGAACCACCTGCTCCACTCCCCAGAACCACCTGCTGGACACGCCAAAATCACCTGCCGGCTACGCCAGAACCACTCGGCAGACACTCCGGAACCACCTCCAGGACAGACAGGAACAACCTGCCGGACACGCCGGGACCACCTGTTTGACTCGCCAGAACCACCTGCCGGACACACCAGAAACACCTGCGGGGTACGCCAGAACCACTTGGAGGACTCTCCGGGATCACCTTCCGGGCATGCTGGAACCACCTCTCAGAGGTGCCACAACCACATGCCGGAGACGGCGGAAGCACCTGCCGAGAAGGCCGGAAGTTCCTGATCCACTCCCCAGAACCACCTGCCACACATGCCAAAATCAACTGTCGGCTGCGCCAGAACCACTTGGCACATACTCCAGAATCACATGCCGGTCATGCCGGAACCACCTCTCAAACGTGCAGGAACCACATACCGGAGACGCCGGAAGCATGTGCTGAGCATGTCAGAACCACCGGTGCCACTCCACAGAACCACCTGCCGGTCAGGCCAAAATCACCTGCCGGATACGCCAGAACCACTCGGCAGACACTCCGGAAACACCTCCAGGACAGACCGGAACCACCTGCCTGACACGCCAAAATCACCTGCCGGCTACACCAGAACCACTTGGCGAACACTCCGGAATCACCTGCCGGGCATCCTGGAACCACCTCTGAGACTTGCCAGAACAATGGTCCGGACACGCCGGTACCACCTGCCGAGTATGCCGGAACCACCTGATCCACTCCCCAGAACCACCTGCTGGACACGCCAGAATCACCTGCCGTCCACGCCAGAACCACGCGGCAGACACTACGGAACCACCTGCCGGGCATGCCGGAACCACCTCTCAGAGGTGCCAGAACCACATGCCGGAGACTCCGGAGTCACCTGCCTGGCATGCCGTAACCACCTATCAAAGGTGCCAAAACCCCATGCCGGAGACTCTGGAATCACCTGCCGGGCATGCCAGAACCTTATCTCAGACGTGCCACAACCACGTGCCGGAGAGACCGGAAGCACCTGCCGAGCTCTCCGGAACCACCTGCTGGACATGCCGGAACCACCTGACTCACAGGCCAAAGTCATATGCCGGCTATGCCAAAACCACTGGGTGGATACTCCAGAATCACCTTGCGGGCATGCCGGAACCACGACATGGACAGACGGCAAACACCTGCCAGACCTGCCGGAACCACCTGCCGAGCACGCCGGAACCACCTGCTCGACTCACCAGAGCCACCTGCCGGGCACACCAGAAACACCTGCGGGGTACGCCAGAACCACTTGGAGAACTCTCCGGGATCACCTGCCGGGCATGCCAGAACCACCTCTCAGAGGTGCCAGAACCATGTGCTGGACACGCCGGAACCACCTGCCGAGTATGCCGGAACCACCTGCTCCACTCCCCAGAACCACCTGCTGGACACGCCAAAATCACCTGCCGGCTACGCCAGAACCACTCGGCAGACACTCCGGAACCACCTCCAGGACAGACAGGAACAACCTGCCGGACACGCCGGGACCACCTGTTTGACTCGCCAGAACCACCTGCCGGACACACCAGAAACACCTGCGGGGTACGCCAGAACCACTTGGAGGACTCTCCGGGATCACCTTCCGGGCATGCTGGAACCACCTCTCAGAGGTGCCACAACCACATCCTGGAGACGGTGGAAGCACCTGCCGAGAAGGCCGGAAGTTCCTGATCCACTCCCCAGAACCACCTGCCAGACATGCCAAAATCAACTGCCGGCTGCGCCAGAACCACTTGGCACATACTCCAGAATCACATGCCGGTCATGCCGGAACCACCTCTCAAACGTGCAGGAACCACATACCGGAGACGCCGGAAGCACGTGCTGAGCATGCCAGAACCACCGGTGCCACTCCACAGAACCACCTGCCGGTCAGGCCAAAATCACCTGCCGGATACGCCAGAACCACTCGGCAGACACTCCGGAAACACCTCCAGGACAGACCGGAACCACCTGCCTGACACGCCAAAATCACCTGCCGGCTACACCAGAACCACTTGGCGAACACTCCGGAATCACCTGCCGGGCATCCTGGAACCACCTCTGAGACTTGCCAGAACAATGTTCCGGACACGCCGGTACCACCCGCTGTGTATGCCGGAACCACCTGATCCACTCCCCAGAACCACCTGCTGGACACGCCAGAACCACCTGCCGGACAGACCGGAACCACCTGCCGGACACGCCGGAACCACCAGCTCGACTCGCCGGAACCACCGCCGGACATGCAAAATCACCTGCCGGCTACGCCAGAACCACTTGGCGAACACTCCCGGATCACCTGCCGGGCATGCCGGAACCACCTATAAGGCTTGCCAGAACCATGTTCCGGACACCCCGGTACCACCTGCCGAGTATGCCGGAACCACCTGATCCACTCCCCAGAACCACCTGCTGGACACGCCAGAATCACCTGCCGTCCACGCCAGAACCACGCGGCAGACACTACGGAACCACCTGCCGGGCATGCCGGAACCACCTCTCAGAGGTGCCAGAACCACATGCCGGACACTCCGGAATCAGCTGCCGGGCATGCCGGAACTATCTCTCAGACGTGCCGGAACCATGTTCCGGACACGCCGGTACCACCTGCCGAGCTCGCCGGAACCACCTGCTGGACACGCCAAAATCACCTGCCGGCTACGCCAGAACCACTCGGCAGACATTCCGGAATCACCTGTCGGGCCGGCCGGAACCCCCTCTCAGACGTGCCAGAACAATGTACCTGAGATGTCGGAACCACACCCCGAACAGACCGAAACCACCTGCCAGACCCGCCTGAACCCCCTGGCGATCACGCCTGATCCACCTTCTCAAGTAGCCGGAACCAGCTTCCTGACACGCCAAAATCACCTGCCAGGTATACCAGAACCACTTGGTGGACACTCCGGAATCATCTGCCGGACATGCCTGAACCAGCTCTCAGACACACCAGAACCACGTGCCGGACACGCCGGAAGCACGGGCTGAGCATGCCTGAGCCACATGCTCGACTTTCAAGAAACACCTGCCAGACACGCCAAAATCACCTGCCGGGTACGCCAGAACCACGTGGCGGACACTCCGGAATCACATGTCGGGCATGCCGGAACCACCTCTCAGACATGCCAGAACCATGTTCTGGACACGCGGGTACCACCTGACGAGTATGCCCGAACCAGCTGATCCACTCCCCAGAACCACCTACTGGACATGCCAAAATCAACTGCCGGCTATGCCAGAACCACACGGCAGACACTCCGGAATCACATTCCAGGCATTCCGGAACCACCTCTCAGAGGTGCCAGAAGCACATGCCGGAGACTCCGGAGTCACCTGCCTGGCATGCCGTAACCACCTATCAAAGGTGCCAAAGCCCCATGCCGGAGACTCTGGAATCACCTGCCGGGCATGCCGGAACCTTATCTCAGACGTGCCACAACCACGTGCCGGAGAGACCGGAAGCACCTGCCGAGCTCTCCGGAACCACCTGCTGGACATGCCGGAACCACCTGCCTCACAGGCCAAAGTCATATGCCGGCTACGCCAAAACCACTGGGTGGACACTCCAGAATCACCTTGCGGGCATGCCGGAACCACGACATGGACAGACGGCAAACACCTGCCAGACCTGCCGGAACCACCTGCCGAGCACGCCGGAACCACCTGCTCGACTCACCAGAGCCACCTGCCGGGCACACCAGAAACACCTGCGGGGTACGCCAGAACCACTTGGAGAACTCTCCGGGATCACCTGCCGGGCATGCCGGAACCACCTCTCAGAGGTGCCAGAACCATGTGCTGGACACGCCGGAACCACCTGCCGAGTATGCCGGAACCACCTGCTCCACTCCCCAGAACCACCTGCTGGACACGCCAAAATCACCTGCCGGCTACGCCAGAACCACTCGGCAGACACTCCGGAACCACCTCCAGGACAGACAGGAACAACCTGCCGGACACGCCGGGACCACCTGTTTGACTCGCCAGAACCACCTGCCGGACACACCAGAAACACCTGCGGGGTACGCCAGAACCACTTGGAGGACTCTCCGGGATCACCTTCCGGGCATGCTGGAACCACCTCTCAGAGGTGCCACAACCACATGCCGGAGACGGCGGAAGCACCTGCCGAGAAGGCCGGAAGTTCCTGATCCACTCCCCAGAACCACCTGCCACACATGCCAAAATCAACTGCCGGCTGCGCCAGAACCACTTGGCACATACTCCAGAATCACATGCCGGTCATGCCGGAACCACCTCTCAAACGTGCAGGAACCACATACCGGAGACGCCGGAAGCACGTGCTGAGCATGCCAGAACCACCGGTGCCACTCCACAGAACCACCTGCCGGTCAGGCCAAAATCACCTGCCGGATACGCCAGAACCACTCGGCAGACACTCCGGAAACACCTCCAGGACAGACCGGAACCACCTGCCTGACACGCCAAAATCACCTGCCGGCTACACCAGAACCACTTGGCGAACACTCCGGAATCACCTGCCGGGCATCCTGGAACCACCTCTGAGACTTGCCAGAACAATGTTCCGGACACGCCGCTACCACCTGCCGAGTATGCCGGAACCACCTGATCCACTCCCCAGAACCACCTGCTGGACACGCCAGAACCACCTGCCGGACAGACCGGAACCACCTGCCGGACACGCCGGAACCACCAGCTCGACTCGCCGGAACCACCGCCGGACATGCAAAATCACCTGCCGTCTACGCCAGGACCACTTGGCGAACACTCCCGGATCACCTGCCGGGCATGCCGGAACCACCTATCAGGCTTGCCAGAACCATGTTCCGGACACCCCGGTACCACCTGCCGAGTATGCCGCAACCACCTGATCCACTCCCCAGAACCACCTGCTGGACACGCCAGAATCACCTGCCGTCCACGCCAGAACCACGCGGCAGACACTACGGAACCACCTGCCGGGCATGCCGGAACAACCTCTCAGAGGTGCCAGAACCACATGCCGGACACTCTGGAATCAGCTGCCGGGCATGCCGGAACTATCTCTCAGACGTGCCGGAACCATGTTCCGGACACGCCGGTACCACCTGCCGAGCTCGCCGGAACCACCTGCTGGACACGCCAAAATCCCTGCCGGCTACGCCAGAACCACTCGGCAGACATTCCGGAATCACCTGTCGGGCCGGCCGGAACCCCCTCTCAGACGTGCCAGAACAATGTACCTGAGATGTCGGAACCACACCCCGAACAGACCGAAACCACCTGCCAGACCCGCCTGAACCCCCTGGCGATCACGCCTGATCCACCTTCTCAAGTAGCCGGAACCAGCTTCCTGACACGCCAAAATCACCTGCCAGGTATACCAGAACCACTTGGTGGACACTCCGGAATCATCTGCCGGACATGCCTGAACCAGCTCTCAGACACACCAGAACCACGTGCCGGACACGCCGGAAGCACGGGCTGAGCATGCCTGAGCCACATGCTCGACTTTCAAGAAACACCTGCCAGACACGCCAAAATCACCTGCCGGGTACGCCAGAACCACGTGGCGGACACTCCGGAATCACATGTCGGGCATGCCGGAACCACCTCTCAGACATGCCAGAACCATGTTCTGGACACGCGGGTACCACCTGACGAGTATGCCCGAACCAGCTGATCCACTCCCCAGAACCACCTACTGGACATGCCAAAATCAACTGCCGGCTATGCCAGAACCACACGGCAGACACTCCGGAATCACATTCCAGGCATTCCGGAACCACCTCTCAGAGGTGCCAGAAGCACATGCCGGAGACTCCGGAGTCACCTGCCTGGCATGCCGTAACCACCTATCAAAGGTGCCAAAACCCCATGCCGGAGACTCTGGAATCACCTGCCGGGCATGCCGGAACCTTATCTCAGACGTGCCACAACCACGTGCCGGAGAGACCGGAAGCACCTGCCGAGCTCTCCGGAACCACCTGCTGGACATGCCGGAACCACCTGCCTCACAGGCCAAAGTCATATGCCGGCTACGCCAAAACCACTGGGTGGACACTCCAGAATCACCTTGCGGGCATGCCGGAACCACGACATGGACAGACGGCAAACACCTGCCAGACCTGCCGGAACCACCTGCCGAGCACGCCGGAACCACCTGCTCGACTCACCAGAGCCACCTGCCGGGCACACCAGAAACACCTGCGGGGTACGCCAGAACCACTTGGAGAACTCTCCGGGATCACCTGCCGGGCATGCCGGAACCACCTCTCAGAGGTGCCAGAACCATGTGCTGGACACGCCGGAACCACCTGCCGAGTATGCCGGAACCACCTGCTCCACTCCCCAGAACCACCTGCTGGACACGCCAAAATCACCTGCCGGCTACGCCAGAACCACTCGGCAGACACTCCGGAACCACCTCCAGGACAGACAGGAACAACCTGCCGGACACGCCGGGACCACCTGTTTGACTCGCCAGAACCACCTGCCGGACACACCAGAAACACCTGCGGGGTACGCCAGAACCACTTGGAGGACTCTCCGGGATCACCTTCCGGGCATGCTGGAACCACCTCTCAGAGGTGCCACAACCACATGCCGGAGACGGCGGAAGCACCTGCCGAGAAGGCCGGAAGTTCCTGATCCACTCCCCAGAACCACCTGCCACACATGCCAAAATCAACTGCCGGCTGCGCCAGAACCACTTGGCACATACTCCAGAATCACATGCCGGTCATGCCGGAACCACCTCTCAAAAGTGCAGGAACCACATACCGGAGACGCCGGAAGCACGTGCTGAGCATGCCAGAACCACCGGTGCCACTCCACAGAACCACCTGCCGGTCAGGCCAAAATCACCTGCCGGATACGCCAGAACCACTCGGCAGACACTCCGGAAACACCTCCAGGACAGACCGGAACCACCTGCCTGACACGCCAAAATCACCTGCCGACTACACCAGAACCACTTGGCGAACACTCCGGAATCACCTGCCGGGCATCCTGGAACCACCTCTGAGACTTGCCAGAACAATGTTCCGGACACGCGGGTACCACCTGCCGAGTATGCCGGAACCACCTGATCCACTCCCCAGAACCACCTGCCGGACAGACCGGAACCACCTGCCGGACACGCCGGAACCACCTCTCAGAGGTGCCAGAACCACATGCCGGACACTCCGGAATCAGCTGCCGGGCATGCCGGAACTATCTCTCAGACGTGCCGGAACCATGTTCCGGACACGCCGGTACCACCTGCCGAGCTCGCCGGAACCACCTGCTGGACACGCCAAAATCACCTGCCGGCTACGCCAGAACCACTCGGCAGACATTCCGGAATCACCTGTCGGGCCGGCCGGAACCCCCTCTCAGACGTGCCAGAACAATGTACCTGAGATGTCGGAACCACACCCCGAACAGACCGAAACCACCTGCCAGACCCGCCTGAACCCCCTGGCGATCACGCCTGATCCACCTTCTCAAGTAGCCGGAACCAGCTTCCTGACACGCCAAAATCACCTGCCAGGTATACCAGAACCACTTGGTGGACACTCCGGAATCATCTGCCGGACATGCCTGAACCAGCTCTCAGACACACCAGAACCACGTGCCGGACACGCCGGAAGCACGGGCTGAGCATGCCTGAGCCACATGCTCGACTTTCAAGAAACACCTGCCAGACACGCCAAAATCACCTGCCGGGTACGCCAGAACCACGTGGCGGACACTCCGGAATCACATGTCGGGCATGCCGGAACCACCTCTCAGACATGCCAGAACCATGTTCTGGACACGCGGGTACCACCTGACGAGTATGCCCGAACCAGCTGATCCACTCCCCAGAACCACCTACTGGACATGCCAAAATCAACTGCCGGCTATGCCAGAACCACACGGCAGACACTCCGGAATCACATTCCAGGCATTCCGGAACCACCTCTCAGAGGTGCCAGAAGCACATGCCGGAGACTCCGGAGTCACCTGCCTGGCATGCCGTAACCACCTATCAAAGGTGCCAAAACCCCATGCCGGAGACTCTGGAATCACCTGCCGGGCATGCCGGAACCTTATCTCAGACGTGCCACAACCACGTGCCGGAGAGACCGGAGGCAACTGCCGAGATCTCCGGAACCACCTGCTGGACATGCCGGAACCACCTGCCTCACAGGCCAAAGTCATATGCCGGCTACGCCAAAACCACTGGGTGGACACTCCAGAATCACCTTGCGGGCATGCCGGAACCACGACATGGACAGACGGCAAACACCTGCCAGACCTGCCGGAACCACCTGCCGAGCACGCCGGAACCACCTGCTCGACTCACCAGAGCCACCTGCCGGGCACACCAGAAACACCTGCGGGGTACGCCAGAACCACTTGGAGAACTCTCCGGGATCACCTGCCGGGCATGCCGGAACCACCTCTCAGAGGTGCCAGAACCATGTGCTGGACACGCCGGAACCACCTGCCGAGTATGCCGGAACCACCTGCTCCACTCCCCAGAACCACCTGCTGGACACGCCAAAATCACCTGCCGGCTACGCCAGAACCACTCGGCAGACACTCCGGAACCACCTCCAGGACAGACAGGAACAACCTGCCGGACACGCCGGGACCACCTGTTTGACTCGCCAGAACCACCTGCCGGACACACCAGAAACACCTGCGGGGTACGCCAGAACCACTTGGAGGACTCTCCGGGATCACCTTCCGGGCATGCTGGAACCACCTCTCAGAGGTGCCACAACCACATGCCGGAGACGGCGGAAGCACCTGCCGAGAAGGCCGGAAGTTCCTGATCCCTCCCCAGAACCACCTGCCACACATGCGAAAATCAACTGCCGGCTGCGCCAGAACCACTTGGCCCATACTCCAGAATCACATGCCGGTCATGCCGGAACCACCTCTCAAAAGTGCAGGAACCACATACCGGAGACGCCGGAAGCACGTGCTGAGCATGCCAGAACCACCGGTGCCACTCCACAGAACCACCTGCCGGTCAGGCCAAAATCACCTGCCGGATACACCAGAACCACTCGGCAGACACTCCGGAAACACCTCCAGGACAGACCGGAACCACCTGCCTGACACGCCAAAATCACCTGCCGGCTACACCAGAACCACTTGGCGAACACTCCGGAATCACCTGCCGGGCATCCTGGAACCACCTCTGAGACTTGCCAGAACAATGTTCCGGACACGCCGCTACCACCTGCCGAGTATGCCGGAACCACCTGATCCACTCCCCAGAACCACCTGCTGGACACGCCAGAACCACCTGCCGGACAGACCGGAACCACCTGCCGGACACGCCGGAACCACCAGCTCGACTCGCCGGAACCACCGCCGGACATGCAAAATCACCTGCCGGCTACGCCAGAAGCACTTGGCGAACACTCCCGGATCACCTGCCGGGCATGCCGGAACCACCTATCAGGCTTGCCAGAACCATGTTCCGGACACCCCGCTACCACCTGCCGAGTATGCCGCAACCACCTGATCCACTCCCCAGAACCACCTGCTGGACACGCCAGAATCACCTTCCGTCCACGCCAGAACCACGCGGCAGACACTACGGAACCACCTGCCGGGCATGCCGGAACCACCTCTCAGAGGTGCCAGAACCACATGCCGGACACTCCGGAATCAGCTGCCGGGCATGCCGGAACTATCTCTCAGACGTGCCGGAACCATGTTCCGGACACGCCGGTACCACCTGCCGAGCTCGCCGGAACCACCTGCTGGACACGCCAAAATCACCTGCCGGCTACGCCAGAACCACTCGGCAGACATTCCGGAATCACCTGTCGGGCCGGCCGGAACCCCCTCTCAGACGTGCCAGAACAATGTACCTGAGATGTCGGAACCACACCCCGAACAGACCGAAACCACCTGCCAGACCCGCCTGAACCCCCTGGCGATCACGCCTGATCCACCTTCTCAAGTAGCCGGAACCAGCTTCCTGACACGCCAAAATCACCTGCCAGGTATACCAGAACCACTTGGTGGACACTCCGGAATCATCTGCCGGACATGCATGAACCAGCTCTCAGACACACCAGAACCACGTGCTGGACACGCCGGAAGAACGGGCTGAGCATGCCTGAGCCACATGCTCGACTTTCAAGAAACACCTGCCAGACACGCCAAAATCACCTGCCGGGTACGCCAGAACCACGTGGCGGACACTCCGGAATCACATGTCGGGCATGCCGGAACCACCTCTCAGACATGCCAGAACCATGTTCTGGACACGCGGGTACCACCTGACGAGTATGCCCGAACCAGCTGATCCACTCCCCAGAACCACCTACTGGACATGCCAAAATCAACTGCCGGCTATGCCAGAACCACACGGCAGACACTCCGGAATCACATTCCAGGCATTCCGGAACCACCTCTCAGAGGTGCCAGAGGCACATGCCGGAGACTCTGGAGTCACCTGCCTGGCATGCCGTAACCACCTATCAAAGGTGCCAAAACCCCATGCCGGAGACTCTGGAATCACCTGCCGGGCATGCCGGAACCTTATCTCAGACGTGCCACAACCACGTGCCGGAGAGACCGGAAGCACCTGCCGAGCTCTCCGGAACCACCTGCTGGACATGCCGGAACCACCTGCCTCACAGGCCAAAGTCATATGCCGGCTACGCCAAAACCACTGGGTGGACACTCCAGAATCACCTTGCGGGCATGCCGGAACCACGACATGGACAGACGGCAAACACCTGCCAGACCTGCCGGAACCACCTGCCGAGCACGCCGGAACCACCTGCTCGACTCACCAGAGCCACCTGCCGGGCACACCAGAAACACCTGCGGGGTACGCCAGAACCACTTGGAGAACTCTCCGGGATCACCTGCCGGGCATGCCGGAACCACCTCTCAGAGGTGCCAGAACCATGTGCTGGACACGCCGGAACCACCTGCCGAGTATGCCGGAACCACCTGCTCCACTCCCCAGAACCACCTGCTGGACACGCCAAAATCACCTGCCGGCTACGCCAGGACCACTCGGCAGACACTCCGGAACCACCTCCAGGACAGACAGGAACAACCTGCCGGACACGCCGGGACCACCTGTTTGATTCGCCAGAACCACCTGCCGGACACACCAGAAACACCTGCGGGGTACGCCAGAACCACTTGGAGGACTCTCCGGGATCACCTTCCGGGCATGCTGGAACCACCTCTCAGAGGTGCCACAACCACATGCCGGAGACGGCGGAAGCACCTGCCGAGAAGGCCGGAAGTTCCTGATCCACTCCCCAGAACCACCTGCCACACATGCCAAAATCAACTGCCGGCTGCGCCAGAACCACTTGGCACATACTCCAGAATCACATGCCGGTCATGCCGGAACCACCTCTCAAACGTGCAGGAACCACATACTGGAGACGCCGGAAGCACGTGCTGAGCATGCCAGAACCACCGGTGCCACTCCACAGAACCACCTGCCGGTCAGGCCAAAATCACCTGCCGGATACGCCAGAACCACTCGGCAGACACTCCGGAAACACCTCCAGGACAGACCGGAACCACCTGCCTGACACGCCAAAATCACCAGCCGGCTGCACCAGAACCACTTGGCGAACACTCCGGAATCACCTGCCGGGCATCCTGGAACCACCTCTGAGACTTGCCAGAACAATGTTCCGGACACGCCGGTACCACCCGCTGTGTATGCCGGAACCACCTGATCCACTCCCCAGAACCACCTGCTGGACACGAGAGAACCACCTGCCGGACAGACCGGAACCACCTGCCGGACACGCCGGAACCACCAGCTCGACTCGCCGGAACCACCGCCGGACATGCAAAATCACCTGCCGGCTACGCCAGGACCACTTGGCGAACACTCCCGGATCACCTGCCGGGCATGCCGGAACCACCTATCAGGCTTGCCAGAACCATGTTCCGGACACCCAGGTACCACTTGCGGAGTATGCCGCAACCACCTGATCCACTCCCCAGAACCACCTGCTGGACACGCCAGAATCACCTGCCGTCCATGCCAGAACCACGCGGCAGACACTACGGAACCACCTGCCGGGCATGCCGGCACAACCTCTCAGAGGTGCCAGAACCACAGGCCGGACACTCTGGAATCAGCTGCCAGGCATGCCGGAACTATCTCTCAGACGTGCCGGAACCATGTTCCGGACACGCCGGTACCACCTGCCGAGCTCGCCGGAACCACCTGCTGGACACGCCAAAATTCCTGCCGGCTACGCCAGAACCACTCGGCAGACATTCCGGAATCACCTGTCGGGCCGGCCGGAACCCCCTCTCAGACGTGCCAGAACAATGTACCTGAGATGTCGGAACCACACCCCGAACAGACCGAAACCACCTGCCAGACCCGCCTGAACCCCCTGGCGATCACGCCTGATCCACCTTCTCAAGTAGCCGGAACCAGCTTCCTGACACGCCAAAATCACCTGCCAGGTATACCAGAACCACTTGGTGGACACTCCGGAATCATCTGCCGGACATGCCTGAACCAGCTCTCAGACACACCAGAACCACGTGCCGGACACGCCGGAAGCACGGGCTGAGCATGCCTGAGCCACATGCTCGACTTTCAAGAAACACCTGCCAGACACGCCAAAATCACCTGCCGGGTACGCCAGAACCACGTGGCGGACACTCCGGAATCACATGTCGGGCATGCCGGAACCACCTCTCAGACATGCCAGAACCATGTTCTGGACACGCGGGTACCACCTGACGAGTATGCCCGAACCAGCTGATCCACTCCCCAGAACCACCTACTGGACATGCCAAAATCAACTGCCGGCTATGCCAGAACCACACGGCAGACACTCCGGAATCACATTCCAGGCATTCCGGAACCACCTCTCAGAGGTGCCAGAAGCACATGCCGGAGACTCCGGAGTCACCTGCCTGGCATGCCGTAACCACCTATCAAAGGTGCCAAAACCCCATGCCGGAGACTCTGGAATCACCTGCCGGGCATGCCGGAACCTTATCTCAGACGTGCCACAACCACGTGCCGGAGAGACCGGAGGCAACTGCCGAGATCTCCGGAACCACCTGCTGGACATGCCGGAACCACCTGCCTCACAGGCCAAAGTCATATGCCGGCTACGCCAAAACCACTGGGTGGACACTCCAGAATCACCTTGCGGGCATGCCGGAACCACGACATGGACAGACGGCAAACACCTGCCAGACCTGCCGGAACCACCTGCCGAGCACGCCGGAACCACCTGCTCGACTCACCAGAGCCACCTGCCGGGCACACCAGAAACACCTGCGGGGTACGCCAGAACCACTTGGAGAACTCTCCGGGATCACCTGCCGGGCATGCCGGAACCACCTCTCAGAGGTGCCAGAACCATGTGCTGGACACGCCGGAACCACCTGCCGAGTATGCCGGAACCACCTGCTCCACTCCCCAGAACCACCTGCTGGACACGCCAAAATCACCTGCCGGCTACGCCAGAACCACTCGGCAGACACTCCGGAACCACCTCCAGGACAGACAGGAACAACCTGCCGGACACGCCGGGACCACCTGTTTGACTCGCCAGAACCACCTGCCGGACACACCAGAAACACCTGCGGGGTACGCCAGAACCACTTGGAGGACTCTCCGGGATCACCTTCCGGGCATGCTGGAACCACCTCTCAGAGGTGCCACAACCACATGCCGGAGACGGCGGAAGCACCTGCCGAGAAGGCCGGAAGTTCCTGATCCACTCCCCAGAACCACCTGCCACACATGCCAAAATCAACTGCCGGCTGCGCCAGAACCACTTGGCACATACTCCAGAATCACATGCCGGTCATGCCGGAACCACCTCTCAAACGTGCAGGAACCACATACCGGAGACGCCGGAAGCACGTGCTGAGCATGCCAGAACCACCGGTGCCACTCCACAGAACCACCTGCCGGTCAGGCCAAAATCACCTGCCGGATACGCCAGAACCACTCGGCAGACACTCCGGAAACACCTCCAGGACAGACCGGAACCACCTGCCTGACACGCCAAAATCACCTGCCGGCTACACCAGAACCACTTGGCGAACACTCCGGAATCACCTGCCGGGCATCCTGGAACCACCTCTGAGACTTGCCAGAACAATGTTCCGGACACGCGGGTACCACCTGCCGAGTATGCCGGAACCACCTGATCCACTCCCCAGAACCACCTGCCGGACAGACCGGAACCACCTGCCGGACACGCCGGAACCACCTCTCAGAGGTGCCAGAACCACATGCCGGACACTCCGGAATCAGCTGCCGGGCATGCCGGAACTATCTCTCAGACGTGCCGGAACCATGTTCCGGACACGCCGGTACCACCTGCCGAGCTCGCCGGAACCACCTGCTGGACACGCCAAAATCACCTGCCGGCTACGCCAGAACCACTCGGCAGACATTCCGGAATCACCTGTCGGGCCGGCCGGAACCCCCTCTCAGACGTGCCAGAACAATGTACCTGAGATGTCGGAACCACACCCCGAACAGACCGAAACCACCTGCCAGACCCGCCTGAACCCCCTGGCGATCACGCCTGATCCACCTTCTCAAGTAGCCGGAACCAGCTTCCTGACACGCCAAAATCACCTGCCAGGTATACCAGAACCACTTGGTGGACACTCCGGAATCATCTGCCGGACATGCCTGAACCAGCTCTCAGACACACCAGAACCACGTGCCGGACACGCCGGAAGCACGGGCTGAGCATGCCTGAGCCACATGCTCGACTTTCAAGAAACACCTGCCAGACACGCCAAAATCACCTGCCGGGTACGCCAGAACCACGTGGCGGACACTCCGGAATCACATGTCGGGCATGCCGGAACCACCTCTCAGACATGCCAGAACCATGTTCTGGACACGCGGGTACCACCTGACGAGTATGCCCGAACCAGCTGATCCACTCCCCAGAACCACCTACTGGACATGCCAAAATCAACTGCCGGCTATGCCAGAACCACACGGCAGACACTCCGGAATCACATTCCAGGCATTCCGGAACCACCTCTCAGAGGTGCCAGAAGCACATGCCGGAGACTCCGGAGTCACCTGCCTGGCATGCCGTAACCACCTATCAAAGGTGCCAAAACCCCATGCCGGAGACTCTGGAATCACCTGCCGGGCATGCCGGAACCTTATCTCAGACGTGCCACAACCACGTGCCGGAGAGACCGGAGGCAACTGCCGAGATCTCCGGAACCACCTGCTGGACATGCCGGAACCACCTGCCTCACAGGCCAAAGTCATATGCCGGCTACGCCAAAACCACTGGGTGGACACTCCAGAATCACCTTGCGGGCATGCCGGAACCACGACATGGACAGACGGCAAACACCTGCCAGACCTGCCGGAACCACCTGCCGAGCACGCCGGAACCACCTGCTCGACTCACCAGAGCCACCTGCCGGGCACACCAGAAACACCTGCGGGGTACGCCAGAACCACTTGGAGAACTCTCCGGGATCACCTGCCGGGCATGCCGGAACCACCTCTCAGAGGTGCCAGAACCATGTGCTGGACACGCCGGAACCACCTGCCGAGTATGCCGGAACCACCTGCTCCACTCCCCAGAACCACCTGCTGGACACGCCAAAATCACCTGCCGGCTACGCCAGAACCACTCGGCAGACACTCCGGAACCACCTCCAGGACAGACAGGAACAACCTGCCGGACACGCCGGGACCACCTGTTTGACTCGCCAGAACCACCTGCCGGACACACCAGAAACACCTGCGGGGTACGCCAGAACCACTTGGAGGACTCTCCGGGATCACCTTCCGGGCATGCTGGAACCACCTCTCAGAGGTGCCACAACCACATGCCGGAGACGGCGGAAGCACCTGCCGAGAAGGCCGGAAGTTCCTGATCCCTCCCCAGAACCACCTGCCACAGATGCGAAAATCAACTGCCGGCTGCGCCAGAACCACTTGGCCCATACTCCAGAATCACATGCCGGTCATGCCGGAACCACCTCTCAAAAGTGCAGGAACCACATACCGGAGACGCCGGAAGCACGTGCTGAGCATGCCAGAACCACCGGTGCCACTCCACAGAACCACCTGCCGGTCAGGCCAAAATCACCTGCCGGATACACCAGAACCACTTGGCGAACACTCCGGAATCACCTGCCGGGCATCCTGGAACCACCTCTGAGACTTGCCAGAACAATGTTCCGGACACGCGGGTACCACCTGCCGAGTATGCCGGAACCACCTGATCCACTCCCCAGAACCACCTGCCGGACAGACCGGAACCACCTGCCGGACACGCCGGAACCACCTCTCAGAGGTGCCAGAACCACATGCCGGAAACTCCGGAATCAGCTGCCGGGCATGCCGGAACTATCTCTCAGACGTGCCGGAACCATGTTCCGGACACGCCGGTACCACCTGCCGAGCTCG
Source organism: Equus caballus (assembly GCF_041296265.1). Lineage (NCBI taxonomy): Eukaryota > Metazoa > Chordata > Mammalia > Perissodactyla > Equidae > Equus > Equus caballus. Next base: position 1,936,852 of record NC_091702.1, read on the forward strand.
CCGGAACCACCTGCTGGACACGCCAAAATCACCTGCCGGCTACGCCAGAACCACTCGGCAGACATTCCGGAATCACCTGTCGGGCCGGCCGGAACCCCCTCTCAGACGTGCCAGAACAATGTACCTGAGATGTCGGAACCACACCCCGAACAGACCGAAACCACCTGCCAGACCCGCCTGAACCCCCTGGCGATCACGCCTGATCCACCTTCTCAAGTAGCCGGAACCAGCTTCCTGACACGCCAAAATCACCTGCCAGGTATACCAGAACCACTTGGTGGACACTCCGGAATCATCTGCCGGACATGCCTGAACCAGCTCTCAGACACACCAGAACCACGTGCCGGACACGCCTGAAGCACGGGCTGAGCATGCCTGAGCCACATGCTCGACTTTCAAGAAACACCTGCCAGACACGCCAAAATCACCTGCCGGGTACGCCAGAACCACGTGGCGGACACTCCGGAATCACATGTCGGGCATGCCGGAACCACCTCTCAGACATGCCAGAACCATGTTCTGGACACGCGGGTACCACCTGACGAGTATGCCCGAACCAGCTGATCCACTCCCCAGAACCACCTACTGGACATGCCAAAATCAACTGCCGGCTATGCCAGAACCACACGGCAGACACTCCGGAATCACATTCCAGGCATTCCGGAACCACCTCTCAGAGGTGCCAGAAGCACATGCCGGAGACTCCGGAGTCACCTGCCTGGCATGCCGTAACCACCTATCAAAGGTGCCAAAACCCCATGCCGGAGACTCTGGAATCACCTGCCGGGCATGCCGGAACCTTATCTCAGACGTGCCACAACCACGTGCCGGAGAGACCGGAAGCACCTGCCGAGCTCTCCGGAACCACCTGCTGGACATGCCGGAACCACCTGCCTCACAGGCCAAAGTCATATGCCGGCTACGCCAAAACCACTGGGTGGACACTCCAGAATCACCTTGCGGGCATGCCGGAACCACGACATGGACAGACGGCAAACACCTGCCAGACCTGCCGGAACCACCTGCCGAGCACGCCGGAACCACCTGCTCGACTCACCAGAGCCACCTGCCGGGCACACCAGAAACACCTGCGGGGTACGCCAGAACCACTTGGAGAACTCTCCGGGATCACCTGCGGGGCATGCCGGAACCACCTCTCAGAGGTGCCAGAACCATGTGCTGGACACGCCGGAACCACCTGCCGAGTATGCCGGAACCACCTGCTCCACTCCCCAGAACCACCTGCTGGACACGCCAAAATCACCTGCCGGCTACGCCAGATCCACTCGGCAGACACTCCGGAACCACCTCCAGGACAGACAGGAACAACCTGCCGGACACGCCGGGACCACCTGTTTGACTCGCCAGAACCACCTGCCGGACACACCGGAAACACCTGCAGGGTACGCCAGAACCGCTTGGAGGACTCTCCGGGATCACGTTCCGGGCATGCTGGAACCACCTCTCAGAGGTGCCACAACCACATGCCGGAGACGGCGGAAGCACCTGCCGAGAAGGCCGGAAGTTCCTGATCCACTCCCCAGAACCACCTGCCACACATGCCAAAATCAACTGCCGGCTGCGCCAGAACCACTTGGCACATACTCCAGAATCACATGCCAGTCATGCCGGAACCACCTCTCAAACGTGCAGGAACCACATACCGGAGACGCCGGAAGCACGTGCTGAGCATGACAGAACCACCGGTGCCACTCCACAGAACCACCTGCCGGTCAGGCCAAAATCACCTGCCGGATTCGCCAGAACCACTCGGCAGACACTCCGGAAACACCTCCAGGACAGACCGGAACCACCTGCCTGACACGCCAAAATCACCTGCCGGCTACACCAGAACCACTTGGCGAACACTCCGGAATCACCTGCCGGGCATCCTGGAACCACCTCTGAGACTTGCCAGAACAATGTGCCGGACACGCCGGTACCACCTGCCGAGTATGCTGGAACCACCTGATCCACTCCCCAGAACCACCTGCTGGACACGCCAGAACCACCTGCCGGACAGACCGGAACCACCTGCCGGACACGCCGGAACCACCTCTCAGAGGTGCCAGAACCACATGCCGGACACTCCGGAATCAGCTCCCGGGCATGCCGGAACTATCTCTCAGACGTGCCGGAACCATGTTCCGGACACGCCGGTACCACCTGCCGAGCTCGCCGGAACCACCTGCTGGACACGCCAAAATCACCTGCTGGCTACGCCAGAACCACTCGGCAGACATTCCGGAATCACCTGTCGGGCCGGCCGGAACCCCCTCTCAGACGTGCCAGAACAATGTACCTGAGATGTCGGAACCACACGCCGAACAGACCGAAACCACCTGCCAGACCCGCCTGAACCCCCTGGCGATCACGCCTGATCCACCTTCTCAAGTAGCCGGAACCAGCTTCCTGACACGCCAAAATCACCTGCCAGGTATACCAGAACCACTTGGTGGACACTCCGGAATCATCTGCCGGACATGCCTGAACCAGCTCTCAGACACACCAGAACCACGTGCCGGACACGCCGGAAGCACTGGTTGAGCATGCCTGAGCCACATGCTCGACTTTCAAGAAACACCTGCCAGACACGCCAAAATCACCTGCCGGGTACGCCAGAACCACGTGGCGGACACTCCGGAATCACATGTCGGGCATGCCGGAACCACCTCTCAGACATGCCAGAACCATGTTCTGGACACGCGGGTACCACCTGACGAGTATGCCCGAACCAGCTGATCCACTCCCCAGAACCACCTACTGGACATGCCAAAATCAACTGCCGGCTATGCCAGAACCACACGGCAGACACTCCGGAATCACATTCCAGGCATTCCGGAACCACCTCTCAGAGGTGCCAGAAGCACATGCCGGAGACTCCTGAGTCACCTGCCTGGCATGCCGGAACCACCTATCAAAGGTGCCAAAACCCCATGCCGGAGACTCTGGAATCACCTGCCGGGCATGCCGGAACCTTAACTCAGACGTGCCACAACCACGTGCCGGAGAGACCGGAAGCACCTGCCGAGCTCTCCGGAACCACCTGCTGGACATGCCGGAACCACCTGCCTCACAGGCCAAAGTCATATGCCGGCTACGCCAAAACCACTGGGTGGACACTCCAGAATCACCTTGCGGGCATGCCGGAACCACGACATGGACAGACGGCAAACACCTGCCAGACCTGCCGGAACCACCTGCCGAGCACGCCGGAACCACCTGCTCGACTCACCAGAGCCACCTGCCGGGCACACCAGAAACACCTGCGGGGTACGCCAGAACCACTTGGAGAACTCTCCGGGATCACCTGCGGGGCATGCCGGAACCACCTCTCAGAGGTGCCAGAACCATGTGCTGGACACGCCGGAACCACCTGCCGAGTATGCCGGAACCACCTGCTCCACTCCCCAGAACCACCTGCTGGACACGCCAAAATCACCTGCCGGCTACGCCAGATCCACTCGGCAGACACTCCGGAACCACCTCCAGGACAGACAGGAACAACCTGCCGGACACGCCGGGACCACCTGTTTGACTCGCCAGAACCACCTGCCGGACACACCAGAAACACCTGCGGGGTACGCCAGAACCACTTGGAGGACTCTCCGGGATCACCTTCCGGGCATGCTGGAACCACCTCTCAGAGGTGCCACAACCACATGCCGGAGACGGCGGAAGCACCTGCCGAGAAGGCCGGAAGTTCCTGATCCACTCCCCAGAACAACCTGCCACACATGCCAAAATCAACTGCCGGCTGCGCCAGAACCACTTGGCACATACTCCAGAATCACATGCCGGTCATGCCGGAACCACCTCTCAAACGTGCAGGAACCACATACCGGAGACGCCGGAAGCACGTGCTGAGCATGCCAGAACCACCGGTGCCACTCCACAGAACCACCTGCCGGTCAGGCCAAAATCACCTGCCGGATACGCCAGAACCACTCGGCAGACACTCCGGAAACACCTCCAGGACAGACCGGAACCACCTGCCTGACACGCCAAAATCACCTGCCGGCTACACCAGAACCACTTGGCGAACACTCCGGAATCACCTGCCGGGCATCCTGGAACCACCTCTGAGACTTGCCAGAACAATGTTCCGGACACGCGGGTACCACCTGCCGAGTATGCCGGAACCACCTGATCCACTCCCCAGAACCACCTGCCGGACAGACCGGAACCACCTGCCGGACACGCCGGAACCACCTCTCAGAGGTGCCAGAACCACATGCCGGACACTCCGGAATCAGCTGCCGGGCATGCCGGAACTATCTCTCAGACGTGCCGGAACCATGTTCCGGACACGCCGGTACCACCTGCCGAGCTCGCCGGAACCACCTGCTGGACACGCCAAAATCACCTGCCGGCTACGCCAGAACCACTCGGCAGACATTCCGGAATCACCTGTCGGGCCGGCCGGAACCCCCTCTCAGACGTGCCAGAACAATGTACCTGAGATGTCGGAACCACACCCCGAACAGACCGAAACCACCTGCCAGACCCGCCTGAACCCCCTGGCGATCACGCCTGATCCACCTTCTCAAGTAGCCGGAACCAGCTTCCTGACACGCCAAAATCACCTGCCAGGTATACCAGAACCACTTGGTGGACACTCCGGAATCATCTGCCGGACATGCCTGAACCAGCTCTCAGACACACCAGAACCACGTGCCGGACACGCCTGAAGCACGGGCTGAGCATGCCTGAGCCACATGCTCGACTTTCAAGAAACACCTGCCAGACACGCCAAAATCACCTGCCGGGTACGCCAGAACCACGTGGCGGACACTCCGGAATCACATGTCGGGCATGCCGGAACCACCTCTCAGACATGCCAGAACCATGTTCTGGACACGCGGGTACCACCTGACGAGTATGCCCGAACCAGCTGATCCACTCCCCAGAACCACCTACTGGACATGCCAAAATCAACTGCCGGCTATGCCAGAACCACACGGCAGACACTCCGGAATCACATTCCAGGCATTCCGGAACCACCTCTCAGAGGTGCCAGAAGCACATGCCGGAGACTCCGGAGTCACCTGCCTGGCATGCCGGAACCACCTATCAAAGGTGCCAAAACCCCATGCCGGAGACTCTGGAATCACCTGCCGGGCATGCCGGAACCTTATCTCAGACGTGCCACAACCACGTGCCGGAGAGACCGGAAGCACCTGCCGAGCTCTCCGGAACCACCTGCTGGACATGCCGGAACCACCTGCCTCACAGGCCAAAGTCATATGCCGGCTACGCCAAAACCACTGGGTGGACACTCCAGAATCACCTTGCGGGCATGCCGGAACCACGACATGGACAGACGGCAAACACCTGCCAGACCTGCCGGAACCACCTGCCGAGCACGCCGGAACCACCTGCTCGACTCACCAGAGCCACCTGCCGGGCACACCAGAAACACCTGCGGGGTACGCCAGAACCACTTGGAGAACTCTCCGGGATCACCTGCCGGGCATGCCGGAACCACCTCTCAGAGGTGCCAGAACCATGTGCTGGACACGCCGGAACCACCTGCCGAGTATGCCGGAACCACCTGCTCCACTCCCCAGAACCACCTGCTGGACACGCCAAAATCACCTGCCGGCTACGCCAGATCCACTCGGCAGACACTCCGGAACCACCTCCAGGACAGACAGGAACAACCTGCCGGACACGCCGGGACCACCTGTTTGACTCGCCAGAACCACCTGCCGGACACACCAGAAACACCTGCAGGGTACGCCAGAACCGCTTGGAGGACTCTCCGGGATCACCTTCCGGGCATGCTGGAACCACCTCTCAGAGGTGCCACAACCACATGCCGGAGACGGCGGAAGCACCTGCCGAGAAGGCCGGAAGTTCCTGATCCACTCCCCAGAACCACCTGCCACACATGCCAAAATCAACTGCCGGCTGCGCCAGAACCACTTGGCACATACTCCAGAATCACATGCCAGTCATGCCGGAACCACCTCTCAAACGTGCAGGAACCACATACCGGAGACGCCGGAAGCACGTGCTGAGCATGCAAGAACCACCGGTGCCACTCCACAGAACCACCTGCCGGTCAGGCCAAAATCACCTGCCGGATACGCCAGAACCACTCGGCAGACACTCCGGAAACACCTCCAGGACAGACCGGAACCACCTGCCTGACACGCCAAAATCACCTGCCGGCTACACCAGAACCACTTGGCGAACACTCCGGAATCACCTGCCGGGCATCCTGGAACCACCTCTGAGACTTGCCAGAACAATGTGCCGGACACACCGGTACCACCTGCCGAGTATGCTGGAACCACCTGATCCGCTCCCCAGAACCACCTGCTGGACACGCCAGAACCACCTGCCGGACAGACCGGAACCACCTGCCGGACACGCCGGAACCACGTCTCAGAGGTGCCAGAACCACATGCCGGACACTCCGGAATCAGCTCCCGGGCATGCCGGAACTATCTCTCAGACGTGCCGGAACCATGTTCCGGACACGCCGGTACCACCTGCCGAGCTCGCCGGAACCACCTGCTGGACACGCCAAAATCACCTGCCGGCTACGCCAGAACCACTCGGCAGACATTCCGGAATCACCTGTCGGGCCGGCCGGAACCCCCTCTCAGACGTGCCAGAACAATGTACCTGAGATGTCGGAACCACACCCCGAACAGACCGAAACCACCTGCCAGACCCGCCTGAACCCCCTGGCGATCACGCCTGATCCACCTTCTCAAGTAGCCGGAACCAGCTTCCTGACACGCCAAAATCACCTGCCAGGTATACCAGAACCACTTGGTGGACACTCCGGAATCATCTGCCGGACATGCCTGAACCAGCTCTCAGACACACCAGAACCACGTGCCGGACACGCCGGAAGCACGGGCTGAGCATGCCTGAGCCACATGCTCGACTTTCAAGAAACACCTGCCAGACACGCCAAAATCACCTGCCGGGTACGCCAGAACCACGTGGCGGACACTCCGGAATCACATGTCGGGCATGCCGGAACCACCTCTCAGACATGCCAGAACCATGTTCTGGACACGCGGGTACCACCTGACGAGTATGCCCGAACCAGCTGATCCACTCCCCAGAACCACCTACTGGACATGCCAAAATCAACTGCCGGCTATGCCAGAACCACACGGCAGACACTCCGGAATCACATTCCAGGCATTCCGGAACCACCTCTCAGAGGTGCCAGAAGCACATGCCGGAGACTCCGGAGTCACCTGCCTGGCATGCCGGAACCACCTATCAAAGGTGCCAAAACCCCATGCCGGAGACTCTGGAATCACCTGCCGGGCATGCCGGAACCTTAACTCAGACGTGCCACAACCACGTGCCGGAGAGACCGGAAGCACCTGCCGAGCTCTCCGGAACCACCTGCTGGACATGCCGGAACCACCTGCCTCACAGGCCAAAGTCATATGCCGGCTACGCCAAAACCACTGGGTGGACACTCCAGAATCACCTTGCGGGCATGCCGGAACCACGACATGGACAGACGGCAAACACCTGCCAGACCTGCCGGAACCACCTGCCGAGCACGCCGGAACCACCTGCTCGACTCACCAGAGCCACCTGCCGGGCACACCAGAAACACCTGCGGGGTACGCCAGAACCACTTGGAGAACTCTCCGGGATCACCTGCCGGGCATGCCGGAACCACCTCTCAGAGGTGCCAGAACCATGTGCTGGACACGCCGGAACCACCTGCCGAGTATGCCGGAACCACCTGCTCCACTCCCCAGAACCACCTGCTGGACACGCCAAAATCACCTGCCGGCTACGCCAGATCCACTCGGCAGACACTCCGGAACCACCTCCAGGACAGACAGGAACAACCTGCCGGACACGCCGGGACCACCTGTTTGACTCGCCAGAACCACCTGCCGGACACACCAGAAACACCTGCAGGGTACGCCAGAACCGCTTGGAGGACTCTCCGGGATCACCTTCCGGGCATGCTGGAACCACCTCTCAGAGGTGCCACAACCACATGCCGGAGACGGCGGAAGCACCTGCCGAGAAGGCCGGAAGTTCCTGATCCACTCCCCAGAACCACCTGCCACACATGCCAAAATCAACTGCCGGCTGCGCCAGAACCACTTGGCACATACTCCAGAATCACATGCCAGTCATGCCGGAACCACCTCTCAAACGTGCAGGAACCACATACTGGAGACGCCGGAAGCACGTGCTGAGCATGCCAGAACCACCGGTGCCACTCCACAGAACCACCTGCCGGTCAGGCCAAAATCACCTGCCGGATACGCCAGAACCACTCGGCAGACACTCCGGAAACACCTCCAGGACAGACCGGAACCACCTGCCTGACACGCCAAAATCACCTGCCGGCTACACCAGAACCACTTGGCGAACACTCCGGAATCACCTGCCGGGCATCCTGGAACCACCTCTGAGACTTGCCAGAACAATGTTCCGGACACGCCGGTACCACCTGCCGAGTATGCCGGAACCACCTGATCCACTCCCCAGAACCACCTGCTGGACACGCCAGAACCACCTGCCGGACAGACCGGAACCACCTGCCGGACACGCCGGAACCACCAGCTCGACTCGCTGGAACCACCGCCGGACATGCAAAATGACCTGCCGGCTACGCCAGAACCACTTGGCGAACACTCCCGGATCACCTGCCGGGCATGCCGGAACCACCTATCAGGCTTGCCAGAACCATGTTCCGGACACCCCGGTACCACCTGCCGAGTATGCCGGAACCACCTGATCCACTCCCCAGAACCACCTGCTGGACACGCCAGAATCACCTGCCGTCCATGCCAGAACCACGCGGCAGACACTACGGAACCACCTGCCGGGCATGCCGGAACCACCTCTCAGAGGTGCCAGAACCACATGCCGGACACTCCGGAATCAGCTGCCGGGCATGCCGGAACTATCTCTCAGACGTGCCGGAACCATGTTCCGGACACGCCGGTACCACCTGCCGAGCTCGCCGGAACCACCTGCTGGACACGCCAAAATCACCTGCCGGCTACGCCAGCACCACTCGGCAGACATTCCGGAATCACCTGTCGGGCCGGCCGGAACCCCCTCTCAGACGTGCCAGAACAATGTACCTGAGATGTCGGAACCACACCCCGAACAGACCGAAACCACCTGCCAGACCCGCCTGAACCCCCTGGCGATCACGCCTGATCCACCTTCTCAAGTAGCCGGAACCAGCTTCCTGACACGCCAAAATCACCTGCCAGGTATACCAGAACCACTTGGTGGACACTCCGGAATCATCTGCCGGACATGCCTGAACCAGCTCTCAGACACACCAGAACCACGTGCCGGACACGCCGGAAGCACGGGCTGAGCATGCCTGAGCCACATGCTCGACTTTCAAGAAACACCTGCCAGACACGCCAAAATCACCTGCCGGGTACGCCAGAACCACGTGGCGGACACTCCGGAATCACATGTCGGGCATGCCGGAACCACCTCTCAGACATGCCAGAACCATGTTCTGGACACGCGGGTACCACCTGACGAGTATGCCCGAACCAGCTGATCCACTCCCCAGAACCACCTACTGGACATGCCAAAATCAACTGCCGGCTATGCCAGAACCACACGGCAGACACTCCGGAATCACATTCCAGGCATTCCGGAACCACCTCTCAGAGGTGCCAGAAGCACATGCCGGAGACTCCGGAGTCACCTGCCTGGCATGCCGTAACCACCTATCAAAGGTGCCAAAACCCCATGCCGGAGACTCTGGAATCACCTGCCGGGCATGCCGGAACCTTATCTCAGACGTGCCACAACCACGTGCCGGAGAGACCGGAAGCACCTGCCGAGCTCTCCGGAACCACCTGCTGGACATGCCGGAACCACCTGCCTCACAGGCCAAAGTCATATGCCGGCTACGCCAAAACCACTGGGTGGACACTCCAGAATCACCTTGCGGGCATGCCGGAACCACGACATGGACAGACGGCAAACACCTGCCAGACCTGCCGGAACCACCTGCCGAGCACGCCGGAACCACCTGCTCGACTCACCAGAGCCACCTGCCGGGCACACCAGAAACACCTGCGGGGTACGCCAGAACCACTTGGAGAACTCTCCGGGATCACCTGCCGGGCATGCCGGAACCACCTCTCAGAGGTGCCAGAACCATGTGCTGGACACGCCGGAACCACCTGCCGAGTATGCCGGAACCACCTGCTCCACTCCCCAGAACCACCTGCTGGACATGCCAAAATCACCTGCCGGCTACGCCAGATCCACTCGGCAGACACTCCGGAACCACCTCCAGGACAGACAGGAACAACCTGCCGGACACGCCGGGACCACCTGTTTGACTCGCCAGAACCACCTGCCGGACACACCAGAAACACCTGCAGGGTACGCCAGAACCGCTTGGAGGACTCTCCGGGATCACCTTCCGGGCATGCTGGAACCACCTCTCAGAGGTGCCACAACCACATGCCGGAGACGGCGGAAGCACCTGCCGAGAAGGCCGGAAGTTCCTGATCCACTCCCCAGAACCACCTGCCACACATGCCAAAATCAACTGCCGGCTGCGCCAGAACCACTTGGCACATACTCCAGAATCACATGCCAGTCATGCCGGAACCACCTCTCAAACGTGCAGGAACCACATACTGGAGACGCCGGAAGCACGTGCTGAGCATGCCAGAACCACCGGTGCCACTCCACAGAACCACCTGCCGGTCAGGCCAAAATCACCTGCCGGATACGCCAGAACCACTCGGCAGACACTCCGGAAACACCTCCAGGACAGACCGGAACCACCTGCCTGACACGCCAAAATCACCTGCCGGCTACACCAGAACCACTTGGCGAACACTCCGGAATCACCTGCCGGGCATCCTGGAACCACCTCTGAGACTTGCCAGAACAATGTTCCGGACACGCCGGTACCACCTGCCGAGTATGCCGGAACCACCTGATCCACTCCCCAGAACCACCTGCTGGACACGCCAGAACCACCTGCCGGACAGACCGGAACCACCTGCCGGACACGCCGGAACCACCAGCTCGACTCGCTGGAACCACCGCCGGACATGCAAAATGACCTGCCGGCTACGCCAGAACCACTTGGCGAACACTCCCGGATCACCTGCCGGGCATGCCGGAACCACCTATCAGGCTTGCCAGAACCATGTTCCGGACACCCCGGTACCACCTGCCGAGTATGCCGGAACCACCTGATCCACACCCCAGAACCACCTGCTGGACACGCCAGAATCACCTGCCGTCCATGCCAGAACCACGCGGCAGACACTACGGAACCACCTGCCGGGCATGCCGGAACCACCTCTCAGAGGTGCCAGAACCACATGCCGGACACTCCGGAATCAGCTGCCGGGCATGCCGGAACTATCTCTCAGACGTGCCGGAACCATGTTCCGGACACGCCGGTACCACCTGCCGAGCTCGCCGGAACCACCTGCTGGACACGCCAAAATCACCTGCCGGCTACGCCAGAACCACTCGGCAGACATTCCGGAATCACCTGTCGGGCCGGCCGGAACCCCCTCTCAGACGTGCCAGAACAATGTACCTGAGATGTCGGAACCACACCCCGAACAGACCGAAACCACCTGCCAGACCCGCCTGAACCCCCTGGCGATCACGCCTGATCCACCTTCTCAAGTAGCCGGAACCAGCTTCCTGACACGCCAAAATCACCTGCCAGGTATACCAGAACCACTTGGTGGACACTCCGGAATCATCTGCCGGACATGCCTGAACCAGCTCTCAGACACACCAGAACCACGTGCCGGACACGCCTGAAGCACGGGCTGAGCATGCCTGAGCCACATGCTCGACTTTCAAGAAACACCTGCCAGACACGCCAAAATCACCTGCCGGGTACGCCAGAACCACGTGGCGGACACTCCGGAATCACATGTCGGGCATGCCGGAACCACCTCTCAGACATGCCAGAACCATGTTCTGGACACGCGGGTACCACCTGACGAGTATGCCCGAACCAGCTGATCCACTCCCCAGAACCACCTACTGGACATGCCAAAATCAACTGCCGGCTATGCCAGAACCACACGGCAGACACTCCGGAATCACATTCCAGGCATTCCGGAACCACCTCTCAGAGGTGCCAGAAGCACATGCCGGAGACTCCGGAGTCACCTGCCTGGCATGCCGGAACCACCTATCAAAGGTGCCAAAACCCCATGCCGGAGACTCTGGAATCACCTGCCGGGCATGCCGGAACCTTATCTCAGACGTGCCACAACCACGTGCCGGAGAGACCGGAAGCACCTGCCGAGCTCTCCGGAACCACCTGCTGGACATGCCGGAACCACCTGCCTCACAGGCCAAAGTCATATGCCGGCTACGCCAAAACCACTGGGTGGACACTCCAGAATCACCTTGCGGGCATGCCGGAACCACGACATGGACAGACGGCAAACACCTGCCAGACCTGCCGGAACCACCTGCCGAGCACGCCGGAACCACCTGCTCGACTCACCAGAGCCACCTGCCGGGCACACCAGAAACACCTGCGGGGTACGCCAGAACCACTTGGAGAACTCTCCGGGATCACCTGCCGGGCATGCCGGAACCACCTCTCAGAGGTGCCAGAACCATGTGCTGGACACGCCGGAACCACCTGCCGAGTATGCCGGAACCACCTGCTCCACTCCCCAGAACCACCTGCTGGACACGCCAAAATCACCTGCCGGCTACGCCAGATCCACTCGGCAGACACTCCGGAACCACCTCCAGGACAGACAGGAACAACCTGCCGGACACGCCGGGACCACCTGTTTGACTCGCCAGAACCACCTGCCGGACACACCAGAAACACCTGCAGGGTACGCCAGAACCGCTTGGAGGACTCTCCGGGATCACCTTCCGGGCATGCTGGAACCACCTCTCAGAGGTGCCACAACCACATGCCGGAGACGGCGGAAGCACCTGCCGAGAAGGCCGGAAGTTCCTGATCCACTCCCCAGAACCACCTGCCACACATGCCAAAATCAACTGCCGGCTGCGCCAGAACCACTTGGCCCATACTCCAGAATCACATGCCAGTCATGCCGGAACCACCTCTCAAACGTGCAGGAACCACATACCGGAGACGCCGGAAGCACGTGCTGAGCATGCCAGAACCACCGGTGCCACTCCACAGAACCACCTGCCGGTCAGGCCAAAATCACCTGCCGGATACGCCAGAACCACTCGGCAGACACTCCGGAAACACCTCCAGGACAGACCGGAACCACCTGCCTGACACGCCAAAATCACCAGCCGGCTGCACCAGAACCACTTGGCGAACACTCCGGAATCACCTGCCGGGCATCCTGGAACCACTTCTGAGACTTGGCAGAACAATGTTCCGGACACGCCGGTACCACCTGCCGAGTATGCCGGAACCACCTGATCCACTCCCCAGAACCACCTGCTGGACACGCCAGAACCACCTGCCGGACAGACCGGAACCACCTGCCAGACACGCCGGAACCACCAGCTCGCCTCGCCGGAACCACCGCCGGACATGCAAAATGACCTGCCGGCTACGCCAGAACCACTTGGCGAACACTCCCGGATCACCTGCCGGGCATGCCGGAACCACCTATCAGGCTTGCCAGAACCATGTTCCGGACACCCCGGTACCACCTGCCGAGTATGCCGGAACCACCTGATCCACTCCCCAGAACCACCTGCTGGACACGCCAGAATCACCTGCCGTCCACGCCAGAACCACGCGGCAGACACTACGGAACCACCTGCCGGGCATGCCGGAACCACCTCTCAGAGGTGCCAGAACCACATGCCGGACACTCCGGAATCAGCTGCCGGGCATGCCGGAACTATCTCTCAGATGTGCCGGAACCATGTTCCGGACACGCCGGTACCACCTGCCGAGCTCGCCGGAACCACCTGCTGGACACGCCAAAATCACCTGCCGGCTACGCCAGCACCACTCGGCAGACATTCCGGAATCACCTGTCGGGCCGGCCGGAACCCCCTCTCAGACGTGCCAGAACAATGTACCTGAGATGTCGGAACCACACCCCGAACAGACCGAAACCACCTGCCAGACCCGCTTGAACCCCCTGGCGATCACGCCTGATCCACCTTCTCAAGTAGCCGGAACCAGCTTCCTGACACGCCAAAATCACCTGCCAGGTATACCAGAACCACTTGGTGGACACTCCGGAATCATCTGCCGGACATGCCTGAACCAGCTCTCAGACACACCAGAACCACGTGCCGGACACGCCTGAAGCACGGGCTGAGCATGCCTGAGCCACATGCTCGACTTTCAAGAAACACCTGCCAGACACGCCAAAATCACCTGCCGGGTACGCCAGAACCACGTGGCGGACACTCCGGAATCACATGTCGGGCATGCCGGAACCACCTCTCAGACATGCCAGAACCATGTTCTGGACACGCGGGTACCACCTGACGAGTATGCCCGAACCAGCTGATCCACTCCCCAGAACCACCTACTGGACATGCCAAAATCAACTGCCGGCTATGCCAGAACCACACGGCAGACACTCCGGAATCACATTCCAGGCATTCCGGAACCACCTCTCAGAGGTGCCAGAAGCACATGCCGGAGACTCCGGAGTCACCTGCCTGGCATGCCGTAACCACCTATCAAAGGTGCCAAAACCCCATGCCGGAGACTCTGGAATCACCTGCCGGGCATGCCGGAACCTTATCTCAGACGTGCCACAACCACGTGCCGGAGAGACCGGAAGCACCTGCCGAGCTCTCCGGAACCACCTGCTGGACATGCCGGAACCACCTGCCTCACAGGCCAAAGTCATATGCCGGCTACGCCAAAACCACTGGGTGGACACTCCAGAATCACCTTGCGGGCATGCCGGAACCACGACATGGACAGACGGCAAACACCTGCCAGACCTGCCGGAACCACCTGCCGAGCACGCCGGAACCACCTGCTCGACTCACCAGAGCCACCTGCCGGGCACACCAGAAACACCTGCGGGGTACGCCAGAACCACTTGGAGAACTCTCCGGGATCACCTGCCGGGCATGCCGGAACCACCTCTCAGAGGTGCCAGAACCATGTGCTGGACACGCCGGAACCACCTGCCGAGTATGCCGGAACCACCTGCTCCACTCCCCAGAACCACCTGCTGGACACGCCAAAATCACCTGCCGGCTACGCCAGAACCACTCGGCAGACACTCCGGAACCACCTCCAGGACAGACAGGAACAACCTGCCGGACACGCCGGGACCACCTGTTTGACTCGCCAGAACCACCTGCCGGACACACCAGAAACACCTGCGGGGTACGCCAGAACCACTTGGAGGACTCTCCGGGATCACCTTCCGGGCATGCTGGAACCACCTCTCAGAGGTGCCACAACCACATGCCGGAGACGGCGGAAGCACCTGCCGAGAAGGCCGGAAGTTCCTGATCCACTCCCCAGAACCACCTGCCACACATGCCAAAATCAACTGCCGGCTGCGCCAGAACCACTTGGCACATACTCCAGAATCACATGCCGGTCATGCCGGAACCACCTCTCAAACGTGCAGGAACCACATACCGGAGACGCCGGAAGCACGTGCTGAGCATGCCAGAACCACCGGTGCCACTCCACAGAACCACCTGCCGGTCAGGCCAAAATCACCTGCCGGATACGCCAGAACCACTCGGCAGACACTCCGGAAACACCTCCAGGACAGACCGGAACCACCTGCCTGACACGCCAAAATCACCTGCCGGCTACACCAGAACCACTTGGCGAACACTCCGGAATCACCTGCCGGGCATCCTGGAACCACCTCTGAGACTTGCCAGAACAATGTTCCGGACACGCCGGTACCACCTGCCGAGTATGCCGGAACCACCTGATCCACTCCCCAGAACCACCTGCTGGACACGCCAGAACCACCTGCCGGACAGACCGGAACCACCTGCCGGACACGCCGGAACCACCAGCTCGACTCGCCGGAACCACCGCCGGACATGCAAAATCACCTGCCGGCTACGCCAGAACCACTTGGCGAACACTCCCGGATCACCTGCCGGGCATGCCGGAACCACCTATCAGGCTTGCCAGAACCATGTCCCGGACACCCCGCTACCACCTGCCGAGTATGCCGGAACCACCTGATCCACTCCCCAGAACCACCTGCTGGACACGCCAGAATCACCTGCCGTCCACGCCAGAACCACGCGGCAGACACTACGGAACCACCTGCCGGGCATGCCGGAACCACCTCTCAGAGGTGCCAGAACCACATGCCGGACACTCCGGAATCAGCTGCCGGGCATGCCGGAACTATCTCTCAGACGTGCCGGAACCGTGTTCCGGACACGCCGGTACCACCTGCCGAGCTCGCCGGAACCACCTGCTGGACACGCCAAAATCACCTGCCGGCTACGCCAGAACCACTCGGCAGACATTCCGGAATCACCTGTCGGGCCAGCCGGAACCCCCTCTCAGACGTGCCAGAACAACGTACCTGAGATGTCGGAACCACACCCCGAACAGACCGAAACCACCTGCCAGACCCGCCTGAACCCCCTGGCGATCACGCCTGATCCACCTTCTCAAGTAGCCGGAACCAGCTTCCTGACACGCCAAAATCACCTGCCAGGTATACCAGAACCACTTGGTGGACACTCCGGAATCATCTGCCGGACATGCCTGAACCAGCTCTCAGACACACCAGAACCACGTGCCGGACACGCCGGAAGCACGGGCTGAGCATGCCTGAGCCACATGCTCGACTTTCAAGAAACACCTGCCAGACACGCCAAAATCACCTGCCGGGTACGCCAGAACCACTTGGCAGACACTCCGGAATCACATGTCGGGCATGCCGGAACCACCTCTCAGACATGCCAGAACCATGTTCTGGACACGCGGGTACCACCTGACGAGTATGCCCGAACCAGCTGATCCACTCCCCAGAACCACCTACTGGACATGCCAAAATCAACTGCCGGCTATGCCAGAACCACACGGCAGACACTCCGGAATCACATTCCAGGCATTCCGGAACCACCTCTCAGAGGTGCCAGAAGCACATGCCGGAGACTCCGGAGTCACCTGCCTGGCATGCCGTAACCACCTATCAAAGGTGCCAAAACCCCATGCCGGAGACTCTGGAATCACCTGCCGGGCATGCCGGAACCTTATCTCAGACGTGCCACAACCACGTGCCGGAGAGACCGGAAGCACCTGCCGAGCTCTCCGGAACCACCTGCTGGACATGCCGGAACCACCTGCCTCACAGGCCAAAGTCATATGCCGGCTACGCCAAAACCACTGGGTGGACACTCCAGAATCACCTTGCGGGCATGCCGGAACCACGACATGGACAGACGGCAAACACCTGCCAGACCTGCCGGAACCACCTGCCGAGCACGCCGGAACCACCTGCTCGACTCACCAGAGCCACCTGCCGGGCACACCAGAAACACCTGCGGGGTACGCCAGAACCACTTGGAGAACTCTCCGGGATCACCTGCCGGGCATGCCGGAACCACCTCTCAGAGGTGCCAGAACCATGTGCTGGACACGCCGGAACCACCTGCCGAGTATGCCGGAACCACCTGCTCCACTCCCCAGAACCACCTGCTGGACACGCCAAAATCACCTGCCGGCTACGCCAGAACCACTCGGCAGACACTCCGGAACCACCTCCAGGACAGACAGGAACAACCTGCCGGACACGCCGGGACCACCTGTTTGACTCGCCAGAACCACCTGCCGGACACACCAGAAACACCTGCGGGGTACGCCAGAACCACTTGGAGGACTCTCCGGGATCACCTTCCGGGCATGCTGGAACCACCTCTCAGAGGTGCCACAACCACATGCCGGAGACGGCGGAAGCACCTGCCGAGAAGGCCGGAAGTTCCTGATCCACTCCCCAGAACCACCTGCCACACATGCCAAAATCAACTGCCGGCTGCGCCAGAACCACTTGGCACATACTCCAGAATCACATGCCGGTCATGCCGGAACCACCTCTCAAACGTGCAGGAACCACATACCGGAGACGCCGGAAGCACGTGCTGAGCATGCCAGAACCACCGGTGCCACTCCACAGAACCACCTGCCGGTCAGGCCAAAATCACCTGCCGGATACGCCAGAACCACTCGGCAGACACTCCGGAAACACCTCCAGGACAGACCGGAACCACCTGCCTGACACGCCAAAATCACCTGCCGGCTATACCAGAACCACTTGGCGAACACTCCGGAATCACCTGCCGGGCATCCTGGAACCACCTCTGAGACTTGCCAGAACAATGTTCCGGACACGCGGGTACCACCTGCCGAGTATGCCGGAACCACCTGATCCACTCCCCAGAACCACCTGCTGGACACGCCAGAACCACCTGCCGGACAGACCGGAACCACCTGCCGGACACGCCGGAACCACCAGCTCGACTCGCCGGAACCACCGCCGGACATGCAAAATCACCTGCCGGCTACGCCAGAACCACTTGGCGAACACTCCCGGATCACCTGCCGGGCATGCCGGAACCACCTATCAGGCTTGCCAGAACCATGTTCCGGACACCCCGCTACCACCTGCCGAGTATGCCGGAACCACCTGATCCACTCCCCAGAACCACCTGCTGGACACGCCAGAATCACCTGCCGTCCACGCCAGAACCACGCGGCAGACACTACGGAACCACCTGCCGGGCATGCCGGAACCACCTCTCAGAGGTGCCAGAACCACATGCCGGACACTCCGGAATCAGCTGCCGGGCATGCCGGAACTATCTCTCAGACGTGCCGGAACCGTGTTCCGGACACGCCGGTACCACCTGCCGAGCTCGCCGGAACCACCTGCTGGACACGCCAAAATCACCTGCCGGCTACGCCAGAACCACTCGGCAGACATTCCGGAATCACCTGTCGGGCCAGCCGGAACCCCCTCTCAGACGTGCCAGAACAACGTACCTGAGATGTCGGAACCACACCCCGAACAGACCGAAACCACCTGCCAGACCCGCCTGAACCCCCTGGCGATCACGCCTGATCCACCTTCTCAAGTAGCCGGAACCAGCTTCCTGACACGCCAAAATCACCTGCCAGGTATACCAGAACCACTTGGTGGACACTCCGGAATCATCTGCCGGACATGCCTGAACCAGCTCTCAGACACACCAGAACCACGTGCCGGACACGCCGGAAGCACGGGCTGAGCATGCCTGAGCCACATGCTCGACTTTCAAGAAACACCTGCCAGACACGCCAAAATCACCTGCCGGGTACGCCAGAACCACGTGGCGGACACTCCGGAATCACATGTCGGGCATGCCGGAACCACCTCTCAGACATGCCAGAACCATGTTCTGGACACGCGGGTACCACCTGACGAGTATGCCCGAACCAGCTGATCCACTCCCCAGAACCACCTACTGGACATGCCAAAATCAACTGCCGGCTATGCCAGAACCACACGGCAGACACTCCGGAATCACATTCCAGGCATTCCGGAACCACCTCTCAGAGGTGCCAGAAGCACATGCCGGAGACTCCGGAGTCACCTGCCTGGCATGCCGTAACCACCTATCAAAGGTGCCAAAACCCCATGCCGGAGACTCTGGAATCACCTGCCGGGCATGCCGGAACCTTATCTCAGACGTGCCACAACCACGTGCCGGAGAGACCGGAAGCACCTGCCGAGCTCTCCGGAACCACCTGCTGGACATGCCGGAACCACCTGCCTCACAGGCCAAAGTCATATGCCGGCTACGCCAAAACCACTGGGTGGACACTCCAGAATCACCTTGCGGGCATGCCGGAACCACGACATGGACAGACGGCAAACACCTGCCAGACCTGCCGGAACCACCTGCCGAGCACGCCGGAACCACCTGCTCGACTCACCAGAGCCACCTGCCGGGCACACCAGAAACACCTGCGGGGTACGCCAGAACCACTTGGAGAACTCTCCGGGATCACCTGCCGGGCATGCCGGAACCACCTCTCAGAGGTGCCAGAACCATGTGCTGGACACGCCGGAACCACCTGCCGAGTATGCCGGAACCACCTGCTCCACTCCCCAGAACCACCTGCTGGACACGCCAAAATCACCTGCCGGCTACGCCAGAACCACTCGGCAGACACTCCGGAACCACCTCCAGGACAGACAGGAACAACCTGCCGGACACGCCGGGACCACCTGTTTGACTCGCCAGAACCACCTGCCGGACACACCAGAAACACCTGCGGGGTACGCCAGAACCACTTGGAGGACTCTCCGGGATCACCTTCCGGGCATGCTGGAACCACCTCTCAGAGGTGCCACAACCACATGCCGGAGACGGCGGAAGCACCTGCCGAGAAGGCCGGAAGTTCCTGATCCACTCCCCAGAACCACCTGCCACACATGCCAAAATCAACTGCCGGCTGCGCCAGAACCACTTGGCACATACTCCAGAATCACATGCCGGTCATGCCGGAACCACCTCTCAAACGTGCAGGAACCACATACCGGAGACGCCGGAAGCACGTGCTGAGCATGCCAGAACCACCGGTGCCACTCCACAGAACCACCTGCCGGTCAGGCCAAAATCACCTGCCGGATACGCCAGAACCACTCGGCAGACACTCCGGAAACACCTCCAGGACAGACCGGAACCACCTGCCTGACACGCCAAAATCACCTGCCGGCTGCACCAGAACCACTTGGCGAACACTCCGGAATCACCTGCCGGGCATCCTGGAACCACCTCTGAGACTTGCCAGAACAATGTTCCGGACACGCCGGTACCACCTGCCGAGTATGCCGGAACCACCTGATCCACTCCCCAGAACCACCAGCTGGACACGCCAGAACCATCTGCCGGACAGACCGGAACCACCTGCCGGACACGCCGGAACCACCAGCTCGACTCGCTGGAACCACCGCCGGACATGCAAAATCACCTGCCGGCTACGCCAGAACCACTTGGCGAACACTCCCGGATCACCTGCCGGGCATGCCGGAACCACCTATCAGGCTTGCCAGAACCATGTTCCGGACACCCCGGTACCACCTGCCGAGTATGCCGGAACCAACTGATCCACACCCCAGAACCACCTGCTGGACACGCCAGAATCACCTGCCGTCCACGCCAGAACCACGCGGCAGACACTACGGAACCACCTGCCGGGCATGCCGGAACCACCTCTCAGAGGTGCCAGAACCATGTGCTGGACACGCCGGAACCACCTGCCGAGTATGCCGGAACCACCTGCTCCCCTCCCCAGAACCGCCTGCTGGACACGCCAAAATCACCTGCCGGCTACGCCAGAACCACTCGGCAGACACTCCGGAACCACCTCCAGGACAGAGAGGAACAACCTGCCAGACACGCCGGGACCACCTGTTTGACTCGCCAGAACCACCTGCCGGACACACCAGAAACACCTGCGTGGTACGCCAGAATCACTTGGAGGACTCTCCGGGATCACCTTCCGGGCATGCTGGAACCACCTCTCAGAGGTGCCACAACCACATGCCGGAGACGGCGGAAGCACCTGCCGAGAAGGCCGGAAGTTCCTGATCCACTCCCCAGAACCACCTGCCACACATGCCAAAATCAACTGCCGGCTGCACCAGAACCACTTGGCACATACTCCAGAATCACATGCCGGTCATGCCGGAACCACCTCTCAAACGTGCAGGAAGCACATACCGGAGACGCCGGAAGCACGTGCTGAGCATGCCAGAACCACCGGTGCCACTCCACAGAACCACCTGCCGGTCAGGCCAAAATCACCTGCCGGATACGCCAGAACCACTCGGCAGACACTCCGGAAACACCTCCAGGACAGACCGGAACCACCTGCCTGACACGCCAAAATCACCTGCCGGCTACACCAGAACCACTTGGCGAACACTCCGGAATCACCTGCCGGGCATCCTGGAACCACCTCTGAGACTTGCCAGAACAATGTTCCGGACACGCCGGTACCACCTGCCGAGTATGCCGGAACCACCTGATCCACTCCCCAGAACCACCTGCTGGACACGCCAGAACCACCTGCCGGACAGACCGGAACCACCTGCCGGACACGCCGGAACCACCAGCTCGACTCGCCGGAACCACCGCCGGACATGCAAAATGACCTGCCGGCTACGCCAGAACCACTTGGCGAACACTCCCGGATCACCTGCCGGGCATGCCGGAACCACCTATAAGGCTTGCCAGAACCATGTTCCGGACACCCCGCTACCACCTGCCGAGTATGCCGGAACCACCTGATCCACTCCCCAGAACCACCTTCTGGACACGCCAGAATCACCTGCCATCCACGCCAGAACCACGCGGCAGACACTACGGAACCACCTGCCGGGCATGCCGGAACCACCTCTCAGAGGTGCCAGAACCACATGCCGGACACTCCGGAATCAGCTGCCGGGCATGCCGGAACTATCTCTCAGACGTGCCGGAACCGTGTTCCGGACACGCCGGTACCACCTGCCGAGCTCGCCGGAACCACCTGCTGGACACGCCAAAATCACCTGCCGGCTACGCCAGAACCACTCGGCAGACATTCCGGAATCACCTGTCGGGCCGGCCGGAACCCCCTCTCAGACGTGCCAGAACAATGTACCTGAGATGTCGGAACCACACCCCGAACAGACCGAAACCACCTGCCAGACCCGCCTGAACCCCCTGGCGATCACGCCTGATCCACCTTCTCAAGTAGCCGGAACCAGCTTCCTGACACGCCAAAATCACCTGCCAGGTATACCAGAACCACTTGGTGGACACTCCGGAATCATCTGCCGGACATGCCTGAACCAGCTCTCAGACACACCAGAACCACGTGCCGGACACGCCGGAAGCACGGGCTGAGCATGCCTGAGATACACGCTCGACTTTCAAGAAACACCTGCCAGACACGCCAAAATCACCTGCTGGGTACGCCAGAACCACGTGGCGGACACTCCGGAATCACATGTCGGGCATGCCGGAACCACCTCTCAGACATGCCAGAACCATGTTCTGGACACGCGGGTACCACCTGACGAGTATGCCCGAACCAGCTGATCCACTCCCCAGAACCACCTACTGGACATGCCAAAATCAACTGCCGGCTATGCCAGAACCACACGGCAGACACTCCGGAATCACATTCCAGGCATTCCGGAACCACCTCTCAGAGGTGCCAGAAGCACATGCCGGAGACTCCGGAGTCACCTGCCTGGCATGCCGGAACCACCTATCAAAGGTGCCAAAACCCCATGCCGGAGACTCTGGAATCACCTGCCGGGCATGCCGGAACCTTATCTCAGACGTGCCCCCACCATGTGCAGGAGAGACCGGAAGCACCTGCCGAGCTCTCCGGAACCACCTGCTGGACATGCCGGAACCACCTGCCTCACAGGCCAAAGTCATATGCCGGCTACGCCAAAACCACTGGGTGGACACTCCAGAATCACCTTGCGGGCATGCCGGAACCACGACATGGACAGACGGCAAACACCTGCCAGACCTGCCGGAACCACCTGCCGAGCACGCCGGAACCACCTGCTCGACTCACCAGAGCCACCTGCCGGGCACACCAGAAACACCTGCGGGGTACGCCAGAACCACTTGGAGAACTCTCCGGGATCACCTGCCGGGCATGCCGGAACCACCTCTCAGAGGTGCCAGAACCATGTGCTGGACACGCCGGAACCACCTGCCGAGTATGCCGGAACCACCTGCTCCACTCCCCAGAACCACCTGCTGGACACGCCAAAATCACCTGCCGGCTACGCCAGAACCACTCGGCAGACACTCCGGAACCACCTCCAGGACAGACAGGAACAACCTGCCGGACACGCCGGGACCACCTGTTTGACTCGCCAGAACCACCTGCCGGACACACCAGAAACACCTGCGGGGTACGCCAGAACCACTTGGAGGACTCTCCGGGATCACCTTCCGGGCATGCTGGAACCACCTCTCAGAGGTGCCACAACCACATGCCGGAGATGGCGGAAGCACCTGCCGAGAAGGCCGGAAGATCCTGATCCACTCCCCAGAACCACCTGCCACACATGCCAAAATCAACTGCCGGCTGCGCCAGAACCACTTGGCACATACTCCAGAATCACATGCCGGTCATGCCGGAACCACCTCACAAACGTGCAGGAACCACATACCGGAGACGCCGGAAGCACGTGCTGAGCATGCCAGAACCACCGGTGCCACTCCACAGAACCACCTGCCGGTCAGGCCAAAATCACCTGCCGGATACGCCAGAACCACTCGGCAGACACTCCGGAAACACCTCCAGGACAGACCGGAACCACCTGCCTGACACGCCAAAATCACCAGCCGGCTGCACCAGAACCACTTGGCGAACACTCCGGAATCACCTGCCGGGCATCCTGGAACCACTTCTGAGACTTGCCAGAACAATGTTCCGGACACGCCGGTACCACCTGCCGAGTATGCCGGAACCACCTGATCCACTCCCCAGAACCACCTGCTGGACACGCCAGAACCATCTGCCGGACAGACCGGAACCACCTGCCGGACACGCCGGAACCACCAGCTCGACTCGCCGGAACCACCGCCGGACATGCAAAATCACCTGCCGGCTACGCCAGAACCACTTGGCGAACACTCCCGGATCACCTGCCGGGCATGCCGGAACCACCTATCAGGCTTGCCAGAACCATGTTCCGGACACCCCGGTACCACCTGCCGAGTATGCCGGAACCACCTGATCCACTCCCCAGAACCACCTGCTGGACACGCCAGAATCACCTGCCGTCCACGCCAGAACCACGCGGCAGACACTACGGAACCACCTGCCGGGCATGCCGGAACCACCTCTCAGAGGTGCCAGAACCACATGCCGGACACTCCGGAATCAGCTGCCGGGCATGCCGGAACTATCTCTCAGACGTGCCGGAACCATGTTCCGGACACGCCGGTACCACCTGCCGAGCTCGCCGGAACCACCTGCTGGACACGCCAAAATCACCTGCCGGCTACGCCAGAACCACTCGGCAGACATTCCGGAATCACCTGTCGGGCCGGCCGGAACCCCCTCTCAGACGTGCCAGAACAATGTACCTGAGATGTCGGAACCACACCCCGAACAGACCGAAACCACCTGCCAGACCCGCCTGAACCCCCTGGCGATCACGCCTGATCCACCTTCTCAAGTAGCCGGAACCAGCTTCCTGACACGCCAAAATCACCTGCCAGGTATACCAGAACCACTTGGTGGACACTCCGGAATCATCTGCCGGACATGCCTGAACCAGCTCTCAGACACACCAGAACCACGTGCCGGACACGCCGGAAGCACGGGCTGAGCATGCCTGAGCCACATGCTCGACTTTCAAGAAACACCTGCCAGACACGCCAAAATCACCTGCCGGGTACGCCAGAACCACGTGGCGGACACTCCGGAATCACATGTCGGGCATGCCGGAACCACCTCTCAGACATGCCAGAACCATGTTCTGGACACGCGGGTACCACCTGACGAGTATGCCCGAACCAGCTGATCCACTCCCCAGAACCACCTACTGGACATGCCAAAATCAACTGCAGGCTATGCCAGAACCACACGGCAGACACTCCGGAATCACATTCCAGGCATTCCGGAACCACCTCTCAGAGGTGCCAGAAGCACATGCCGGAGACTCCGGAGTCACCTGCCTGGCATGCCGTAACCACCTATCAAAGGTGCCAAAACCCCATGCCGGAGACTCTGGAATCACCTGCCGGGCATGCCGGAACCTTATCTCAGACGTGCCACAACCACGTGCAGGAGAGACCGGAAGCACCTGCCGAGCTCTCCGGAACCACCTGCTGGACATGCCGGAACCACCTGCCTCACAGGCCAAAGTCATATGCCGGCTACGCCAAAACCACTGGGTGGACACTCCAGAATCACCTTGCGGGCATGCCGGAACCACGACATGGACAGACGGCAAACACCTGCCAGACCTGCCGGAACCACCTGCCGAGCACGCCGGAACCACCTGCTCGACTCACCAGAGCCACCTGCCGGGCACACCAGAAACACCTGCGGGGTACGCCAGAACCACTTGGAGAACTCTCCGGGATCACCTGCCGGGCATGCCGGAACCACCTCTCAGAGGTGCCAGAACCATGTGCTGGACACGCCGGAACCACCTGCCGAGTATGCCGGAACCACCTGCTCCACTCCCCAGAACCACCTGCTGGACACGCCAAAATCACCTGCCGGCTACGCCAGAACCACTCGGCAGACACTCCGGAACCACCTCCAGGACAGACAGGAACAACCTGCCGGACACGCCGGGACCACCTGTTTGACTCGCCAGAACCACCTGCCGGACACACCAGAAACACCTGCGGGGTACGCCAGAACCACTTGGAGGACTCTCCGGGATCACCTTCCGGGCATGCTGGAACCACCTCTCAGAGGTGCCACAACCACATGCCGGAGACGGCGGAAGCACCTGCCGAGAAGGCCGGAAGATCCTGATCCACTCCCCAGAACCACCTGCCACACATGCCAAAATCAACTGCCGGCTGCGCCAGAACCACTTTTCCCATACTCCAGAATCACATGCCGGTCATGCCGGAACCACCTCACAAACGTGCAGGAACCACATACCGGAGACGCCGGAAGCACGTGCTGAGCATGCCAGAACCACCGGTGCCACTCCACAGAACCACCTGCCGGTCAGGCCAAAATCACCTGCCGGATACGCCAGAACCACTCGGCAGACACTCCGGAAACACCTCCAGGACAGACCGGAACCACCTGCCTGACACGCCAAAATCACCTGCCGGCTACACCAGAACCACTTGGCGAACACTCCGGAATCAACTGCCGGGCATCCTGGAACCACCTCTGAGACTTGCCAGAACAATGTTCCGGACACGCCGGTACCACCTGCCGAGTATGCCGGAACCACCTGATCCACTCCCCAGAACCACCTGCTGGACACGCCAGAACCACCTGCCGGACAGACCGGAACCACCTGCCGGACACGCCGGAACCACCAGCTCGACTCGCCGGAACCACCGCCGGACATGCAAAATGACCTGCCGGCTACGCCAGAACCACTTGGCGAACACTCCCGGATCACCTGCCGGGCATGCCGGAACCACCTATCAGGCTTGCCAGAACCATGTTCCGGACACCCCGCTACCACCTGCCGAGTATGCCGCAACCACCTGATCCACTCCCCAGAACCACCTGCTGGACACGCCAGAATCACCTGCCGTCCACGCCAGAACCACGCGGCAGACACTACGGAACCACCTGCCGGGCATGCCGGAACAACCTCTCAGAGGTGCCAGAACCACATGCCGGACACTCCGGAATCAGCTGCCGGGCATGCCGGAACTATCTCTCAGACGTGCCGGAACCATGTTCCGGACACGCCGGTACCACCTGCCGAGCTCGCCGGAACCACCTGCTGGACACGCCAAAATCACCTGCCGGCTACGCCAGAACCACTCGGCAGACATTCCGGAATCACCTGTCGGGCCGGCCGGAACCCCCTCTCAGACGTGCCAGAACAATGTACCTGAGATGTCGGAACCACACCCCGAACAGACCGAAACCACCTGCCAGACCCGCCTGAACCCCCTGGCGATCACGCCTGATCCACCTTCTCAAGTAGCCGGAACCAGCTTCCTGACACGCCAAAATCACCTCCCAGGTATACCAGAACCACTTGGTGGACACTCCGGAATCATCTGCCGGACATGCCTGAACCAGCTCTCAGACACACCAGAACCACGTGCCGGACACGCCGGAAGCACGGGCTGAGCATGCCTGAGCCACATGCTCGACTTTCAAGAAACACCTGCCAGACACGCCAAAATCACCTGCCGGGTACGCCAGAACCACGTGGCGGACACTCCGGAATCACATGTCGGGCATGCCGGAACCACCTCTCAGACATGCCAGAACCATGTTCTGGACACGCGGGTACCACCTGACAAGTATGCCCGAACCAGCTGATCCACTCCCCAGAACCACCTACTGGACATGCCAAAATCAACTGCCGGCTATGCCAGAACCACACGGCAGACACTCCGGAATCACATTCCAGGCATTCCGGAACCACCTCTCAGAGGTGCCAGAAGCACATGCCGGAGACTCCGGAGTCACCTGCCTGGCATGCCGTAACCACCTATCAAAGGTGCCAAAACCCCATGCCGGAGACTCTGGAATCACCTGCCGGGCATGCCGGAACCTTATCTCAGACGTGCCACAACCACGTGCCGGAGAGACCGGAGGCAACTGCCGAGATCTCCGGAACCACCTGCTGGACATGCCGGAACCACCTGCCTCACAGGCCAAAGTCATATGCCGGCTACGCCAAAACCACTGGGTGGACACTCCAGAATCACCTTGCGGGCATGCCGGAACCATGACATGGACAGACGGCAAACACCTGCCAGACCTGCCGGAACCACCTGCCGAGCACGCCGGAACCACCTGCTCGACTCACCAGAGCCACCTGCCGGGCACACCAGAAACACCTGCGGGGTACGCCAGAACCACTTGGAGAACTCTCCGGGATCACCTGCCGGGCATGCCGGAACCACCTCTCAGAGGTGCCAGAACCGTGTGCTGGACACGCCGGAACCACCTGCCGAGTATGCCGGAACCACCTGCTCCACTCCCCAGAACCACCTGCTGGACACGCCAAAATCACCTGCCGGCTACGCCAGATCCACTCGGCAGACACTCCGGAACCACCTCCAGGACAGACAGGAACAACCTGCCGGACACGCCGGGACCACCTGTTTGACTCGCCAGAACCACCTGCCGGACACACCAGAAACACCTGCAGGGTACGCCAGAACCGCTTGGAGGACTCTCCGGGATCACCTTCCGGGCATGCTGGAACCACCTCTCAGAGGTGCCACAACCACATGCCGGAGACGGCGGAAGCACCTGCCGAGAAGGCCGGAAGTTCCTGATCCACTCCCCAGAACCACCTGCCACACATGCCAAAATCAACTGCCGGCTGCGCCAGAACCACTTGGCACATACTCCAGAATCACATGCCGGTCATGCCGGAACCACCTCTCAAGCGTGCACGAACCACATACCGGAGACGCCGGAAGCACGTGCTGAGCATGCCAGAACCACCGGTGCCACTCCACAGAAGCACCTGCCGGTCAGGCCAAAATCACCTGCCGGATACGCCAGAACCACTCGGCAGACACTCCGGAAACACCTCCAGGACAGACCGGAACCACCTGCCTGACCCGCCAAAATCACCTGCCGGCTACACCAGAACCACTTGGCGAACACTCCGGAATCACCTGCCAGGCATCCTGGAACCACCTCTGAGACTTGCCAGAATAATGTTCCGGACACGCGGGTACCACCTGCCGAGTATGCCGGAACCACCTGATCCACTCCCCAGAACCACCTGCCGGACAGACCGGAACCACCTGCCGGACACGCCGGAACCACCTCTCAGAGGTGCCATAACCACATGCCGGACACTCCGGAATCAGCTGCCGGGCATGCCGGAACTATCTCTCAGACGTGCCGGAACCATGTTCCGGACACGCCGGTACCACCTGCCGAGCTCGCCGGAACCACCTGCTGGACACGCCAAAATCACCTGCCGGCTACGCCAGAACCACTCGGCAGACATTCTGGAATCACCTGTCGGGCCGGCCGGAACCCCCTCTCAGACGTGCCAGAACAATGTACCTGAGATGTCGGAACCACACCCCGAACAGACCGAAACCACCTGCCAGACCCGCCTGAACCCCCTGGCGATCACGCCTGATCCACCTTCTCAAGTAGCCGGAACCAGCTTCCTGACACGCCAAAATCACCTCCCAGGTATACCAGAACCACTTGGTGGACACTCCGGAATCATCTGCCGGACATGCCTGAACCAGCTCTCAGACACACCAGAACCACGTGCCGGACACGCCGGAAGCACGGGCTGAGCATGCCTGAGCCACATGCTCGACTTTCAAGAAACACCTGCCAGACACGCCAAAATCACCTGCCGGGTACGCCAGAACCACGTGGCGGACACTCCGGAATCACATGTCGGGCATGCCGGAACCACCTCTCAGACATGCCAGAACCATGTTCTGGACACGCGGGTACCACCTGACAAGTATGCCCGAACCAGCTGATCCACTCCCCAGAACCACCTACTGGACATGCCAAAATCAACTGCCGGCTATGCCAGAACCACACGGCAGACACTCCGGAATCACATTCCAGGCATTCCGGAACCACCTCTCAGAGGTGCCAGAAGCACATGCCGGAGACTCCGGAGTCACCTGCCTGGCATGCCGTAACCACCTATCAAAGGTGCCAAAACCCCATGCCGGAGACTCTGGAATCACCTGCCGGGCATGCCGGAACCTTATCTCAGACGTGCCACAACCACGTGCCGGAGAGACCGGAGGCAACTGCCGAGATCTCCGGAACCACCTGCTGGACATGCCGGAACCACCTGCCTCACAGGCCAAAGTCATATGCCGGCTACGCCAAAACCACTGGGTGGACACTCCAGAATCACCTTGCGGGCATGCCGGAACCACGACATGGACAGACGGCAAACACCTGCCAGACCTGCCGGAACCACCTGCCGAGCACGCCGGAACCACCTGCTCGACTCACCAGAGCCACCTGCCGGGCACACCAGAAACACCTGCGGGGTACGCCAGAACCACTTGGAGAACTCTCCGGGATCACCTGCCGGGCATGCCGGAACCACCTCTCAGAGGTGCCAGAACCATGTGCTGGACACGCCGGAACCACCTGCCGAGTATGCCGGAACCACCTGCTCCACTCCCCAGAACCACCTGCTGGACACGCCAAAATCACCTGCCGGCTACGCCAGAACCACTCGGCAGACACTCCGGAACCACCTCCAGGACAGACAGGAACAACCTGCCGGACACGCCAGGACCACCTGTTTGACTCGCCAGAACCACCTGCCGGACACACCAGAAACACCTGCGGGGTACGCCAGAACCACTTGGAGGACTCTCCGGGATCACCTTCCGGGCATGCTGGAACCACCTCTCAGAGGTGCCACAACCACATGCCGGAGACGGCGGAAGCACCTGCCGAGAAGGCCGGAAGTTCCTGATCCCTCCCCAGAACCACCTGCCACACATGCCAAAATCAACTGCCGGCTGCGCCAGAACCACTTGGCCCATACTCCAGAATCACATGCCGGTCATGCCGGAACCACCTCTCAAAAGTGCAGGAACCACATACCGGAGACGCCGGAAGCACGTGCTGAGCATGCCAGAACCACCGGTGCCACTCCACAGAACCACCTGCCGGTCAGGCCAAAATCACCTGCCGGATACGCCAGAACCACTCGGCAGACACTCCGGAAACACCTCCAGGACAGACCGGAACCACCTGCCTGACACGCCAAAATCACCTGCCGGCTACACCAGAACCACTTGGCGAACACTCCGGAATCACCTGCCGGGCATCCTGGAACCACCTCTGAGACTTGCCAGAACAATGTTCCGGACACGCCGGTACCACCTGCCGAGTATGCCGGAACCACCTGATCCACTCCCCAGAACCACCTGCTGGACACGCCAGAACCACCTGCCGGACAGACCGGAACCACCTGCCGGACACGCCGGAACCACCAGCTCGACTCGCCGGAACCACCGCCGGACATGCAAAATGACCTGCCGGCTACGCCAGAACCACTTGGCGA
This sequence comes from Equus caballus, assembly GCF_041296265.1. Lineage (NCBI taxonomy): Eukaryota > Metazoa > Chordata > Mammalia > Perissodactyla > Equidae > Equus > Equus caballus. Next base: position 1,968,528 of record NC_091702.1, read on the forward strand.
ACACTCCCGGATCACCTGCCGGGCATGCCGGAACCACCTATCAGGCTTGCCAGAACCATGTTCCGGACACCCCGCTACCACCTGCCGAGTATGCCGCAACCACCTGATCCACTCCCCAGAACCACCTGCTGGACACGCCAGAATCACCTGCCGTCCACGCCAGAACCACGCGGCAGACACTACGGAACCACCTGCCGGGCATGCCGGAACCACCTCTCAGAGGTGCCAGAACCACATGCCGGACACTCCGGAATCAGCTGCCGGGCATGCCGGAACTATCTCTCAGACGTGCCGGAACCATGTTCCGGACACGCCGGTACCACCTGCCGAGCTCGCCGGAACCACCTGCTGGACACGCCAAAATCACCTGCCGGCTACGCCAGAACCACTCGGCAGACATTCCGGAATCACCTGTCGGGCCGGCTGGAACCCCCTCTCAGACGTGCCAGAACAATGTACCTGAGATGTCGGAACCACACCCCGAACAGACCGAAACCACCTGCCAGACCCGCCTGAACCCCCTGGCGATCACGCCTGATCCACCTTCTCAAGTAGCCGGAACCAGCTTCCTGACACGCCAAAATCACCTCCCAGGTATACCAGAACCACTTGGTGGACACTCCGGAATCATCTGCCGGACATGCCTGAACCAGCTCTCAGACACACCAGAACCACGTGCCGGACACGCCGGAAGCACGGGCTGAGCATGCCTGAGCCACATGCTCGACTTTCAAGAAACACCTGCCAGACACGCCAAAATCACCTGCCGGGTACGCCAGAACCACGTGGCGGACACTCCGGAATCACATGTCGGGCATGCCGGAACCACCTCTCAGACATGCCAGAACCATGTTCTGGACACGCGGGTACCACCTGACGAGTATGCCCGAACCAGCTGATCCACTCCCCAGAACCACCTACTGGACATGCCAAAATCAACTGCCGGCTATGCCAGAACCACACGGCAGACACTCCGGAATCACATTCCAGGCATTCCGGAACCACCTCTCAGAGGTGCCAGAAGCACATGCCGGAGACTCCGGAGTCACCTGCCTGGCATGCCGGAACCACCTATCAAAGGTGCCAAAACCCCATGCCGGAGACTCTGGAATCACCTGCCGGGCATCCCGGAACCTTAACTCAGACGTGCCACAACCACGTGCCGGAGAGACCGGAAGCACCTGCCGAGCTCTCCGGAACCACCTGCTGGACATGCCGGAACCACCTGCCTCACAGGCCAAAGTCATATGCCGGCTACGCCAAAACCACTGGGTGGACACTCCAGAATCACCTTGCGGGCATGCCGGAACCACGACATGGACAGACGGCAAACACCTGCCAGACCTGCCGGAACCACCTGCCGAGCACGCCGGAACCACCTGCTCGACTCACCAGAGCCACCTGCCGGGCACACCAGAAACACCTGCGGGGTACGCCAGAACCACTTGGAGAACTCTCCGGGATCACCTGCCGGGCATGCCGGAACCACCTCTCAGAGGTGCCAGAACCATGTGCTGGACACGCCGGAACCACCTGCCGAGTATGCCGGAACCACCTGCTCCACTCCCCAGAACCACCTGCTGGACACGCCAAAATCACCTGCCGGCTACGCCAGAACCACTCGGCAGACACTCCGGAACCACCTCCAGGACAGACAGGAACAACCTGCCGGACACGCCGGGACCACCTGTTTGACTCGCCAGAACCACCTGCCGGACACACCAGAAACACCTGCGGGGTACGCCAGAACCACTTGGAGGACTCTCCGGGATCACCTTCCGGGCATGCTGGAACCACCTCTCAGAGGTGCCACAACCACATGCCGGAGATGGCGGAAGCACCTGCCGAGAAGGCCGGAAGATCCTGATCCACTCCCCAGAACCACCTGCCACACATGCCAAAATCAACTGCCGGCTGCGCCAGAACCACTTGGCCCATACTCCAGAATCACATGCCGGTCATGCCGGAACCACCTCACAAACGTGCAGGAACCACATACCGGAGACGCCGGAAGCACGTGCTGAGCATGACAGAACCACCGGTGCCACTCCACAGAACCACCTGCCGGTCAGGCCAAAATCACCTGCCGGATACGCCAGAACCACTCGGCAGACACTCCGGAAACACCTCCAGGACAGACCGGAACCACCTGCCTGACACGCCAAAATCACCAGCCGGCTGCACCAGAACCACTTGGCGAACACTCCGGAATCACCTGCCGGGCATCCTGGAACCACCTCTGAGACTTGCCAGAACAATGTTCCGGACACGCCGGTACCACCTGCCGAGTATGCCGGAACCACCTGATCCACTCCCCAGAACCACCTGCTGGACACGCCAGAACCACCTGCCGGACAGACCGGAACCACCTGCCGGACACGCCGGAACCACCAGCTCGACTCGCCGGAACCACCGCCGGACATGCAAAATCACCTGCCGGCTACGCCAGAACCACTTGGCGAACACTCCCGGATCACCTGCCGGGCATGCCGGAACCACCTATCAGGCTTGCCAGAACCATGTTCTGGACACCCCGGTACCACCTGCCGAGTATGCCGGAACCACCTGATCCACTCCCCAGAACCACCTGCTGGACACGCCAGAATCACCTGCCGTCCACGCCAGAACCACGCGGCAGACACTACGGAACCACCTGCCGGGCATGCCGGATCCACCTCTCAGAGGTGCCAGAACCACATGCCGGACACTCCGGAATCAGCTGCCGGGCATGCCGGAACTATCTCTCAGACGTGCCGGAACCATGTTCCGGACACGCCGGTACCACCTGCCGAGCTCGCCGGAACCACCTGCTGGACACGCCAAAATCACCTGCCGGCTACGCCAGAACCACTCGGCAGACATTCCGGAATCACCTGTCGGGCCGGCCGGAACCCCCTCTCAGACGTGCCAGAACAATGTACCTGAGATGTCGGAACCACACCCCGAACAGACCGAAACCACCTGCCGGACCCGCCTGAACCCCCTGGCGATCACGCCTGATCCACCTTCTCAAGTAGCCGGAACCAGCTTCCTGACACGCCAAAATCACCTGCCAGGTATCCCAGAACCACTTGGTGGACACTCCGGAATCATCTGCCGGACATGCCTGAACCAGCTCTCAGACACACCAGAACCACGTGCCGGACACGCCGGAAGCACGGGCTGAGCATGCCTGAGCCACATGCTCGACTTTCAAGAAACACCTGCCAGACACGCCAAAATCACCTGCCGGGTACGCCAGAACCACGTGGCGGACACTCCGGAATCACATGTCGGGCATGCCGGAACCACCTCTCAGACATGCCAGAACCATGTTCTGGACACGCGGGTACCACCTGACGAGTATGCCCGAACCAGCTGATCCACTCCCCAGAACCACCTACTGGACATGCCAAAATCAACTGCCGGCTATGCCAGAACCACACGGCAGACACTCCGGAATCACATTCCAGGCATTCCGGAACCACCTCTCAGAGGTGCCAGAAGCACATGCCGGAGACTCCGGAGTCACCTGCCTGGCATGCCGTAACCACCTATCAAAGGTGCCAAAACCCCATGCCGGAGACTCTGGAATCACCTGCCGGGAACGCCGGAACCTTATCTCAGACGTGCCACAACCACGTGCCGGAGAGACCGGAAGCACCTGCCGAGCTCTCCGGAACCACCTGCTGGACATGCCGGAACCACCTGCCTCACAGGCCAAAGTCATATGCCGGCTACGCCAAAACCACTGGGTGGACACTCCAGAATCACCTTGCGGGCATGCCGGAACCACGACATGGACAGACGGCAAACACCTGCCAGACCTGCCGGAACCGCCTGCTGAGCACGCAGGAACCACCTGCTCGACTCACCAGAGCCACCTGCCGGGCACACCAGAAACACCTGCGGGGTACGCCAGAACCACTTGGAGAACTCTCCAGGATCACCTGCCGGGCATGCCGGAACCACCTCTCAGAGGTGCCAGAACCGTGTGCTGGACACGCCGGAACCACCTGCCGAGTATGCCGGAACCACCTGCTCCACTCCCCAGAACCACCTGCTGGACACGCCAAAATCACCTGCCGGCTACGCCAGAACCACTCGGCAGACACTCCGGAACCACCTCCAGGACAGACAGGAACAACCTGCCGGACACGCCGGGACCACCTGTTTGACTCGCCAGAACCACCTGCCGGACACACCAAAAACACCTGCGGGGTACGCCAGAACCACTTGGAGGACTCTCCGGGATCACCTTCCGGGCATGCTGGAACCACCTCTCAGAGGTGCCACAACCACATGGCGGAGACGGCGGAAGCACCTGCCGAGAAGGCCGGAAGATCCTGATCCACTCCCCAGAACCACCTGCCACACATGCCAAAATCAACTGCCGGCTGCGCCAGAACCACTTGGCACATACTCCAGAATCACATGCCGGTCATGCCGGAACCACCTCTGAAACGTGCAGGAACCACATACCGGAGACGCCGGAAGCACGTGCTGAGCATGCCAGAACCACCGGTGCCACTCCACAGAACCACCTGCCGGTCAGGCCAAAATCACCTGCCGGATACGCCAGAACCACTCGGCAGACACTCCGGAAACACCTCCAGGACAGACCGGAACCACCTGCCGGACATGCCGGGACCACCTGTTTGACTCGCCAGAACCACCTGCCGGACACACCAGAAACACCTGCGGGGTACGCCAGAACCACTTGGAGGACTCTCCGGGATCACCTTCCGGGCATGCTGGAACCACCTCTCAGAGGTGCCACAACCACATGGCGGAGACGGCGGAAGCACCTGCCGAGAAGGCCGGAAGTTCCTGATCCACTCCCCAGAACCACCTGCCACACATGCCAAAATCAACTGCCGGCTGCGCCAGAACCACTTGGCACATACTCCAGAATCACATGCCGGTCATGCCGGAACCACCTCTCAAGCGTGCACGAACCACATACCGGAGACGCCGGAAGCACGTGCTGAGCATGCCAGAACCACCGGTGCCACTCCACAGAACCACCTGCCGGTCAGGCCAAAATCACCTGCCGGATACGCCAGAAGCACTCGGCAGACACTCCGGAAACACCTCCAGGACAGACCGGAACCACCTGCCTGACACGCCAAAATCACCTGCCGGCTACACCAGAACCACTTGGCGAACACTCTGGAATCACCTGCCGGGCATCCTGGAACCACCTCTGAGACTTGCCAGAACAATGTTCCGGACACGCCGGTACCACCTGCCGAGTATGCCGGAACCACCTGATCCTCTTCCCAGAACCACCTGCTGGACACGCCAGATCCACGTCCCGGACAGACCGGAACCACCTGCCGGACACGCCGGAACCACCAGCTCGACTCGCCGGAACCACCGGCGGACATGCAAAATCACCTGCCGGCTACGCCAGAACCACTTGGCGAACACTCCCGGATCACCTGCCGGGCATGCCGGAACCACCTATCAGACTTGCCAGAACCATGTTCCGGACACCCCGGTACCACCTGCCGAGTATGCCGGAACCACCTGATCCACTCCCCAGAACCACCTGCTGGACACGCCAGAATCACCTGCCGTCCACGCCAGAACCACGCGGCAGACACCACGGAACCACCTGCCGGGCATGCCGGAACCACCTCTCAGAGGTGCCAGAACCACATGCCGGACACTCTGGAATCACATGTCGGGCATGCCGGAACCACCTCTCAGACATGCCAGAACCATGTTCTGGACACGCGGGTACCACCTGACGAGTAAGCCTGAACCAGCTGATCCACTCCCCAGAACCACCTGCTGGACATGCCAAAATCAACTGCCGGCTATGCCAGAACCACACGGCAGACACTCCGGAATCACATTCCAGGCATTCCGGAACCACCTCTCAGAGGTGCCAGAAGCACATGCCGTAGAGTCCGGAGTCACCTGCCTGGCATGCCGTAACCACCTATCAAAGGTGCCAAAACCCCATGCCGGAGACTCTGGAATCACCTGCCGGGCATGCCGGAACCACCTGCTCCAGTCCCCAGAACCACCTGCTGGACACGCCAAAATCACCTGCCGGCTACGCCAGAACCACTCGGCAGACACTCCGGAACCACCTCCAGGGCAGACCGGAACCAGCTACCGGACACGCCGGGACCACCTGCTTTACTCCCCAGAACCACCTGCCGGACACGCCAGAATCACCAGCCGGCTACGCCACAACCACTTGTCGCACACTCCGGAATCACCTGCCGGGCATGCTGGAACCACCTCTGAGAGGTGCCACAAACGCATACTGGAGGCGGCGGAAGCACCTGCCGAGAATGCCGGAAGTTCCTGATCCACTCCCCAGAACCACCTGCCGGACACGCCAAAATCACCTGCCGGCTACGCCAGAACCACTTGGCGGACACTCCAGAATCACCTGCCGGGCATGCCAGCACAACCTCTCAGAAGTGCCAGAAACACGTGCCGGACAGGCCGGAACCATCTCCCGGACAGACCGGAAACACAGGAAACACTCGCCGGAACCACCTGCTTGACTCACCGGTCCCACCTGCCAGACACGCCAAAATCACCTGCCTGCTACACCAGAACCACTTGGTGGACAAGCCGGAATCACGTGAAGGGCATGCCAACACAACCTCTCAGACGTACCAGAACCTCGTGCCGCACACCCCAGAACCACCTGCTGGACAGACCGGAACCACCTGCCGGACACGCCAGAACCACCGGCTCGACTCGCCGGAACCATTGCCGGACATGCAAAATCACCTGCCGGCTACGCCAGAACCACTTGGCGAACACTCCGGAATCACCTGCCGGGCATGGCGGAACCACCTCTCAGACATGCCGGAACCACATGCCAATGACACCGGAAGCACGTGCCAAGCACGCCAGAACCACCTGCTCGACTCGCCAAAACCACCTGCTGGACACGCCAAAATCACCTGCCGGCTACGCCACAACCATTTGGTGAACACTTCGGAATCACCTGCCGGGCTGGCTGGAACCACCTGCAGGTCACGCCAACATCACCTGCCAGCTATGCCAGAACCACTTGGCGGACACCATGTAAACACCTGTCGGGCCGGCCGGAACCACCTGCCGAGCACGCCGGAACAACCTACTCGACTCGCCGGAACCACCTACCTGACACGCCAAAATCACCTGCCGGGTATGCCAGAACCACTTGGTGGACACTCCGGAATGATCTGTCGGACATGCCAGAACCAGCTCTCAGACACACCAGAACCTCGTGCCGGACACGCCGGAAGCACCTGCTGAGCATGCCTCAGCCACATGTTCGACTTGCAAAAAACACCTGCCAGACACGCCAAAATCACCTGCCGGGTACGCCAGAACCACGTGGCGGACACTCCGGAATCACATGTCGGGCATGCCGGAACCACCTCTCAGACATGCCAGAACCATGTTCTGGACACGCGGGTACCACCTGACGAGTATGCCCGAACCAGCTGATCCAGTCCCCAGAACCACCTACTGGACATGCCAAAATCAACTGCCGGCTATGCCAGAACCACACGGCAGACACTCCGGAATCACACTCCAGGCATTCCGGAACCACCTCTCAGAGGTGCCAGAAGCACATGCCGGAGACTCCGGAGTCACCTGCCTGGCATGCCGGAACCACCTATCAAAGGTGCCAAAACCCCATGCCGGAGACTCTGGAATCACCTGCCGGGCATGCCGGAACCTTATCTCAGACGTGCCACAACCACGTGCCGGAGAGACCGGAAGCACCTGCCGAGCTCTCCGGAACCACCTGCTGGACATGCCGGAACCACCTGCCTCACAGGCCAAAGTCATATGCCGGCTACGCCAAAACCACTGGGTGGACACTCCAGAATCACCTTGCGGGCATGCCGGAACCACGACATGGACAGACGGCAAACACCTGCCAGACCTGCCGGAACCACCTGCCGAGCACGCCGGAACCACCTGCTCGACTCACCAGAGCCACCTGCCGGGCACACCAGAAACACCTGCGGGGTACGCCAGAACCACTTGGAGAACTCTCCGGGATCACCTGCCGGGCATGCCGGAACCACCTCTCAGAGGTGCCAGAACCGTGTGCTGGACACGCCGGAACCACCTGCCGAGTATGCCGGAACCACCTGCTCCACTCCCCAGAACCACCTGCTGGACACGCCAAAATCACCTGCCGGCTACGCCAGAACCACTCGGCAGACACTCCGGAACCACCTCCAGGACAGACAGGAACAACCTGCCGGACACGCCGGGACCGCCTGTTTGACTCGCCAGAACCACCTGCCGGACACACCAGAAACACCTGCGGGGTACGCCAGAACCACTTGGAGGACTCTCCGGGATCACCTTCCGGGCATGCTGGAACCACCTCTCAGAGGTGCCACAACCACATGCCGGAGACGGCGGAAGCACCTGCCGAGAAGGCCGGAAGTTCCTGATCCACTCCCCAGAACCACCTGCCACACATGCCAAAATCAACTGCCGGCTGCGCCAGAACCACTTGGCACATACTCCAGAATCACATGCCGGTCATGCCGGAACCACCTCTCAAGCGTGCAGGAACCACATACCGGAGACGCCGGAAGCACGTGCTGAGCATGCCAGAACCACCGGTGCCACTCCACAGAACCACCTGCCGGTCAGGCCAAAATCACCTGCCGGATACGCCAGAACCACTCGGCAGACACTCCGGAAACACCTCCAGGACAGACCGGAACCACCTGCCTGACACGCCAAAATCACCTGCCGGCTACACCAGAACCACTTGGCGAACACTCCGGAATCACCTGCCGGGCATCCTGGAACCACCTCTGAGACTTGCCAGAACAATGTTCCAGACACGCCGGTACCACCTGCCGAGTATGCCGGAACCACCTGATCCACTCCCCAGAACCACCTGCTGGACACGCCAGAACCACCTGCCGGACAGACCGGAACCACCTGCCGGACACGCCGGAACCACCAGCTCGACTCGCCGGAACCACCGCCGGACATGCAAAGTCACCTGCCGGCTACGCCAGAACCACTTGGCGAACACTCCCGGATCACCTGCCGGGCATGCCGGAACCACCTATCAGGCTTGCCAGAACCATGTTCCGGACACCCCGGTACCACCTGCCGAGTATGCCGGAACCACCTGATCCACTCCCCAGAACCACCTGTTGGACACGCCAGAATCACCTGCCGTCCACGCCAGAACCACGCGGCAGACACTACGGAACCACCTGCCGGGCATGCCGGAACCACCTCTCAGAGGTGCCAGAACCACATGCCGGACACTCCGGAATCAGCTGCCGGGCATGCCGGAACTATCTCTCAGACGTGCCGGAACCATGTTCCGGACACGCCGGTACCACCTGCCGAGCTCGCCGGAACCACCTGCTGGACACGCCAAAATCACCTGCCGGCTACGCCAGAACCACTCGGCAGACATTCCGGAATCACCTGTCGGGCCGGCCGGAACCCCCTCTCAGACGTGCCAGAACAATGTACCTGAGATGTCGGAACCACACCCCGAACAGACCGAAACCACCTGCCAGACCCGCCTGAACCCCCTGGCGATCACGCCTGATCCACCTTCTCAAGTAGCCGGAACCAGCTTCCTGACACGCCAAAATCACCTGCCAGGTATACCAGAACCACTTGGTGGACACTCCGGAATCATCTGCCGGACATGCCTGAACCAGCTCTCAGACACACCAGAACCACGTGCCGGACACGCCGGAAGCACGGGCTGAGCATGCCTGAGCCACATGCTCGACTTTCAAGAAACACCTGCCAGACACGCCAAAATCACCTGCCGGGTACGCCAGAACCACGTGGCGGACACTCCGGAATCACATGTCGGGCATGCCGGAACCACCTCTCAGACATGCCAGAACCATGTTCTGGACACGCGGGTACCACCTGACGAGTATGCCCGAACCAGCTGATCCACTCCCCAGAACCACCTACTGGACATGCCAAAATCAACTGCCGGCTATGCCAGAACCACACGGCAGACACTCCGGAATCACATTCCAGGCATTCCGGAACCACCTCTCAGAGGTGCCAGAAGCACATGCCGGAGACTCCGGAGTCACCTGCCTGGCATGCCGTAACCACCTATCAAAGGTGCCAAAACCCCATGCCGGAGACTCTGGAATCACCTGCCGGGAACGCCGGAACCTTATCTCAGACGTGCCACAACCACGTGCCGGAGAGACCGGAAGCACCTGCCGAGCTCTCCGGAACCACCTGCTGGACATGCCGGAACCACCTGCCTCACAGGCCAAAGTCATATGCCGGCTACGCCAAAACCACTGGGTGGACACTCCAGAATCACCTTGCGGGCATGCCGGAACCACGACATGGACAGACGGCAAACACCTGCCAGACCTGCCGGAACCGCCTGCTGAGCACGCAGGAACCACCTGCTCGACTCACCAGAGCCACCTGCCGGGCACACCAGAAACACCTGCGGGGTACGCCAGAACCACTTGGAGAACTCTCCAGGATCACCTGCCGGGCATGCCGGAACCACCTCTCAGAGGTGCCAGAACCGTGTGCTGGACACGCCGGAACCACCTGCCGAGTATGCCGGAACCACCTGCTCCACTCCCCAGAACCACCTGCTGGACACGCCAAAATCACCTGCCGGCTACGCCAGAACCACTCGGCAGACACTCCGGAACCACCTCCAGGACAGACAGGAACAACCTGCCGGACACGCCGGGACCACCTGTTTGACTCGCCAGAACCACCTGCCGGACACACCAGAAACACCTGCGGGGTACGCCAGAACCACTTGGAGGACTCTCCGGGATCACCTTCCGGGCATGCTGGAACCACCTCTCAGAGGTGCCACAACCACATGGCGGAGACGGCGGAAGCACCTGCCGAGAAGGCCGGAAGTTCCTGATCCACTCCCCAGAACCACCTGCCACACATGCCAAAATCAACTGCCGGCTGCGCCAGAACCACTTGGCACATACTCCAGAATCACATGCCGGTCATGCCGGAACTACCTCTGAAACGTGCAGGAACCACATACCGGAGACGCCGGAAGCACGTGCTGAGCATGCCAGAACCACCGGTGCCACTCCACAGAACCACCTGCCGGTCAGGCCAAAATCACCTGCCGGATACGCCAGAACCACTCGGCAGACACTCCGGAAACACCTCCAGGACAGACCGGAACCACCTGCCTGACACGCCAAAATCACCTGCCGGCTACACCAGAACCACTTGGCGAACACTCCGGAATCACCAGCCGGGCATCCTGGAACCACCTCTGAGACTTGCCAGAACAATGTTCCGGACACGCCGGTACCACCTGCCGAGTATGCCGGAACCACCTGATCCACTCCCCAGAACCACCTGCTGGACACGCCAGAACCACCTGCCGGACAGACCGGAACCACCTGCCGGACACGCCGGAACCACCAGCTCGACTCGCCGGAACCACCGCCGGACATGCAAAATGACCTGCCGGCTACGCCAGAACCACTTGGCGAACACTCCCGGATCACCTGCCGGGCATGCCGGAACCACCTATCAGGCTTGCCAGAACCATGTTCCGGACACCCCGGTACCACCTGCCGAGTATGCCGGAACCACCTGATCCACTCCCCAGAACCACCTGCTGGACACGCCAGAATCACCTGCCGTCCACGCCAGAACCACGCGGCAGACACTCCGGAACCACCTGCCGGGCATGCCGGAACCACCTCTCAGAGGTGCCAGAACCACATGCCGGACACTCCGGAATCAGCTGCCGGGCATGCCGGAACTATCTCTCAGACGTGCCGGAACCATGTTCCGGACACGCCGGTACCACCTGCCGAGCTCGCCGGAACCACCTGCTGGACACGCCAAAATCAACTGCCGGCTACGCCAGAACCACTCGGCAGACATTCCGGAATCACCTGTCGGGCCGGCCGGAACCCCCTCTCAGACGTGCCAGAACAATGTACCTGAGATGTCGGAACCACACCCCGAACAGACCGAAACCACCTGCCAGACCCGCCTGAACCCCCTGGCGATCACGCCTGATCCACCTTCTCAAGTAGCCGGAACCAGCTTCCTGACACGCCAAAATCACCTGCCAGGTATACCAGAACCACTTGGTGGACACTCCGGAATCATCTGCCGGACATGCCTGAACCAGCTCTCAGACACACCAGAACCACGTGCCGGACACGCCGGAAGCACGGGCTGAGCATGCCTGAGCCACATGCTCGACTTTCAAGAAACACCTGCCAGACACGCCAAAATCACCTGCCGGGTACGCCAGAACCACGTGGCGGACACTCCGGAATCACATGTCGGGCATGCCGGAACCACCTCTCAGACATGCCAGAACCATGTTCTGGACACGCGGGTACCACCTGACGAGTATGCCCGAACCAGCTGATCCACTCCCCAGAACCACCTACTGGACATGCCAAAATCAACTGCCGGCTATGCCAGAACCACACGGCAGACACTCCGGAATCACATTCCAGGCATTCCGGAACCACCTCTCAGAGGTGCCAGAAGCACATGCCGGAGACTCCGGAGTCACCTGCCTGGCATGCCGTAACCACCTATCAAAGGTGCCAAAACCCCATGCCGGAGACTCTGGAATCACCTGCCGGGCATGCCGGAACCTTATCTCAGACGTGCCACAACCACGTGCCGGAGAGACCGGAAGCACCTGCCGAGCTCTCCGGAACCACCTGCTGGACATGCCGGAACCACCTGCCTCACAGGCCAAAGTCATATGCCGGCTACGCCAAAACCACTGGGTGGACACTCCAGAATCACCTTGCGGGCATGCCGGAACCACGACATGGACAGACGGCAAACACCTGCCAGACCTGCCGGAACCACCTGCTGAGCACGCAGGAACCACCTGCTCCACTCACCAGAGCCACCTGTCGGGCACACCAGAAACACCTGCGGGGTACGCCAGAACCACTTGGAGAACTCTCCGGGATCACCTGCCGGGCATGCCGGAACCACCTCTCAGACGTGTCAGAACCATGTGCCGGGCAAGCAGGAACCACCTGCTCCACTCCACAGAACCACCTGCTGGACACGCCAAAATCACCTGCCGGCTATGCCAGAACCACTCGGCAGACACTCCGGAACCACCTCCAGGACAGACCGGAACCACCTGCCGGACACGCCGGGACCACCTGCTTGACTCGCCAGAACCACCTGCCGGACTCGCCAGAATCACCAGCCAGCTATGCCACAACCACATGTCGCACACTCCGGAATCACCTGCCGGGCATGCGGGAACCACCTCTCAGAGGTGCCACAACCACATGACGGAGACGGCGGAAGCACCTCCCGAGAATGCCGGAAGTTCCTGATCCGCTCCCCAGAACCACCTGCCGGACACGCCAAAATCACCTGCCGGCTACGCCAGAACCACTTGGCGGACACTCCAGAATCACCTGCCGGGCATGCCAGCACAACCTCTCAGAAGTGCCAGAAGCACGTGCCGGACAGGCCGGAACCATCTCCCGGACAGACCGGAAACACAGGAAACACTCGCCGGAACCACCTGCTTGACTCACCGGTCCCACCTGCCAGACACGCCAAAATCACCTGCCTGCTACACCAGAACCACTTGGTGGACAAGCCGGAATCACGTGAAGGGCATGCCAACACAACCTCTCAGACGTACCAGAACCTCGTGCCGCACACCCCAGAACCACCTGCTGGACAGACCGGAACCACCTGGCGGACACGCCAGAACCACCGGCTCGACTCGCCGGAACCATTGCCGGACATGCAAAATCACCTGCCGGCTACGCCAGAACCACTTGGCGAATACTCCGGAATCACCTGCCGGGCATGGCGGAACCACCTCTCAGACATGCCGGAACCACATGCCAATGACACCGGAAGCACCTGCCAAGCACGCCAGAACCACCTGCTCGACTCGCCAAAACCACCTCCTGGACACGCCAAAATCACCTGCCGGCTACGCCACAACCATTTGGTGAACACTTCGGAATCAACTGCCGGGCTGGCTGGAACCACCTGCCGGTCACGCCAACATCACCTGCCAGCTATGCCAGAACCACTTGGCGGACACCATGGAAACACCTGTCGGGCCGGCCGGAACCACCTGCCGAGCACGCCGGAACCACCTACTCGACTCGCCGGAACCACCTACCTGACACGCCAAAATCACCTGCCGGGTATGCCAGAACCACTTGGTGGACACTCCGGAATGATCTGTCGGACATGCCAGAACCAGCTCTCAGACACACCAGAATCACGTGCCGGACACGCCGGAAGCACCTGCTGAGCATGCCTCAGCCACATGCTCGACTTGCAAAAAACACCTGACAGACACGCCAAAATCACCTGCCGGGTACGCCAAAACCACGTGGCGGACACTCCGGAATCACCTGTCGGGCATGCCGGAACCACCTCTCAGACCTGCCAGAACCTCGTGCCGGACACGCCAGAACCACCTGCCGGACAGACCGGAACCACCCGCCGGACACGCTGGAACCACCAACTCGACTCGCTGGAACCACCTGCCGGACAAACCGGAACCACCTGCCGGACACGCCGGAACCACCAGCTCGACTCGCCGGAACCACCGCCGGACATGCAAAATCACCTGCCGGCTACGCCAGAACCACTTGGCGAACACTCCCGAATCACCTGCCGGGCATGCCGGAACCACCTATCAGGCTTGCCAGAACCATGTTCCGGACACGCCGGTACCACCTGCCGAGTATGCCGGAACCACCTGATCCACTCCCCAGAACCACCTGCTGGACACGCCAGAATCACCTGCCGTCCACGCCAGAACCACTCGGCAGACACTCCGGAACCACCTGCTGGGCATGCCGGAACCACCTCTCAGAGGTGCCAGAACCACATGCCGGACACTCCGGAATCACCTGCCGGGCTTGCTGGAACCACCTGCCGGTCACGCCAACCTCACCTGAAAGCTACGCCAGAACCACTTGGCGGACACTCCGGAAACAACTGTCGGGCCGGCCGCTACCACCTCTCAGACGAGCCAGAACCATGTGCCTGAGATGCCGGAACCACACCCCGAACAGACCGAAACCACCTGCCAGACCCGACTGAACCCCCTGGCGAGCACGCCTGATCCACCTGTTCAACTAGCCGGAACCACCTTCCTGACACGCCAAAATCACCTGCCAGGTATACCAGAACCACTTGGTGGACACTCTGGAATCATCTGCCGCACATGCCAGAACCAGCTCTCAGACACAGCAGAACCACGTGCCAGAGACGCCGGAAGCACCAGCTGAGCATGCCTGAGCCACCTGCACGACTCGCAAGAAACACCTGTCGGACAGGCCAAAATCACCTGCCGGGTACGCCAGAAACACTTGGCAGACACTCCGGAATCACCTGTCGGGCATGCCGGAACCACCTCTCAGACTTGCCAGAACCATGTTCTGGAGACGCCGGTACCACCTGCCGAGTATGCCGGAACCACCTGATCCACTCCCCAGAACCGTCTACTGGACACGCCAAAATCAACTGCCGGCTATGCCAGAACCACACGGCAGACACTCCGGAATCACATGCCAGGCATTCCGGAACCACCTCTCAGAGGTGCCAGAACCACATGCTGGAGACTCCGGAATCACCTGCCGGGCATGCCGGAGCCACCTATCAAAGGTGCCAGAACCACATGCCGGAGACTCTGGAATCACCTGCCGGGCATGCCGGAACCTTCTCTCAGACGTGCCAAAACCACGTGCGGGAGAGACCGGAAGCACCTGCCGAGCTCTCTGGAACCACCTGCTGGACATGCCGGAACCACCTGCCTCACAGGCCAAAATCATATGCCGGCTACGCCAAAACCACTGGGTAGACACTCCAGAATCACCTTGCGGGCATGCCGGAACCACGACATGGACAGACGGCAAACACCTGCCGGACCTGCCGGAACCACCTGCCGAGCACGCCGGAACCACCTGCTCGACTCACCAGAGCCACCTGCCGGACACACCAGAAACACCTGCGGGGTACGCCAGAACCACTTAGAGAACTCTCCGGGATCACCTGCCGGGCATGCCGGAACCACCTCTCAGACGTGTCAGAACCATGTGCCGGGCAAGCAGGAACCACCTGCTCCACTCCACAGAACCACCTGCTGGACACGCCAAAATCACCTGCCGGCTACGCCAGAACCACTCGGCAGACACTCCGGAACCACCTCCAGGACAGACCGGAACCAGCTACCGGACACGCCGGGACCACCTGCTTTACTCCCCAGAACCACCTGCCGGACACGCCAGAATCACCAGCCGGCTACGCCACAACCACTTGTCGCACACTCCGGAATCACCTGCCGGGCATGCTGGAACCACCTCTGAGAGGTGCCACAAACGCATACTGGAGGCGGCGGAAGCACCTGCCGAGAATGCCGGAAGTTCCTGATCCACTCCCCAGAACCACCTGCCGGACACGCCAAAATCACCTGCCGGCTACGCCAGAACCACTTGGCGGACACTCCAGAATCACCTGCCGGGCATGCCAGCACAACCTCTCAGAAGTGCCAGAAACACGTGCCGGACAGGCCGGAACCATCTCCCGGACAGACCGGAAACACAGGAAACACTCGCCGGAACCACCTGCTTGACTCACCGGTCCCACCTGCCAGACACGCCAAAATCACCTGCCTGCTACACCAGAACCACTTGGTGGACAAGCCGGAATCACGTGAAGGGCATGCCAACACAACCTCTCAGACGTACCAGAACCTCGTGCCGCACACCCCAGAACCACCTGCTGGACAGACCGGAACCACCTGCCGGACACGCCAGAACCACCGGCTCGACTCGCCGGAACCATTGCCGGACATGCAAAATCACCTGCCGGCTACGCCAGAACCACTTGGCGAACACTCCGGAATCACCTGCCGGGCATGGCGGAACCACCTCTCAGACATGCCGGAACCACATGCCAATGACACCGGAAGCACGTGCCAAGCACGCCAGAACCACCTGCTCGACTCGCCAAAACCACCTGCTGGACACGCCAAAATCACCTGCCGGCTACGCCACAACCATTTGGTGAACACTTCGGAATCACCTGCCGGGCTGGCTGGAACCACCTGCCGGTCACGCCAACATCACCTGCCAGCTATGCCAGAACCACTTGGCGGACACCATGGAAACACCTGTCGGGCCGGCCGGAACCACCTGCCGAGCACGCCGGAACCACCTACTCGACTCGCCGGAACCACCTACCTGACACGCCAAAATCACCTGCCGGGTATGCCAGAACCACTTGGTGGACACTCCGGAATGATCTGTCGGACATGCCAGAACCAGCTCTCAGACACACCAGAACCACGTGCCGGACACGCCGGAAGCACCTGCTGAGCATGCCTCAGCCACATGCTCGACTTGCAAAAAACACCTGCCAGACACGCCAAAATCACCTGCCGGGTACGCCAGAACCACGTGGCGGACACTCCGGAATCACCTGTCGGGCATGCCGGAACCACCTCTCAGACGTGCCAGAACCTCGTGCCGGACACGCCAGAACCACCTGCCGGACAGACCGGAACCACCTGCCGGACACTCCGGAACCACCAGCTCGACTCACCGGAACCACCGCCGGACATGCAAAATCACCTGCCGGCTACGCCAGAACCACTTGGCGAACACTCCCGAATCACCTGCCGGGCATGCCGGAACCACCTATCAGGCTTGCCAGAACCATGTTCCGGACACGCCGGTACCACCTGCCGAGTATGCCGGAACCACCTGATCCACTCCCCAGAGCCACCTGCTGGACACGCCAGAATCACCTGCCGTCCACGCCAGAACCACTCGGCAGACACTCCGGAACCACCTGCTGGGCATGCCGGAACCACATCTGAGAGGTGCCAGAACCACATGCCGGACACTCCGGAATCACCTGCCGGGCTTGCTGGAACCACCTGCCAGTCACGCCAACCTCACCTGAAAGCTACGCCAGAACCACTTGGCGGACACTCCGGAAACAACTGTCGGGCCGGCCGCTACCACCTCTCAGACGAGCCAGAACCATGTGCCTGAGATGCCGGAACCACACCCCGAACAGACCGAAACCACCTGCCAGACCCGACTTAACCCCCTGGCGAGCACGCCTGATCCACCTGTTCAACTAGCCGGAACCACCTTCCTGACACGCCAAAATCACCTGCCAGGTATACCAGGACCACTTGGTGGACCCTCTGGAATCATCTGCCGGACATGCCAGAACCATCTCTCAGACACACCAGAACCACGTGCCAGAGACGCCGGAAGCACCAGCTGAGCATGCCTGAGCCACCTGCACGACTCGCAAGAACCACCTCTCGGACAGGCCAAAACACCTGCCGAGTACGCCAGAAACAGTTGGTGGACACTCCGGAATCACCTGTCGGGCATGCCGGAACCACCTCTAAGACTTGCCAGAACCATGTTCTGGACACGCCGGTACCACCTGCCGAGTATGCCGGAACCACCTGATCCACTCCCCAGAACCATCTACTGGACACGCCAAAATCAACTGCCGGCTATGCCAGAACCGCACGGCAGACACTCCAGAATCACATGCCAGGCATTCCGGAACCACATGTCAGAGGTGCCAGAACCACATGCTGGAGACTCCGGAATCACCTGCCGGGCATGCCGGAACCTTATCTCAGACGTGCCACAACCACGTGCCGGAGAGACCTGAAGCACCTGCCGAGCTTTCCGGAACCACCTGCTGGACATGCCGGAACCATCTGCCTCACAGGCCAAAGTCATATGCCGGCTACGCCAAAACCACTGGGTGGACACTCCAGAATCACCTTGCGGGCATGCCGGATCCACGACATGGACAGACGGCAAACACCTGCCAGACCTGCCGGAACCACCTGCCGAGAACGCCGGAACCAACTGCTCGACTCACCAGAGCCACCTGCCGGACACACCAGACACACCTGCGGGGTACGCCAGAACCAGTTGGAGGACTCTCTGGGATCACCTGCCGGGCATGCCAGAAACACCTCTCAGAGGTGCCAGAACCATGTGCCGGAAACGCCGGAACCACCTGCCGAGTATGCCGGAACCACCTGCTCCACTCCCCAGAACCACCTGCTGGACACGCCAAAATCACCTGCCAGCTACACCAGAACCACTCGGCAGACACTCCGGAACCACCTCCAGGACAGACAGCAACCAGCTGCCGGACACGCCAGGACCACCTGCTTGACTCGCAGAACCACCTGCCGGACACGCCAGAATCACCAGCCGGCTACGCCACAACCACTTGTCGGACACTCCGGAATCACCTGCCGGGCATGCGGGAACCACATCTCAGAGGTGCCACAACCACATGCCGGAGACGGCGGAAGCACCTGCCTAGAATGCCGGAATTTCCTGATCCACTCCCCAGAACCACCTGTCGGACACGCCAAAATCACCTGCCGGCTACGCCAGAACCACTTGGCGGACACTCCAGAATCACCTGCCGGGCATGCCAGCACAACCTCTCAGAAGTGCCAGAAGCACGTGCCGGACAGGCCGGAACCATCTCCCGGACAGACCGGAAACACAGGAAACACTCGCCGGAACCACCTGCTTGACTCACCGGTCCCACCTGCCGGACACGCCAAAATCACCTGCCCGCTACACCAGAACCACTTGGTGGACAAGTCGGAATCACGTTAAGGGCATCCCGACACAACCTCTCAGACGTGCCAGAACCTCGTGCCGCACACCCCAGAACCACCTGCTGGACAGAACGGAACCACGTGCCGGACACGCCAGAACCACCGGCTCGACTCGCCGGAACCATTGCCGGACATGCAAAATCACCTGCCGGCTACGCCAGAACCACTTGGCGAACACTCCGGAATCACCTGCCGGGCATGGCGGAACCACCTCTCAGACATGCCGGAACCACATGCCAATGACACCGGAAGCACCTGCCAAGCACGCCAGAACCACCTGCTCGACTCGCCAAAACCACCTGCTGGACACGCCAAAATCACCTGCCGGCTACGCCACAACCATTTGTTGAAGAACTCGGAATCACCTGCCGGGCTGGCTGGAACCACCTGCCGGTCACGCCAACGTCACCTGCCAGCTATGTCAGAACCACTTGGTGGACACAATGGAAACACCTGTCGGGCCGGCCGGAACCACGTCTCAGACATGCCAGAACCATGTGCATGAGATGCCGGAGCCACTCCCCGAACAGACCGAAACCACCTGCCAGACCTGCCTGAACCACCTGCCGAGCACGCCGTAACCACCTACCCGACTCGCCGGAACCACCTACCTGACACGCCAAAATCACCTGCTGGCTATGCCAGAACCACTTGGTGGACACTCCGGAATCATCTGCCGGACATGCCTGAACCAGCTCTCAGACACACCAGAACCACGTGCCGGACACGCCGGAAGCACGTGCTGAGCATGCCTCAGCCACATGCTCGACTTGCAAGAAACACCTGCCAGACACGCCAAAATCACCTGCCGGGTACGCCAGAACCACGTGGCAGACAGTCCGGAATCACCTGTCGGGCATGCCGGAACCCTCTCTCAGACATGCCAGAACCATGTTCCGGACACGCCGGTACCACCTGCCGAGCTCGCCAAACCACCAGCTGGACCCGCCAAAACCACCTGCCGGCTACGCCAGAACCACTCGGCAGACACTCCGGAATCACCTGCCGGGCTGGCTGGAACCACCTGCCGGTCACGCCAACATCACCATTCAGCTACGCCAGAACCACTTGGCGGACACTCCGGAAACACCTGTCGGGCCGGCCGGAACCTCCTCTCAGACGTGCCAGAACCATGTGCCTGAGATGCCGGAGCCACTCCCCGAACAGACTGAAACCACCTGCCAGACCCGCCTGAACCCCCTGGCGATTACGCCTGATCCACCTGCTCAACTAGCCGGAACCACCTTCCTGACATGCCAAAATCACATGCCAGGTATACCAGAGCCACTTGGTGGACACTCCGGAATCATCTGCCGGACATGCCAGAACCAGCTCTCAGACACACCAGAACCACGTGCCGGACACGCCGGAAGTACCTGCTGAGCATGCCTGAGCCACATGCTCGACTTGCAAGAAACACCTGCCAGACACGCCAAAATCACCTGCCGGGTACGCCAGAACCACGTGGCGGACACTCCGGAATCACCTGTCGGGCATGCCGGAACCACCTCTCAGACGTGCCAGAACCTCGTGCCGGACACGCCAGAACCACCTGCCGGACAGACCGGAACCACCTGCCGAACACGCCACAGCCAGCTGCTCGACTCGCCGGAACCACATGCCGGACAGGCCAATATCAACTGCAGGCTATGCCAGAACCACCTGGGGGACAGTCCGGAATCACCTGCCAGCCATGGCGGAACCACCTCTCAGAAGTGCCAGAAGCACGTGCCGGACATGCTGGAACGACCTACTGGACAGACCAGAACCACCAGCCAGACATGCCGGAAACACCTGCCGAGCACGCCGGAGCAACCTGCTCAACTCGCCGGAACCACCTGCCAGACAGGCCAAAATCAACAGCTGGCTATGCGAGAACCACCTGGCGGACAGTCCGGAATCACCTGCCGGGCATGCAATAACCACCTCTCAGACGTACCAGAACCACGTGCCGCACAAGCTGGAAACACGTACTGGACAGCCTGGAACCACCTGCCGGCCACGCCTGAACCACCTGCCGAGCACGACGGAACCACCTGCCGGACTCACCAAAAACACCTGCGGGCTATGCCAGAACCACTTGGAGGACTCTCCGGGATGACCTGCCGGGCATGCTGGAACCACCTCTCAGACGTGCCAGAACCACGTGGCGGACTGTCCAGAATCGCCTGTTGGGCACGTGCAACCACCTCTGAGACGTACCAGAACCACGTGCCGTACACGCCGGAACCACCTACCGGACAGACCGGAATCAGCTTTCGGGCATGCCGGAAGCACCTGCTCAACTCGCCTGAAAAACCTGCCGGACATGCCAAAATCACCTGCCGGGTACGCCAACACCACGTGGTGAACTCTCTGAATCACCTGCTGGGCATGATAGAACCACCTCTCGGACGTGCCGGAACCAATGCCGGACACGCCGGAACCACCTCCCGGACAGACCGGAACCCTCTGCCGGACCTGCCTGAACCAATTGTCGAGCACGCCGGAAGAACATGCTCGACTCTCTGGAACCACATGCCGGGCATGGCAAAATCACCTGCCGGCTACGCCAGAACCACTTGGCGAACACTCTGTAATCACCGGCCGGGCATGCCGGAACCACCTCTCAGACATGCCAGAACCACATGCCAATGACACTGGAAGCACCTGCCGAGCACGCAGGAAGCTCCTGCTCGACTCACCCGAACCACCTGCCGGAGACGCAAAAATCACCTGCCATCTACGCCACAACCAGTTGGTGAACACTTCGCAATCACCTGCCGGGCTTGCTGGAACCACCTGCCGGTCATGCCAAAATGACCTGCCAACTACGCCGGATCCTCTTGGCGGACACTGCAGAAACACCTGTTGGGCCGGCCGGAACCACCTATCAGACGTGACAGAACCATGTGCATGAGATGCCGGAACCACACCCCGAACAGACAGAAACCAACTACCAGACATGCCTGAACCACCTGCCGAGCACGCCGGAACCACCTGCTCGACTTGCTGGAATCACCTACCTCACATGCCAAAATCACCTGCCGGGCATGCCAGAAGCACTTGACGGACACTCCGGAATCTCTGCCGGACATGCCAGAACCAGCTCTCAGACACCAGAACCACGTGCCAGAGCCGCTGGAACCACGTCCTGGACAGACTGGAACCACCTGCCGGACACGCCTGGACCACCGCCCGAGCACACCAGAACCACCTGCCGGACTCGCCAAAAACACATGCGGGCTATGCCAGAACCACTTGGAGGACTCTCCCGGATGACCTGCCGGGCATGCTGGAACCACCTCTCAGACATGCCAGAACCACGTGTCGGACAGTCCGGAATCACCTGTTGGGCATGCGCAACCACCTCTGAGACGTACCAGAACCACGTGCTGTAGACGCCGGAACCACCTACCGGACAGACCGGAATCAGCTTTCGGGCATGCCGGAAGCACCTGCTCAACTCGCCTGAAAAACCTGCCGGACATGCCAAAATCACATGCCGGCTACGCCAAAACCACGTGGTGGACTCTCTGAATCACCTGCCGGGCATGATAGAACCACCTCTCAGACGTGCCAGAACCAATGCCGGACACGCCAGAACCACCTCCCGGACAGACCGGAACCCTCTGCCGGACCTGCCTGAACCAATTGTTGAGCACGCCAGAACCACATGCTCGACTCTCTGGAACCACATGCCGGACATGGCAAAATCACCTGCCAGCTACGCCAGAACCACTTGGCGAACATTCTGTAATCACTGGCCGGGCATGCCGGAACCACCTCTCGGACATGCCAGAACCACGTGCCAATGACACTGGAAGCACCTGCCGAGCACGCAGGAACCTCCTGCTCGACTCACCAGAACCACCTGCCAGAGATGCAAAAATCTCCTGCCGTCTACACCACAACCACTTGGTGAACACTTCGCAATCACCTGCCGGGCTTGCTGGAACCACCTGCCGGTCATGCCAAAATGACCTGCCAACTACGCCGGAACCTCTGGGCGGACACTGCAGAAACACCTGTCGGGCCGGCCGGAACGACATCTCAGAAGTGACAGAACCATGTGCATGAGATGCCGGAACCACACCCCAAACAGACAGAAACCACCTACCAGACATGCCTGAACCACCTGCCGAGCACGCCGGAACCACCTGCTCGACTCGCCGGAATCACGTACCTCACACGCCAAAATCACCTGCCGGGCATGCCAGATGCACTTGACGGACACTCCGGAATCTCTGCCGGACATGCCAGAACCAGCTCTCAGACACACCAGAACCACGTGCCAGAGACGCTGGAACCACGTCCTGGACAGACTGGAACCACCTGCCGGACACGCCTGGACCACCTGCCGAGCACGCCGGAACCACCTGCTCGACTTTCAGTACCCACGTGCTGGACACGCCAAAAGGAACTGCCGGCTACACCAGAACCACTTACACGACACTCCTGAATCACCTGCCCGGCATGCCGGAACCACCTCAAATACATGCCAGAACCACGTGCCAATGACACCAGAAGCACCTGTCGAGCACGCCGGAACCACCTGCTCGACTCGCCGGAACCAAGTACCTGACACGCCAAAATCACCTGCCGGGTATGCCAGAACCACTTGGTGGAGACTCCGGAGTCATCTGCCAGACATTCTGGAACCAGCTCTCAGACACACCAGAACCACGTGCTGGAGAGGCAAAAATCACCTGCCGTCTACGCCACAACCAGTTGGTGAACACTTCGCAATCACCTGTAGGGCTTGCTGGAACCACCTGCCGGGCATGCCGGAACCACCTCTCAGAGGTGCCAGAACCACATGCCGGACACTCCGGAATCACCTGCCGGGCATGCCGGAACCATCTCTCAGACGTGCCAGAACCATGTTCTGGCCACGACAGTACCACCTGCCGAGCTCTCCGGAACCACCTGCTGGACACGCCAAAATCACCTGCCGGCTACGCCACAACCATTTGGTGAACACTTCGGAATCATCTGCCGGGCTGGCTGGAACCACCTGCCGGTCACGCCAACATCACCAGCCAGCTATGCCAGAACCACTTGGCGGACACCATGGAAACACCTGTCGCGCCGGCCTCAACCACCTCTCAGACGTGCCAGAACCATGTGCCTGAGATGCCGGAACCACACCCCGAACAGACCGAAACCTCCTGTCAGACCCGCTTGAACCACCTGCCGAGCACGCCGGAACCACCTACTCGACTCGCCGGAACCACCTACCTGACACGCTAAAACCACCTGCCGGGTATGCCACAACCACTTGGTGGACACTCCGGAATCATCTGCCGGACATGCCAGAACCACCTCTCAGACACACCAGAACCACGTGCCGGACACGCCGGAAGCACCTGCTGATCATGCCTGAGCCACATGCTCGACTTGCAAGAAACACCTGCCAGACACGCCAAAATCAACTGCCGGGTACGCCAGAACCACGTGGCGGACACTCCGGAATCACCTGTCGGGCATGCCGGAACCACCTCTCAGACGTGCCAGAACCTCGTGCCGGACACGCCAGAACCACCTGCCGGACAGACCGGAACCACCTGCTGGACACGCCGGAACCACCGGCTCGACTCGCCGGAACCACCGCCGGACATGCAAAATGACCTGCCGGCTACGCCAGAACCACTTGGCGAACAACCCGGAATCACCTGTCGGGCATGCCGGAACCACCTCTCAGACTTGCCAGAACCATGTTCCGGACACGCCGGTACTACCTGCCGAGTATGCCGGAACCACCTGGTCCACTCCCCAGAACCACCTGCTGGACACGCCAGAATCACCTGCCGGCTACGCCAGAACCACTCAGCAGACACTCCGGACCCACCTGCCGGGCATGCCTCAACCACCTCTCAGAGGTGCCAGAACCACATGCCGGACACTCCGGAATCACCTGCCGGGCATGCCGGAACCATCTCTCAGACATGCCAGAACCATGTTCCGGACACGCCGGTACCACCTGCCGAGCTCGCCAAACCACCAGCTGGACCCGCCAAAACCACCTGCCGGCTACGCCAGAACCACTCGGCAGACACTCCGGAATCACCTGCCGGGCTGGCTGGAACCACCTGCCGGTCACGCCAACATCACCTTTCAGCTACGCCAGAACCACTTGGCGGACACTCCGGAAACACCTGTCGGGCCGGCCGGAACCACCTCTCAGACGTGCCAGAACCATGTGCCTGAGATGCCGGAGCCACTCCCCGAACAGACCGAAACCACCTGCCAGACCCGCCTGAACCCCCTGGCGATTACGCCTGATCCACCTGCTCAACTAGCCGGAACCACCTTCCTGACATGCCAAAATCACATGCCAGGTATACCAGAGCCACTTGGTGGACACTCCGGAATCATCTGCCGGACATGCCAGAACCAGCTCTCAGACACACCAGAACCACGTGCCGGACACGCCGGAAGTACCTGCTGAGCATGCCTGAGCCACATGCTCGACTTGCAAGAAACATCTGCCAGACACGCCAAAATCACCTGCCGGGTACGCCAGATCCACCTGGCGGACACTCCGGAATCACCTGCCACACATGCCGGAACCACCACTCAGACGTGCCGGAAGCACGTGCCGGACACGCCGGAAACACATACTGGACAGACCGGAACCACCTGACAGACATGCTGGAGCCACCTGCTCGACTCGTAGGAACCACCGGCTAGACAGGCCAAAATCAACAGTTGGCTATGCGGGAACCACCTGGCGTACAGTCCGGAATCACCTGCCGTGCATGCAGGAGCCACCTCTCAGACGTAACAAAACCGTGTACCGGACACGCTGGAACCAAGTCCTGGACAGTCTGGAACCACCTGCCGGACACGCCTGGACCACCTGCCGAGCATGCCGGAACCACCTGCTCGACTCGCAGGACCCACGTGCCGGACACGTGAAAATGAACTGCCGGCTACACCAGAACCACTTACCCGACACTCTGGAATCACCTGCCTGGCATGCCAGAACCACCTCTCAGACGTGCCAGGAGCACGTGCCGGACATGCTGGAACGACCTATCGGACAGAACGGAACCACCTGCCGGACACCCCGGAACCACCTGTCGAACACAATACAGCCAGCTGCTCGACTCGACGGAACCAACTGCCGGACACGCCAATATCAACTTCTGGCTATGCCAGAACCACCTGGGGGACAGTCCGGAATCACCTGCCCACCATGGCGGAACAACCTCTCAGATGTACCAGAACCACGTGCCGGACAAGCTGGAAACACGTACTGGACGGACTGGAACCACCTGCCGGCCACGCCTGAACCACCTGCTCGACTCGCCGGAATCACGTACCTCACACGCCAAAATCACCTGCCGGGCATGCCAGATGCACTTGACGGACACTCCGGAATCTCTGCCGGACATGCCAGAACCAGCTCTCAGACACACCAGAACCACGTGCCAGAGACGCTGGAACCACGTCCTGGACAGACTGGAACCACCTGCCGGACACGCCTGGACCACCTGCCGAGCACGCCGGAACCACCTGCTCGACTTTCAGTACCCACGTGCTGGACACGCCAAAAGGAACTGCCGGCTACACCAGAACCACTTACACGACACTCCTGAATCACCTGCCCGGCATGCCGGAACCACCTCAAATACATGCCAGAACCACGTGCCAATGACACCGGAAGCACCTGTCGAGCACGCCGGAACCACCTGCTCGACTCGCCGGAACCAAGTACCTGACACGCCAAAATCACCTGCCGGGTATGCCAGAACCACTTGGTGGAGACTCCGGAGTCATCTGCCAGACATTCTGGAACCAGCTCTCAGACACACCAGAACCACGTGCCGGAGAGGCAAAAATCACCTGCCGTCTACGCCACAACCAGTTGGTGAACACTTCGCAATCACCTGTAGGGCTTGCTGGAACCACCTGCCGGGCATGCCGGAACCACCTCTCAGAGGTGCCAGAACCACATGCCGGACACTCCGGAATCACCTGCCGGGCATGCCGGAACCATCTCTCAGACGTGCCAGAACCATGTTCTGGCCACGCCAGTACCACCTGCCGAGCTCTCCGGAACCACCTGCTGGACACGCCAAAATCACCTGCCGGCTACGCCACAACCATTTGGTGAACACTTCGGAATCATCTGCCGGGCTGGCTGGAACCACCTGCCGGTCACGCCAACATCACCAGCCAGCTATGCCAGAACCACTTGGCGGACACCATGGAAACACCTGTCGGGCCGGCCTCAACCACCTCTCAGACGTGCCAGAACCATGTGCCTGAGATGCCGGAACCACACCCCGAACAGACCGAAACCACCTGTCAGACCCGCTTGAACCACCTGCCGAGCACGCCGGAACCACCTACTCGACTCGCCGGAACCACCTACCTGACACGCTAAAACCACCTGCCGGGTATGCCACAACCACTTGGTGGACACTCCGGAATCATCTGCCGGACATGCCAGAACCACCTCTCAGACACACCAGAACCACGTGCCGGACACGCCGGAAGCACCTGCTGATCATGCCTGAGCCACATGCTCGACTTGCAAGAAACACCTGCCAGACACGCCAAAATCAACTGCCGGGTACGCCAGAACCACGTGGCGGACACTCCGGAATCACCTGTCGGGCATGCCGGAACCACCTCTCAGACGTGCCAGAACCTCGTGCCGGACACGCCAGAACCACCTGCCGGACAGACCGGAACCACCTGCTGGACACGCCGGAACCACCGGCTCGACTCTCCGGAACCACCGCCGGACATGCAAAATGACCTGCCGGCTACGCCAGAACCACTTGGCGAACAACCCGGAATCACCTGTCGGGCATGCCGGAACCACCTCTCAGACTTGCCAGAACCATGTTCCGGACACGCCGGTACTACCTGCCGAGTATGCCGGAACCACCTGGTCCACTCCCCAGAACCACCTGCTGGACACGCCAGAATCACCTGCCGGCTACGCCAGAACCACTCAGCAGACACTCCGGACCCACCTGCCGGGCATGCCTCAACCACCTCTCAGAGGTGCCAGAACCACATGCCGGACACTCCGGAATCACCTGCCGGGCATGCCGGAACCATCTCTCAGACATGCCAGAACCATGTTCCGGACACGCCGGTACCACCTGCCGAGCTCGCCAAACCACCAGCTGGACCCGCCAAAACCACCTGCCGGCTACGCCAGAACCACTCGGCAGACACTCCGGAATCACCTGCCGGGCTGGCTGGAACCACCTGCCGGTCACGCCAACATCACCTTTCAGCTACGCCAGAACCACTTGGCGGACACTCCGGAAACACCTGTCGGGCCGGCCGGAACCACCTCTCAAACGTGCCAGAACCATGTGCCTGAGATGCCGGAGCCACTCCCCGAACAGACCGAAACCACCTGCCAGACCCGCCTGAACCCCCTGGCGATTACGCCTGATCCACCTGCTCAACTAGCCGGAACCACCTTCCTGACATGCCAAAATCACATGCCAGGTATACCAGAGCCACTTGGTGGACACTCCGGAATCATCTGCCGGACATGCCAGAACCAGCTCTCAGACACACCAGAACCACGTGCCGGACACGCCGGAAGTACCTGCTGAGCATGCCTGAGCCACATGCTCGACTTGCAAGAAACATCTGCCAGACACGCCAAAATCACCTGCCGGGTACGCCAGATCCACCTGGCGGACACTCCGGAATCACCTGCCACACATGCCGGAACCACCACTCAGACGTGCCGGAAGCACGTGCCGGACACGCCGGAAACACATACTGGACAGACCGGAACCACCTGACAGACATGCTGGAGCCACCTGCTCGACTCGTAGGAACCACCGGCTAGACAGGCCAAAATCAACAGTTGGCTATGCGGGAACCACCTGGCGTACAGTCCGGAATCACCTGCCGTGCATGCAGGAGCCACCTCTCAGACGTAACAAAACCGTGTACCGGACACGCTGGAACCAAGTCCTGGACAGTCTGGAACCACCTGCCGGACACGCCTGGACCACCTGCCGAGCATGCCGGAACCACCTGCTCGACTCGCAGGACCCACGTGCCGGACACGTGAAAATGAACTGCCGGCTACACCAGAACCACTTACCCGACACTCTGGAATCACCTGCCTGGCATGCCAGAACCACCTCTCAGACGTGCCAGGAGCACGTGCCGGACATGCTGGAACGACCTATCGGACAGAACGGAACCACCTGCCGGACACCCCGGAACCACCTGTCGAACACAATACAGCCAGCTGCTCGACTCGACGGAACCAACTGCCGGACACGCCAATATCAACTTCTGGCTATGCCAGAACCACCTGGGGGACAGTCCGGAATCACCTGCCCACCATGGCGGAACAACCTCTCAGATGTACCAGAACCACGTGCCGGACAAGCTGGAAACACGTACTGGACGGACTGGAACCACCTGCCGGCCACGCCTGAACCACCTGCTCGACTCGCCGGAATCACGTACCTCACACGCCAAAATCACCTGCCGGGCATGCCAGATGCACTTGACGGACACTCCGGAATCTCTGCCGGACATGCCAGAACCAGCTCTCAGACACACCAGAACCACGTGCCAGAGACGCTGGAACCACGTCCTGGACAGACTGGAACCACCTGCCGGACACGCCTGGACCACCTGCCGAGCACGCCGGATCCACCTGCTCGACTTTCAGTACCCACATGCTGGACACGCCAAAAGGAACTGCCGGCTACACCAGAACCACTTACACGACACTCCTGAATCACCTGCCCGGCATGCCGGAACCACCTCAAATACATGCCAGAACCACGTGCCAATGACACCGGAAGCACCTGTCGAGCACGCCGGAACCACCTGCTCGACTCGCCGGAACCAAGTACCTGACACGCCAAAATCACCTGCCGGGTATGCCAGAACCACTTGGTGGAGACTCCGGAGTCATCTGCCAGACATTCTGGAACCAGCTCTCAGACACACCAGAACCACGTGCCGGAGAGGCAAAAATCACCTGCCGTCTACGCCACAACCAGTTGGTGAACACTTCGCAATCACCTGTAGGGCTTGCTGGAACCACCTGCCGGGCATGCCGGAACCACCTCTCAGAGGTGCCAGAACCACATGCCGGACACTCCGGAATCACCTGCCGGGCATGCCGGAACCATCTCTCAGACGTGCCAGAACCATGTTCTGGCCACGCCAGTACCACCTGCCGAGCTCTCCGGAACCACCTGCTGGACACGCCAAAATCACCTGCCGGCTACGCCACAACCATTTGGTGAACACTTCGGAATCATCTGCCGGGCTGGCTGGAACCACCTGCCGGTCACGCCAACATCACCAGCCAGCTATGCCAGAACCACTTGGCGGACACCATGGAAACACCTGTCGGGCCGGCCTCAACCACCTCTCAGACGTGCCAGAACCATGTGCCTGAGATGCCGGAACCACACCCCGAACAGACCGAAACCACCTGTCAGACCCGCTTGAACCACCTGCCGAGCACGCCGGAACCACCTACTCGACTCGCCGGAACCACCTACCTGACACGCTAAAACCACCTGCCGGGTATGCCACAACCACTTGGTGGACACTCCGGAATCATCTGCCGGACATGCCAGAACCACCTCTCAGACACACCAGAACCACGTGCCGGACACGCCGGAAGCACCTGCTGATCATGCCTGAGCCACATGCTCGACTTGCAAGAAACACCTGCCAGACACGCCAAAATCAACTGCCGGGTACGCCAGAACCACGTGGCGGACACTCCGGAATCACCTGTCGGGCATGCCGGAACCACCTCTCAGACGTGCCAGAACCTCGTGCCGGACACGCCAGAACCACCTGCCGGACAGACCGGAACCACCTGCTGGACACGCCGGAACCACCGGCTCGACTCGCCGGAACCACCGCCGGACATGCAAAATGACCTGCCGGCTACGCCAGAACCACTTGGCGAACAACCCGGAATCACCTGTCGGGCATGCCGGAACCACCTCTCAGACTTGCCAGAACCATGTTCCGGACACGCCGGTACTACCTGCCGAGTATGCCGGAACCACCTGGTCCACTCCCCAGAACCACCTGCTGGACACGCCAGAATCACCTGCCGGCTACGCCAGAACCACTCAGCAGACACTCCGGACCCACCTGCCGGGCATGCCTCAACCACCTCTCAGAGGTGCCAGAACCACATGCCGGACACTCCGGAATCACCTGCCGGGCATGCCGGAACCATCTCTCAGACATGCCAGAACCATGTTCCGGACACGCCGGTACCACCTGCCGAGCTCGCCAAACCACCAGCTGGACCCGCCAAAACCACCTGCCGGCTACGCCAGAACCACTCGGCAGACACTCCGGAATCACCTGCCGGGCTGGCTGGAACCACCTGCCGGTCACGCCAACATCACCTTTCAGCTACGCCAGAACCACTTGGCGGACACTCCGGAAACACCTGTCGGGCCGGCCGGAACCACCTCTCAGACGTGCCAGAACCATGTGCCTGAGATGCCGGAGCCACTCCCCGAACAGACCGAAACCACCTGCCAGACCCGCCTGAACCCCCTGGCGATTACGCCTGATCCACCTGCTCAACTAGCCGGAACCACCTTCCTGACATGCCAAAATCACATGCCAGGTATACCAGAGCCACTTGGTGGACACTCCGGAATCATCTGCCGGACATGCCAGAACCAGCTCTCAGACACACCAGAACCACGTGCCGGACACGCCGGAAGTACCTGCTGAGCATGCCTGAGCCACATGCTCGACTTGCAAGAAACATCTGCCAGACACGCCAAAATCACCTGCCGGGTACGCCAGATCCACCTGGCGGACACTCCGGAATCACCTGCCACACATGCCGGAACCACCACTCAGACGTGCCGGAAGCACGTGCCGGACACGCCGGAAACACATACTGGACAGACCGGAACCACCTGACAGACATGCTGGAGCCACCTGCTCGACTCGTAGGAACCACCGGCTAGACAGGCCAAAATCAACAGTTGGCTATGCGGGAACCACCTGGCGTACAGTCCGGAATCACCTGCCGTGCATGCAGGAGCCACCTCTCAGACGTAACAAAACCGTGTACCGGACACGCTGGAACCAAGTCCTGGACAGTCTGGAACCACCTGCCGGACACGCCTGGACCACCTGCCGAGCATGCCGGAACCACCTGCTCGACTCGCAGGACCCACGTGCCGGACACGTGAAAATGAACTGCCGGCTACACCAGAACCACTTACCCGACACTCTGGAATCACCTGCCTGGCATGCCAGAACCACCTCTCAGACGTGCCAGGAGCACGTGCCGGACATGCTGGAACGACCTATCGGACAGAACGGAACCACCTGCCGGACACCCCGGAACCACCTGTCGAACACAATACAGCCAGCTGCTCGACTCGACGGAACCAACTGCCGGACACGCCAATATCAACTTCTGGCTATGCCAGAACCACCTGGGGGACAGTCCGGAATCACCTGCCCACCATGGCGGAACAACCTCTCAGATGTACCAGAACCACGTGCCGGACAAGCTGGAAACACGTACTGGACGGACTGGAACCACCTGCCGGCCACGCCTGAACCACCTGCTCGACTCGCCGGAATCACGTACCTCACACGCCAAAATCACCTGCCGGGCATGCCAGATGCACTTGACGGACACTCCGGAATCTCTGCCGGACATGCCAGAACCAGCTCTCAGACACACCAGAACCACGTGCCAGAGACGCTGGAACCACGTCCTGGACAGACTGGAACCACCTGCCGGACACGCCTGGACCACCTGCCGAGCACGCCGGATCCACCTGCTCGACTTTCAGTACCCACATGCTGGACACGCCAAAAGGAACTGCCGGCTACACCAGAACCACTTACACGACACTCCTGAATCACCTGCCCGGCATGCCGGAACCACCTCAAATACATGCCAGAACCACGTGCCAATGACACCGGAAGCACCTGTCGAGCACGCCGGAACCACCTGCTCGACTCGCCGGAACCAAGTACCTGACACGCCAAAATCACCTGCCGGGTATGCCAGAACCACTTGGTGGAGACTCCGGAGTCATCTGCCAGACATTCTGGAACCAGCTCTCAGACACACCAGAACCACGTGCCGGAGAGGCAAAAATCACCTGCCGTCTACGCCACAACCAGTTGGTGAACACTTCGCAATCACCTGTAGGGCTTGCTGGAACCACCTGCCGGGCATGCCGGAACCACCTCTCAGAGGTGCCAGAACCACATGCCGGACACTCCGGAATCACCTGCCGGGCATGCCGGAACCATCTCTCAGACGTGCCAGAACCATGTTCTGGCCACGCCAGTACCACCTGCCGAGCTCTCCGGAACCACCTGCTGGACACGCCAAAATCACCTGCCGGCTACGCCACAACCATTTGGTGAACACTTCGGAATCATCTGCCGGGCTGGCTGGAACCACCTGCCGGTCACGCCAACATCACCAGCCAGCTATGCCAGAACCACTTGGCGGACACCATGGAAACACCTGTCGGGCCGGCCTCAACCACCTCTCAGACGTGCCAGAACCATGTGCCTGAGATGCCGGAACCACACCCCGAACAGACCGAAACCACCTGTCAGACCCGCTTGAACCACCTGCCGAGCACGCCGGAACCACCTACCTGACACGCTAAAACCACCTGCCGGGTATGCCACAACCACTTGGTGGACACTCCGGAATCTTCTGCCGGACATGCCAGAACCACCTCTCAGACACACCAGAACCACGTGCCGGACACGCCGGAAGCACCTGCTGATCATGCCTGAGCCACATGCTCGACTTGCAAGAAACACCTGCCAGACACGCCAAAATCAACTGCCGGGTACGCCAGAACCACGTGGCGGACACTCCGGAATCACCTGTCGGGCATGCCGGAACCACCTCTCAGACGTGCCAGAACCTCGTGCCGGACACGCCAGAACCACCTGCCGGACAGACCGGAACCACCTGCTGGACACGCCGGAACCACCGGCTCGACTCGCCGGAACCACCGCCGGACATGCAAAATGACCTGCCGGCTACGCCAGAACCACTTGGCGAACAACCCGGAATCACCTGTCGGGCATGCCGGAACCACCTCTCAGACTTGCCAGAACCATGTTCCGGACACGCCGGTACTACCTGCCGAGTATGCCGGAACCACCTGGTCCACTCCCCAGAACCACCTGCTGGACACGCCAGAATCACCTGCCGGCTACGCCAGAACCACTCAGCAGACACTCCGGACCCACCTGCCGGGCATGCCTCAACCACCTCTCAGAGGTGCCAGAACCACATGCCGGACACTCCGGAATCACCTGCCGGGCATGCCGGAACCATCTCTCAGACATGCCAGAACCATGTTCCGGACACGCCGGTACCACCTGCCGAGCTCGCCAAACCACCAGCTGGACCCGCCAAAACCACCTGCCGGCTACGCCAGAACCACTCGGCAGACACTCCGGAATCACCTGCCGGGCTGGCTGGAACCACCTGCCGGTCACGCCAACATCACCTTTCAGCTACGCCAGAACCACTTGGCGGACACTCCGGAAACACCTGTCGGGCCGGCCGGAACCACCTCTCAGACGTGCCAGAACAATGTGCCTGAGATGCCGGAGCCACTCCCCGAACAGACCGAAACCACCTGCCAGACCCGCCTGAACCCCCTGGCGATTACGCCTGATCCACCTGCTCAACTAGCCGGAACCACCTTCCTGACATGCCAAAATCACATGCCAGGTATACCAGAGCCACTTGGTGGACACTCCGGAATCATCTGCCGGACATGCCAGAACCAGCTCTCAGACACACCAGAACCACGTGCCGGACACGCCGGAAGTACCTGCTGAGCATGCCTGAGCCACATGCTCGACTTGCAAGAAACATCTGCCAGACACGCCAAAATCACCTGCCGGGTACGCCAGATCCACCTGGCGGACACTCCGGAATCACCTGCCACACATGCCGGAACCACCACTCAGACGTGCCGGAAGCACGTGCCGGACACGCCGGAAACACATACTGGACAGACCGGAACCACCTGACAGACATGCTGGAGCCACCTGCTCGACTCGTAGGAACCACCGGCTAGACAGGCCAAAATCAACAGTTGGCTATGCGGGAACCACCTGGCGTACAGTCCGGAATCACCTGCCGTGCATGCAGGAGCCACCTCTCAGACGTAACAAAACCGTGTACCGGACACGCTGGAACCAAGTCCTGGACAGTCTGGAACCACCTGCCGGACACGCCTGGACCACCTGCCGAGCATGCCGGAACCACCTGCTCGACTCGCAGGACCCACGTGCCGGACACGTGAAAATGAACTGCCGGCTACACCAGAACCACTTACCCGACACTCTGGAATCACCTGCCTGGCATGCCAGAACCACCTCTCAGACGTGCCAGGAGCACGTGCCGGACATGCTGGAACGACCTATCGGACAGAACGGAACCACCTGCCGGACACCCCGGAACCACCTGTCGAACACAATACAGCCAGCTGCTCGACTCGACGGAACCAACTGCCGGACACGCCAATATCAACTTCTGGCTATGCCAGAACCACCTGGGGGACAGTCCGGAATCACCTGCCCACCATGGCGGAACAACCTCTCAGATGTACCAGAACCACGTGCCGGACAAGCTGGAAACACGTACTGGACGGACTGGAACCACCTGCCGGCCACGCCTGAACCACCTGCTCGACTCGCCGGAATCACGTACCTCACACGCCAAAATCACCTGCCGGGCATGCCAGATGCACTTGACGGACACTCCGGAATCTCTGCCGGACATGCCAGAACCAGCTCTCAGACACACCAGAACCACGTGCCAGAGACGCTGGAACCACGTCCTGGACAGACTGGAACCACCTGCCGGACACGCCTGGACCACCTGCCGAGCACGCCGGATCCACCTGCTCGACTTTCAGTACCCACGTGCTGGACACGCCAAAAGGAACTGCCGGCTACACCAGAACCACTTACACGACACTCCTGAATCACCTGCCCGGCATGCCGGAACCACCTCAAATACATGCCAGAACCACGTGCCAATGACACCGGAAGCACCTGTCGAGCACGCCGGAACCACCTGCTCGACTCGCCGGAACCAAGTACCTGACACGCCAAAATCACCTGCCGGGTATGCCAGAACCACTTGGTGGAGACTCCGGAGTCATCTGCCAGACATTCTGGAACCAGCTCTCAGACACACCAGAACCACGTGCCGGAGAGGCAAAAATCACCTGCCGTCTACGCCACAACCAGTTGGTGAACACTTCGCAATCACCTGTAGGGCTTGCTGGAACCACCTGCCGGGCATGCCGGAACCACCTCTCAGAGGTGCCAGAACCACATGCCGGACACTCCGGAATCACCTGCCGGGCATGCCGGAACCATCTCTCAGACGTGCCAGAACCATGTTCTGGCCACGCCAGTACCACCTGCCGAGCTCTCCGGAACCACCTGCTGGACACGCCAAAATCACCTGCCGGCTACGCCACAACCATTTGGTGAACACTTCGGAATCATCTGCCGGGCTGGCTGGAACCACCTGCCGGTCACGCCAACATCACCAGCCAGCTATGCCAGAACCACTTGGCGGACACCATGGAAACACCTGTCGGGCCGGCCTCAACCACCTCTCAGACGTGCCAGAACCATGTGCCTGAGATGCCGGAACCACACCCCGAACAGACCGAAACCACCTGTCAGACCCGCTTGAACCACCTGCCGAGCACGCCGGAACCACCTACTCGACTCGCCGGAACCACCTACCTGACACGCTAAAACCACCTGCCGGGTATGCCACAACCACTTGGTGGACACTCCGGAATCATCTGCCGGACATGCCAGAACCACCTCTCAGACACACCAGAACCACGTGCCGGACACGCCGGAAGCACCTGCTGATCATGCCTGAGCCACATGCTCGACTTGCAAGAAACACCTGCCAGACACGCCAAAATCAACTGCCGGGTACGCCAGAACCACGTGGCGGACACTCCGGAATCACCTGTCGGGCATGCCGGAACCACCTCTCAGACGTGCCAGAACCTCGTGCCGGACACGCCAGAACCACCTGCCGGACAGACCGGAACCACCTGCTGGACACGCCGGAACCACCGGCTCGACTCTCCGGAACCACCGCCGGACATGCAAAATGACCTGCCGGCTACGCCAGAACCACTTGGCGAACAACCCGGAATCACCTGTCGGGCATGCCGGAACCACCTCTCAGACTTGCCAGAACCATGTTCCGGACACGCCGGTACTACCTGCCGAGTATGCCGGAACCACCTGGTCCACTCCCCAGAACCACCTGCTGGACACGCCAGAATCACCTGCCGGCTACGCCAGAACCACTCAGCAGACACTCCGGACCCACCTGCCGGGCATGCCTCAACCACCTCTCAGAGGTGCCAGAACCACATGCCGGACACTCCGGAATCACCTGCCGGGCATGCCGGAACCATCTCTCAGACATGCCAGAACCATGTTCCGGACACGCCGGTACCACCTGCCGAGCTCGCCAAACCACCAGCTGGACCCGCCAAAACCACCTGCCGGCTACGCCAGAACCACTCGGCAGACACTCCGGAATCACCTGCCGGGCTGGCTGGAACCACCTGCCGGTCACGCCAACATCACCTTTCAGCTACGCCAGAACCACTTGGCGGACACTCCGGAAACACCTGTCGGGCCGGCCGGAACCACCTCTCAGACGTGCCAGAACAATGTGCCTGAGATGCCGGAGCCACTCCCCGAACAGACCGAAACCACCTGCCAGACCCGCCTGAACCCCCTGGCGATTACGCCTGATCCACCTGCTCAACTAGCCGGAACCACCTTCCTGACATGCCAAAATCACATGCCAGGTATACCAGAGCCACTTGGTGGACACTCCGGAATCATCTGCCGGACATGCCAGAACCAGCTCTCAGACACACCAGAACCACGTGCCGGACACGCCGGAAGTACCTGCTGAGCATGCCTGAGCCACATGCTCGACTTGCAAGAAACATCTGCCAGACACGCCAAAATCACCTGCCGGGTACGCCAGATCCACCTGGCGGACACTCCGGAATCACCTGCCACACATGCCGGAACCACCACTCAGACGTGCCGGAAGCACGTGCCGGACACGCCGGAAACACATACTGGACAGACCGGAACCACCTGACAGACATGCTGGAGCCACCTGCTCGACTCGTAGGAACCACCGGCTAGACAGGCCAAAATCAACAGTTGGCTATGCGGGAACCACCTGGCGTACAGTCCGGAATCACCTGCCGTGCATGCAGGAGCCACCTCTCAGACGTAACAAAACCGTGTACCGGACACGCTGGAACCAAGTCCTGGACAGTCTGGAACCACCTGCCGGACACGCCTGGACCACCTGCCGAGCATGCCGGAACCACCTGCTCGACTCGCAGGACCCACGTGCCGGACACGTGAAAATGAACTGCCGGCTACACCAGAACCACTTACCCGACACTCTGGAATCACCTGCCTGGCATGCCAGAACCACCTCTCAGACGTGCCAGGAGCACGTGCCGGACATGCTGGAACGACCTATCGGACAGAACGGAACCACCTGCCGGACACCCCGGAACCACCTGTCGAACACAATACAGCCAGCTGCTCGACTCGATGGAACCAACTGCCGGACACGCCAATATCAACTTCTGGCTATGCCAGAACCACCTGGGGGACAGTCCGCAATCACCTGCCCACCATGGCGGAACAACCTCTCAGATGTACCAGAACCACGTGCCGGACAAGCTGGAAACACGTACTGGACGGACTGGAACCACCTGCCGGCCACGCCTGAACCACCTGCTCGACTCGCCGGAATCACGTACCTCACACGCCAAAATCACCTGCCGGGCATGCCAGATGCACTTGACGGACACTCCGGAATCTCTGCCGGACATGCCAGAACCAGCTCTCAGACACACCAGAACCACGTGCCAGAGACGCTGGAACCACGTCCTGGACAGACTGGAACCACCTGCCGGACACGCCTGGACCACCTGCCGAGCACGCCGGAACCACCTGCTCGACTTTCAGTACCCATGTGCTGGACACGCCAAAAGGAACTGCCGGCTACACCAGAACCACTTACACGACACTCCTGAATCACCTGCCCGGCATGCCGGAACCACCTCAAATACATGCCAGAACCACGTGCCTATGACACCGGAAGCACCTGTCGAGCACGCCGGAACCACCTGCTCGTCTCGCCGGAACCAAGTACCTGACACGCCAAAATCACCTGCCGGGTATGCCAGAACCACTTGGTGGAGACTCCGGAGTCATCTGCCAGACATTCTGGAACCAGCTCTCAGACACACCAGAACCACGTGCCGGAGAGGCAAAAATCACCTGCCGTCTACGCCACAACCAGTTGGTGAACACTTCGCAATCACCTGTAGGGCTTGCTGGAACCACCTGCCGGGCATGCCGGAACCACCTCTCAGAGGTGCCAGAACCACATGCCGGACACTCCGGAATCACCTGCCGGGCATGCTGGAACCATCTCTCAGACGTGCCAGAACCATGTTCTGGCCACGCCAGTACCACCTGCCGAGCTCTCCGGAACCACCTGCTGGACACGCCAAAATCACCTGCCGGCTACGCCACAACCATTTGGTGAACACTTCGGAATCATCTGCCGGGCTGGCTGGAACCACCTGCCGGTCACGCCAACATCACCAGCCAGCTAAGCCAGAACCACTTGGCGGACACCATGGAAACACCTGTCGGGCCGGCCTCAACCACCTCTCAGACGTGCCAGAACCATGTGCCTGAGATGCCGGAACCACACCCCGAACAGACCGAAACCACCTGTCAGACCCGCTTGAACCACCTGCCGAGCACGCCGGAACCACCTACTCGACTCGCCGGAACCACCTACCTGACACGCTAAAACCACCTGCCGGGTATGCCACAACCACTTGGTGGACACTCCGGAATCATCTGCCGGACATGCCAGAACCACCTCTCAGACACACCAGAACCACGTGCCGGACACGCCGGAAGCACCTGCTGATCATGCCTGAGCCACATGCTCGACTTGCAAGAAACACCTGCCAGACACGCCAAAATCAACTGCCGGGTACGCCAGAACCACGTGGCGGACACTCCGGAATCACCTGTCGGGCATGCCGGAACCACCTCTCAGACGTGCCAGAACCTCGTGCCGGACACGCCAGAACCACCTGCCGGACAGACCGGAACCACCTGCTGGACACGCCGGAACCACCGGCTCGACTCGCCGGAACCACCGCCGGACATGCAAAATGACCTGCCGGCTACGCCAGAACCACTTGGCGAACAACCCGGAATCACCTGTCGGGCATGCCGGAACCACCTCTCAGACTTGCCAGAACCATGTTCCGGACACGCCGGTACTACCTGCCGAGTATGCCGGAACCACCTGGTCCACTCCCCAGAACCACCTGCTGGACACGCCAGAATCACCTGCTGGCTACGCCAGAACCACTCAGCAGACACTCCGGACCCACCTGCCGGGCATGCCTCAACCACCTCTCAGAGGTGCCAGAACCACATGCCGGACACTCCGGAATCACCTGCCGGGCATGCCGGAACCATCTCTCAGACATGCCAGAACCATGTTCCGGACACGCCGGTACCACCTGCCGAGCTCGCCAAACCACCAGCTGGACCCGCCAAAACCACCTGCCGGCTACGCCAGAACCACTCGGCAGACACTCCGGAATCACCTGCCGGGCTGGCTGGAACCACCTGCCGGTCACGCCAACATCACCTTTCAGCTACGCCAGAACCACTTGGCGGACACTCCGGAAACACCTGTCGGGCCGGCCGGAACCACCTCTCAGACGTGCCAGAACCATGTGCCTGAGATGCCGGAGCCACTCCCCGAACAGACTGAAACCACCTGCCAGACCCGCCTGAACCCCCTGGCGATTACGCCTGATCCACCTGCTCAACTAGCCGGAACCACCTTCCTGACATGCCAAAATCACATGCCAGGTATACCAGAGCCACTTGGTGGACACTCCGGAATCACCTGCCACACATGCCGGAACCACCACTCAGACGTGCCGGAAGCACGTGCCGGACACGCTGGAAACACATACTGGACAGACCGGAACCACCTGACAGACATGCTGGAGCCACCTGCTCGACTCGTAGGAACCACCGGCTAGACAGGCCAAAATCAACAGTTGGCTATGCGGGAACCACCTGGCGTACAGTCCGGAATCACCTGCCGTGCATGCAGGAGCCACCTCTCAGACGTAACAAAACCGTGTACCGGACACGCTGGAACCAAGTCCTGGACAGTCTGGAACCACCTGCCGGACACGCCTGGACCACCTGCCGAGCATGCCGGAACCACCTGCTCGACTCGCAGGACCCACGTGCCGGACACGTGAAAATGAACTGCCGGCTACACCAGAACCACTTACCCGACACTCTGGAATCACCTGCCTGGCATGCCAGAACCACCTCTCAGACGTGCCAGGAGCACGTGCCGGACATGCTGGAACGACCTATCGGACAGAACGGAACCACCTGCCGGACACCCCGGAACCACCTGTCGAACACAATACAGCCAGCTGCTCGACTCGACGGAACCAACTGCCGGACACGCCAATATCAACTTCTGGCTATGCCAGAACCACCTGGGGGACAGTCCGCAATCACCTGCCCACCATGGCGGAACAACCTCTCAGATGTACCAGAACCACGTGCCGGACAAGCTGGAAACACGTACTGGACGGACTGGAACCACCTGCCGGCCACGCCTGAACCACCTGCTCGACTCGCCGGAATCACGTACCTCACACGCCAAAATCACCTGCCGGGCATGCCAGATGCACTTGACGGACACTCCGGAAACTCTGCCGGACATGCCAGAACCAGCTCTCAGACACACCAGAACCACGTGCCAGAGACGCTGGAACCACGTCCTGGACAGACTGGAACCACCTGCCGGACACGCCTGGACCACATGCCGAGCACGCCGGAACCACCTGCTGGACACGCCAAAATCACCTGCCGGCTACGCCACAACCATTTGGTGAACACTTCGGAATCATCTGCCGGGCTGGCTGGAACCACCTGCCGGTCACGCCAACATCACCAGCCAGCTATGCCAGAACCACTTGGCGGACACCATGGAAACACCTGTCGGGCCGGCCTCAACCACCTCTCAGACGTGCCAGAACCATGTGCCTGAGATGCCGGAACCACACCCCGAACAGACCGAAACCACCTGTCAGACCCGCTTGAACCACCTGCCGAGCACGCCGGAACCACCTACTCGACTCGCCGGAACCACCTACCTGACACGCTAAAACCACCTGCCGGGTATGCCACAACCACTTGGTGGACACTCCGGAATCATCTGCCGGACATGCCAGAACCACCTCTCAGACACACCAGAACCACGTGCCGGACACGCCGGAAGCACCTGCTGATCATGCCTGAGCCACATGCTCGACTTGCAAGAAACACCAGCCAGACACGCCAAAATCAACTGCCGGGTACGCCAGAACCACGTGGCGGACACTCCGGAATCACCTGTCGGGCATGCCGGAACCACCTCTCAGACGTGCCAGAACCTCGTGCCGGACACGCCAGAACCACCTGCCGGACAGACCGGAACCACCTGCTGGACACGCCGGAACCACCGGCTCGACTCTCCGGAACCACCGCCGGACATGCAAAATGACCTGCCGGCTACGCCAGAACCACTTGGCGAACAACCCGGAATCACCTGTCGGGCATGCCGGAACCACCTCTCAGACTTGCCAGAACCATGTTCCGGACACGCCGGTACTACCTGCCGAGTATGCCGGAACCACCTGGTCCACTCCCCAGAACCACCTGCTGGACACGCCAGAATCACCTGCCGGCTACGCCAGAACCACTCAGCAGACACTCCGGACCCACCTGCCGGGCATGCCTCAACCACCTCTCAGAGGTGCCAGAACCACATGCCGGACACTCCGGAATCACCTGCCGGGCATGCCGGAACCATCTCTCAGACATGCCAGAACCATGTTCCGGACACGCCGGTATCACCTGCCGAGCTCGCCAAACCACCAGCTGGACCCGCCAAAACCACCTGCCGGCTACGCCAGAACCACTCGGCAGACACTCCGGAATCACCTGCCGGGCTGGCTGGAACCACCTGCCGGTCACGCCAACATCACCTTTCAGCTACGCCAGAACCACTTGGCGGACACTCCGGAAACACCTGTCGGGCCGGCCGGAACCACCTCTCAGAAGTGCCAGAACCATGTGCCTGAGATGCCGGAGCCACTCCCCGAACAGACCGAAACCACCTGCCAGACCCGCCTGAACCCCCTGGCGATTACGCCTGATCCACCTGCTCAACTAGCCGGAACCACCTTCCTGACATGCCAAAATCACATGCCAGGTATACCAGAGCCACTTGGTGGACACTCCGGAATCATCTGCCAGACATGCCAGAACCAGCTCTCAGACACACCAGAACCACGTGCCAG
The DNA here is from genome assembly GCF_041296265.1 of Equus caballus. NCBI lineage: Eukaryota > Metazoa > Chordata > Mammalia > Perissodactyla > Equidae > Equus > Equus caballus. The sequence continues at coordinate 2,012,688 of NC_091702.1, forward strand.
ACACGCCGGAAGTACCTGCTGAGCATGCCTGAGCCACATGCTCGACTTGCAAGAAACATCTGCCAGACACGCCAAAATCACCTGCCGGGTACGCCAGATCCACCTGGCGGACACTCCGGAATCACCTGCCACACATGCCGGAACCACCACTCAGACGTGCCGGAAGCACGTGCCGGACACGCCGGAAACACATACTGGACAGACCGGAACCACCTGACAGACATGCTGGAGCCACCTGCTCGACTCGTAGGAACCACCAGCTAGACCGGCCAAAATCAACAGTTGGCTATGCGGGAACCACCTGGCGTACAGTCCGGAATCACCTGCCGTGCATGCAGGAGCCACCTCTCAGACGTAACAAAACCGTGTACCGGACACGCTGGAACCAAGTCCTGGACAGTCTGGAACCACCTGCCGGACACGCCTGGACCACCTGCCGAGCATGCCGGAACCACCTGCTCGACTCGCAGGACCCACGTGCCGGACACGCGAAAATGAACTGCCGGCTACACCAGAACCACTTACCCGACACTCTGGAATCACCTGCCTGGCATGCCAGAACCACCTCTCAGACGTGCCAGGAGCACGTGCCGGACATGCTGGAACGACCTATCGGACAGAACGGAACCACCTGCCGGACACCCCGGAACCACCTGTCGAAAACACCACAGCCAGCTGCTCGACTCGACGGAACCAACTGCCGGACACGCCAATATCAACTTCTGGCTATGCCAGAACCACCTGGGGGACAGTCCGCAATCACCTGCCCACCATGGCGGAACAACCTCTCAGATGTAGCAGAACCACGTGCCGGACAAGCTGGAAACACGTACTGGACAGACTGGAACCACCTGCCGGCCACGCCTGAACCACCTGCTCGACTCGCCGGAATCACGTACCTCACACGCCAAAATCACCTGCCGGGCATGCCAGATGCACTTGACGGACACTCCGGAATCTCTGCCGGACATGCCAGAACCAGCTCTCAGACACACCAGAACCACGTGCCAGAGACGCTGGAACCACGTCCTGGACAGACTGGAACCACCTGCCGGACACGCCTGGACCACCTGCCGAGCACGCCGGAACCACCTGCTCGACTTTCAGTACCCATGTGCTGGACACGCCAAAAGGAACTGCCGGCTACACCAGAACCACTTACACGACACTCCTGAATCACCTGCCCGGCATGCCGGAACCACCTCAAATACATGCCAGAACCACGTGCCAATGACACCGGAAGCACCTGTCGAGCACGCCGGAACCACCTGCTCGACTCGCCGGAACCAAGTACCTGACACGCCAAAATCACCTGCCGGGTATGCCAGAACCACTTGGTGGAGACTCCGGAGTCATCTGCCAGACATTCTGGAACCAGCTCTCAGACACACCAGAACCACGTGCCGGAGAGGCAAAAATCACCTGCCGTCTACGCCACAACCAGTTGGTGAACACTTCGCAATCACCTGTAGGGCTTGCTGGAACCACCTGCCGGGCATGCCGGAACCACCTCTCAGAGGTGCCAGAACCACATGCCGGACACTCCGGAATCACCTGCCGGGCATGCCGGAACCATCTCTCAGACGTGCCAGAACCATGTTCTGGCCACGCCAGTACCACCTGCCGAGCTCTCCGGAACCACCTGCTGGACACGCCAAAATCACCTGCCGGCTACGCCACAACCATTTGGTGAACACTTCGGAATCATCTGCCGGGCTGGCTGGAACCACCTGCCGGTCACGCCAACATCACCAGCCAGCTATGCCAGAACCACTTGGCGGACACCATGGAAACACCTGTCGGGCTGGCCTCAACCACCTCTCAGACGTGCCAGAACCATGTGCCTGAGATGCCGGAACCACACCCCGAACAGACCGAAACCACCTGTCAGACCCGCTTGAACCACCTGCCGAGCACGCCGGAACCACCTACTCGACTCGCCGGAACCACCTACCTGACACGCTAAAACCACCTGCCGGGTATGCCACAACCACTTGGTGGACACTCCGGAATCATCTGCCGGACATGCCAGAACCACCTCTCAGACACACCAGAACCACGTGCCGGACACGCCGGAAGCACCTGCTGATCATGCCTGAGCCACATGCTCGACTTGCAAGAAACACCTGCCAGACACGCCAAAATCAACTGCCGGGTACGCCAGAACCACGTGGCGGACACTCCGGAATCACCTGTCGGGCATGCCGGAACCACCTCTCAGACGTGCCAGAACCTCGTGCCGGACACGCCAGAACCACCTGCCGGACAGACCGGAACCACCTGCTGGACACGCCGGAACCACCGGCTCGACTCTCCGGAACCACCGCCGGACATGCAAAATGACCTGCCGGCTACGCCAGAACCACTTGGCGAACAACCCGGAATCACCTGTCGGGCATGCCGGAACCACCTCTCAGACTTGCCAGAACCATGTTCCGGACACGCCGGTACTACCTGCCGAGTATGCCGGAACCACCTGGTCCACTCCCCAGAACCACCTGCTGGACACGCCAGAATCACCTGCCGGCTACGCCAGAACCACTCAGCAGACACTCCGGACCCACCTGCCGGGCATGCCTCAACCACCTCTCAGAGGTGCCAGAACCACATGCCGGACACTCCGGAATCACCTGCCGGGCATGCCGGAACCATCTCTCAGACATGCCAGAACCATGTTCCGGACACGCCGGTACCACCTGCCGAGCTCGCCAAACCACCAGCTGGACCCGCCAAAACCACCTGCCGGCTACGCCAGAACCACTCGGCAGACACTCCGGAATCACCTGCCGGGCTGGCTGGAACCACCTGCCGGTCACGCCAACATCACCTTTCAGCTACGCCAGAACCACTTGGCGGACACTCCGGAAACACCTGTCGGGCCGGCCGGAACCACCTCTCAGACGTGCCAGAACAATATGCCTGAGATGCCGGAGCCACTCCCCGAACAGACCGAAACCACCTGCCAGACCCGCCTGAACCCCCTGGCGATTACGCCTGATCCACCTGCTCAACTAGCCGGAACCACCTTCCTGACATGCCAAAATCACATGCCAGGTATACCAGAGCCACTTGGTGGACACTCCGGAATCATCTGCCGGACATGCCAGAACCAGCTCTCAGACACACCAGAACCACGTGCCGGACATGCCGGAAGTACCTGCTGAGCATGCCTGAGCCACATGCTCGACTTGCAAGAAACATCTGCCAGACACGCCAAAATCACCTGCCGGGTACGCCAGATCCACCTGGCGGACACTCCGGAATCACCTGCCACACATGCCGGAACCACCACTCAGACGTGCCGGAAGCACGTGCCGGACACGCCGGAAACACATACTGGACAGACCGGAACCACCTGACAGACATGCTGGAGCCACCTGCTCGACTCGTAGGAACCACCGGCTAGACAGGCCAAAATCAACAGTTGGCTATGCGGGAACCACCTGGCGTACAGTCCGGAATCACCTGCCGTGCATGCAGGAGCCACCTCTCAGACGTAACAAAACCGTGTACCGGACACGCTGGAACCAAGTCCTGGACAGTCTGGAACCACCTGCCGGACACGCCTGGACCACCTGCCGAGCATGCCGGAACCACCTGCTCGACTCGCAGGACCCACGTGCCGGACACGTGAAAATGAACTGCCGGCTACACCAGAACCACTTACCCGACACTCTGGAATCACCTGCCTGGCATGCCAGAACCACCTCTCAGACGTGCCAGGAGCACGTGCCGGACATGCTGGAACGACCTATCGGACAGAACGGAACCACCTGCCGGACACCCCGGAACCACCTGTCGAACACAATACAGCCAGCTGCTCGACTCGACGGAACCAACTGCCGGACACGCCAATATCAACTTCTGGCTATGCCAGAACCACCTGGGGGACAGTCCGCAATCACCTGCCCACCATGGCGGAACAACCTCTCAGATGTACCAGAACCACGTGCCGGACAAGCTGGAAACACGTACTGGACGGACTGGAACCACCTGCCGGCCACGCCTGAACCACCTGCTCGACTCGCCGGAATCACGTACCTCACACGCCAAAATCACCTGCCGGGCATGCCAGATGCACTTGACGGACACTCCGGAATCTCTGCCGGACATGCCAGAACCAGCTCTCAGACACACCAGAACCACGTGCCAGAGACGCTGGAACCACGTCCTGGACAGACTGGAACCACCTGCCGGACACGCCTGGACCACCTGCCGAGCACGCCGGAACCACCTGCTCGACTTTCAGTACCCACGTGCTGGACACGCCAAAAGGAACTGCCGGCTACACCAGAACCACTTACACGACACTCCTGAATCACCTGCCCGGCATGCCGGAACCACCTCAAATACATGCCAGAACCACGTGCCAATGACACCGGAAGCACCTGTCGAGCACGCCGGAACCACCTGCTCGACTCGCCGGAACCAAGTACCTGACACGCCAAAATCACCTGCCGGGTATGCCAGAACCACTTGGTGGAGACTCCGGAGTCATCTGCCAGACATTCTGGAACCAGCTCTCAGACACACCAGAACCACGTGCCGGAGAGGCAAAAATCACCTGCCGTCTACGCCACAACCAGTTGGTGAACACTTCGCAATCACCTGTAGGGCTTGCTGGAACCACCTGCCGGGCATGCCGGAACCACCTCTCAGAGGTGCCAGAACCACATGCCGGACACTCCGGAATCACCTGCCGGGCATGCCGGAACCATCTCTCAGACGTGCCAGAACCATGTTCTGGCCACGCCAGTACCACCTGCCGAGCTCTCCGGAACCACCTGCTGGACACGCCAAAATCACCTGCCGGCTACGCCACAACCATTTGGTGAACACTTCGGAATCATCTGCCGGGCTGGCTGGAACCACCTGCCGGTCACGCCAACATCACCAGCCAGCTAAGCCAGAACCACTTGGCGGACACCATGGAAACACCTGTCGGGCCGGCCTCAACCACCTCTCAGACGTGCCAGAACCATGTGCCTGAGATGCCGGAACCACACCCCGAACAGACCGAAACCACCTGTCAGACCCGCTTGAACCACCTGCCGAGCACGCCGGAACCACCTACTCGACTCGCCGGAACCACCTACCTGACACGCTAAAACCACCTGCCGGGTATGCCACAACCACTTGGTGGACACTCCGGAATCATCTGCCGGACATGCCAGAACCACCTCTCAGACACACCAGAACCACGTGCCGGACACGCCGGAAGCACCTGCTGATCATGCCTGAGCCACATGCTCGACTTGCAAGAAACACCTGCCAGACACGCCAAAATCAACTGCCGGGTACGCCAGAACCACGTGGCGGACACTCCGGAATCACCTGTCGGGCATGCCGGAACCACCTCTCAGACGTGCCAGAACCTCGTGCCGGACACGCCAGAACCACCTGCCGGACAGACCGGAACCACCTGCTGGACACGCCGGAACCACCGGCTCGACTCTCCGGAACCACCGCCGGACATGCAAAATGACCTGCCGGCTACGCCAGAACCACTTGGCGAACAACCCGGAATCACCTGTCGGGCATGCCGGAACCACCTCTCAGACTTGCCAGAACCATGTTCCGGACACGCCGGTACTACCTGCCGAGTATGCCGGAACCACCTGGTCCACTCCCCAGAACCACCTGCTGGACACGCCAGAATCACCTGCCGGCTACGCCAGAACCACTCAGCAGACACTCCGGACCCACCTGCCGGGCATGCCTCAACCACCTCTCAGAGGTGCCAGAACCACATGCCGGACACTCCGGAATCACCTGCCGGGCATGCCGGAACCATCTCTCAGACATGCCAGAACCATGTTCCGGACACGCCGGTACCACCTGCCGAGCTCGCCAAACCACCAGCTGGACCCGCCAAAACCACCTGCCGGCTACGCCAGAACCACTCGGCAGACACTCCGGAATCACCTGCCGGGCTGGCTGGAACCACCTGCCGGTCACGCCAACATCACCTTTCAGCTACGCCAGAACCACTTGGCGGACACTCCGGAAACACCTGTCGGGCCGGCCGGAACCACCTCTCAGACGTGCCAGAACAATGTGCCTGAGATGCCGGAGCCACTCCCCGAACAGACCGAAACCACCTGCCAGACCCGCCTGAACCCCCTGGCGATTACGCCTGATCCACCTGCTCAACTAGCCGGAACCACCTTCCTGACATGCCAAAATCACATGCCAGGTATACCAGAGCCACTTGGTGGACACTCCGGAATCATCTGCCGGACATGCCAGAACCAGCTCTCAGACACACCAGAACCACGTGCCGGACACGCCGGAAGTACCTGCTGAGCATGCCTGAGCCACATGCTCGACTTGCAAGAAACATCTGCCAGACACGCCAAAATCACCTGCCGGGTACGCCAGATCCACCTGGCGGACACTCCGGAATCACCTGCCACACATGCCGGAACCACCACTCAGACGTGCCGGAAGCACGTGCCGGACACGCTGGAAACACATACTGGACAGACCGGAACCACCTGACAGACATGCTGGAGCCACCTGCTCGACTCGTAGGAACCACCGGCTAGACAGGCCAAAATCAACAGTTGGCTATGCGGGAACCACCTGGCGTACAGTCCGGAATCACCTGCCGTGCATGCAGGAGCCACCTCTCAGACGTAACAAAACCGTGTACCGGACACGCTGGAACCAAGTCCTGGACAGTCTGGAACCACCTGCCGGACACGCCTGGACCACCTGCCGAGCATGCCGGAACCACCTGCTCGACTCGCAGGACCCACGTGCCGGACACGTGAAAATGAACTGCCGGCTACACCAGAACCACTTACCCGACACTCTGGAATCACCTGCCTGGCATGCCAGAACCACCTCTCAGACGTGCCAGGAGCACGTGCCGGACATGCTGGAACGACCTATCGGACAGAACGGAACCACCTGCCGGACACCCCGGAACCACCTGTCGAACACAATACAGCCAGCTGCTCGACTCGACGGAACCAACTGCCGGACACGCCAATATCAACTTCTGGCTATGCCAGAACCACCTGGGGGACAGTCCGGAATCACCTGCCCACCATGGCGGAACAACCTCTCAGATGTACCAGAACCACGTGCCGGACAAGCTGGAAACACGTACTGGACGGACTGGAACCACCTGCCGGCCACGCCTGAACCACCTGCTCGACTCGCCGGAATCACGTACCTCACACGCCAAAATCACCTGCCGGGCATGCCAGATGCACTTGACGGACACTCCGGAAACTCTGCCGGACATGCCAGAACCAGCTCTCAGACACACCAGAACCACGTGCCAGAGACGCTGGAACCACGTCCTGGACAGACTGGAACCACCTGCCGGACACGCCTGGACCACCTGCCGAGCACGCCGGAACCACCTGCTGGACACGCCAAAATCACCTGCCGGCTACGCCACAACCATTTGGTGAACACTTCGGAATCATCTGCCGGGCTGGCTGGAACCACCTGCCGGTCACGCCAACATCACCAGCCAGCTATGCCAGAACCACTTGGCGGACACCATGGAAACACCTGTCGGGCCGGCCTCAACCACCTCTCAGACGTGCCAGAACAATGTGCCTGAGATGCCGGAACCACACCCCGAACAGACCGAAACCACCTGTCAGACCCGCTTGAACCACCTGCCGAGCACGCCGGAACCACCTACTCGACTCGCCGGAACCACCTACCTGACACGCTAAAACCACCTGCCGGGTATGCCACAACCACTTGGTGGACACTCCGGAATCATCTGCCGGACATGCCAGAACCACCTCTCAGACACACCAGAACCACGTGCCGGACACGCCGGAAGCACCTGCTGATCATGCCTGAGCCACATGCTCGACTTGCAAGAAACACCTGCCAGACACGCCAAAATCAACTGCCGGGTACGCCAGAACCACGTGGCGGACACTCCGGAATCACCTGTCGGGCATGCCGGAACCACCTCTCAGACGTGCCAGAACCTCGTGCCGGACACGCCAGAACCACCTGCCGGACAGACCGGAACCACCTGCTGGACACGCCGGAACCACCGGCTCGACTCTCCGGAACCACCGCCGGACATGCAAAATGACCTGCCGGCTACGCCAGAACCACTTGGCGAACAACCCGGAATCACCTGTCGGGCATGCCGGAACCACCTCTCAGACTTGCCAGAACCATGTTCCGGACACGCCGGTACTACCTGCCGAGTATGCCGGAACCACCTGGTCCACTCCCCAGAACCACCTGCTGGACACGCCAGAATCACCTGCCGGCTACGCCAGAACCCCTCAGCAGACACTCCGGACCCACCTGCCGGGCATGCCTCAACCACCTCTCAGAGGTGCCAGAACCACATGCCGGACACTCCGGAATCACCTGCCGGGCATGCCGGAACCATCTCTCAGACATGCCAGAACCATGTTCCGGACACGCCGGTACCACCTGCCGAGCTCGCCAAACCACCAGCTGGACCCGCCAAAACCACCTGCCGGCTACGCCAGAACCACTCGGCAGACACTCCGGAATCACCTGCCGGGCTGGCTGGAACCACCTGCCGGTCACGCCAACATCACCTTTCAGCTACGCCAGAACCACTTGGCGGACACTCCGGAAACACCTGTCGGGCCGGCCGGAACCACCTCTCAGACGTGCCAGAACAATGTGCCTGAGATGCCGGAGCCACTCCCCGAACAGACCGAAACCACCTGCCAGACCCGCCTGAACCCCCTGGCGATTACGCCTGATCCACCTGCTCAACTAGCCGGAACCACCTTCCTGACATGCCAAAATCACATGCCAGGTATACCAGAGCCACTTGGTGGACACTCCGGAATCATCTGCCGGACATGCCAGAACCAGCTCTCAGACACACCAGAACCACGTGCCGGACACGCCAGAAGTACCTGCTGAGCATGCCTGAGCCACATGCTCGACTTGCAAGAAACATCTGCCAGACACGCCAAAATCACCTGCCGGGTACGCCAGATCCACCTGGCGGACACTCCGGAATCACCTGCCACACATGCCGGAACCACCACTCAGACGTGCCGGAAGCACGTGCCGGACACGCTGGAAACACATACTGGACAGACCGGAACCACCTGACAGACATGCTGGAGCCACCTGCTCGACTCGTAGGAACCACCGGCTAGACAGGCCAAAATCAACAGTTGGCTATGCGGGAACCACCTGGCGTACAGTCCGGAATCACCTGCCGTGCATGCAGGAGCCACCTCTCAGACGTAACAAAACCGTGTACCGGACACGCTGGAACCAAGTCCTGGACAGTCTGGAACCACCTGCCGGACACGCCTGGACCACCTGCCGAGCATGCCGGAACCACCTGCTCGACTCGCAGGACCCACGTGCCGGACACGTGAAAATGAACTGCCGGCTACACCAGAACCACTTACCCGACACTCTGGAATCACCTGCCTGGCATGCCAGAACCACCTCTCAGACGTGCCAGGAGCACGTGCCGGACATGCTGGAACGACCTATCGGACAGAACGGAACCACCTGCCGGACACCCCGGAACCACCTGTCGAACACAATACAGCCAGCTGCTCGACTCGACGGAACCAACTGCCGGACACGCCAATATCAACTTCTGGCTATGCCAGAACCACCTGGGGGACAGTCCGCAATCACCTGCCCACCATGGCGGAACAACCTCTCAGATGTACCAGAACCACGTGCCGGACAAGCTGGAAACACGTACTGGACGGACTGGAACCACCTGCCGGCCACGCCTGAACCACCTGCTCGACTCGCCGGAATCACGTACCTCACACGCCAAAATCACCTGCCGGGCATGCCAGATGCACTTGACGGACACTCCGGAATCTCTGCCGGACATGCCAGAACCAGCTCTCAGACACACCAGAACCACGTGCCAGAGACGCTGGAACCACGTCCTGGACAGACTGGAACCACCTGCCGGACACGCCTGGACCACCTGCCGAGCACGCCGGAACCACCTGCTCGACTTTCAGTACCCACGTGCTGGACACGCCAAAAGGAACTGCCGGCTACACCAGAACCACTTACACGACACTCCTGAATCACCTGCCCGGCATGCCGGAACCACCTCAAATACATGCCAGAACCACGTGCCAATGACACCGGAAGCACCTGTCGAGCACGCCGGAACCACCTGCTCGACTCGCCGGAACCAAGTACCTGACACGCCAAAATCACCTGCCGGGTATGCCAGAACCACTTGGTGGAGACTCCGGAGTCATCTGCCAGACATTCTGGAACCAGCTCTCAGACACACCAGAACCACGTGCCGGAGAGGCAAAAATCACCTGCCGTCTACGCCACAACCAGTTGGTGAACACTTCGCAATCACCTGTAGGGCTTGCTGGAACCACCTGCCGGGCATGCCGGAACCACCTCTCAGAGGTGCCAGAACCACATGCCGGACACTCCGGAATCACCTGCCGGGCATGCCGGAACCATCTCTCAGACGTGCCAGAACCATGTTCTGGCCACGCCAGTACCACCTGCCGAGCTCTCCGGAACCACCTGCTGGACACGCCAAAATCACCTGCCGGCTACGCCACAACCATTTGGTGAACACTTCGGAATCATCTGCCGGGCTGGCTGGAACCACCTGCCGGTCACGCCAACATCACCAGCCAGCTATGCCAGAACCACTTGGCGGACACCATGGAAACACCTGTCGGGCCGGCCTCAACCACCTCTCAGACGTGCCAGAACCATGTGCCTGAGATGCCGGAACCACACCCCGAACAGACCGAAACCACCTGTCAGACCCGCTTGAACCACCTGCCGAGCACGCCGGAACCACCTACTCGACTCGCCGGAACCACCTACCTGACACGCTAAAACCACCTGCCGGGTATGCCACAACCACTTGGTGGACACTCCGGAATCATCTGCCGGACATGCCAGAACCACCTCTCAGACACACCAGAACCACGTGCCGGACACGCCGGAAGCACCTGCTGATCATGCCTGAGCCACATGCTCGACTTGCAAGAAACACCTGCCAGACACGCCAAAATCAACTGCCGGGTACGCCAGAACCACGTGGCGGACACTCCGGAATCACCTGTCGGGCATGCCGGAACCACCTCTCAGACGTGCCAGAACCTCGTGCCGGACACGCCAGAACCACCTGCCGGACAGACCGGAACCACCTGCTGGACACGCCGGAACCACCGGCTCGACTCTCCGGAACCACCGCCGGACATGCAAAATGACCTGCCGGCTACGCCAGAACCACTTGGCGAACAACCCGGAATCACCTGTCGGGCATGCCGGAACCACCTCTCAGACTTGCCAGAACCATGTTCCGGACACGCCGGTACTACCTGCCGAGTATGCCGGAACCACCTGGTCCACTCCCCAGAACCACCTGCTGGACACGCCAGAATCACCTGCCGGCTACGCCAGAACCACTCAGCAGACACTCCGGACCCACCTGCCGGGCATGCCTCAACCACCTCTCAGAGGTGCCAGAACCACATGCCGGACACTCCGGAATCACCTGCCGGGCATGCCGGAACCATCTCTCAGACATGCCAGAACCATGTTCCGGACACGCCGGTACCACCTGCCGAGCTCGCCAAACCACCAGCTGGACCCGCCAAAACCACCTGCCGGCTACGCCAGAACCACTCGGCAGACACTCCGGAATCACCTGCCGGGCTGGCTGGAACCACCTGCCGGTCACGCCAACATCACCTTTCAGCTACGCCAGAACCACTTGGCGGACACTCCGGAAACACCTGTCGGGCCGGCCGGAACCACCTCTCAGACGTGCCAGAACAATGTGCCTGAGATGCCGGAGCCACTCCCCGAACAGACCGAAACCACCTGCCAGACCCGCCTGAACCCCCTGGCGATTACGCCTGATCCACCTGCTCAACTAGCCGGAACCACCTTCCTGACATGCCAAAATCACATGCCAGGTATACCAGAGCCACTTGGTGGACACTCCGGAATCATCTGCCGGACATGCCAGAACCAGCTCTCAGACACACCAGAACCACGTGCCGGACACGCCGGAAGTACCTGCTGAGCATGCCTGAGCCACATGCTCGACTTGCAAGAAACATCTGCCAGACACGCCAAAATCACCTGCCGGGTACGCCAGATCCACCTGGCGGACACTCCGGAATCACCTGCCACACATGCCGGAACCACCACTCAGACGTGCCGGAAGCACGTGCCGGACACGCCGGAAACACATACTGGACAGACCGGAACCACCTGACAGACATGCTGGAGCCACCTGCTCGACTCGTAGGAACCACCGGCTAGACAGGCCAAAATCAACAGTTGGCTATGCGGGAACCACCTGGCGTACAGTCCGGAATCACCTGCCGTGCATGCAGGAGCCACCTCTCAGACGTAACAAAACCGTGTACCGGACACGCTGGAACCAAGTCCTGGACAGTCTGGAACCACCTGCCGGACACGCCTGGACCACCTGCCGAGCATGCCGGAACCACCTGCTCGACTCGCAGGACCCACGTGCCGGACACGTGAAAATGAACTGCCGGCTACACCAGAACCACTTACCCGACACTCTGGAATCACCTGCCTGGCATGCCAGAACCACCTCTCAGACGTGCCAGGAGCACGTGCCGGACATGCTGGAACGACCTATCGGACAGAACGGAACCACCTGCCGGACACCCCGGAACCACCTGTCGAACACAATACAGCCAGCTGCTCGACTCGACGGAACCAACTGCCGGACACGCCAATATCAACTTCTGGCTATGCCAGAACCACCTGGGGGACAGTCCGCAATCACCTGCCCACCATGGCGGAACAACCTCTCAGATGTACCAGAACCACGTGCCGGACAAGCTGGAAACACGTACTGGACGGACTGGAACCACCTGCCGGCCACGCCTGAACCACCTGCTCGACTCGCCGGAATCACGTACCTCACACGCCAAAATCACCTGCCGGGCATGCCAGATGCACTTGACGGACACTCCGGAATCTCTGCCGGACATGCCAGAACCAGCTCTCAGACACACCAGAACCACGTGCCAGAGACGCTGGAACCACGTCCTGGACAGACTGGAACCACCTGCCGGACACGCCTGGACCACCTGCCGAGCACGCCGGAACCACCTGCTCGACTTTCAGTACCCACATGCTGGACACGCCAAAAGGAACTGCCGGCTACACCAGAACCACTTACACGACACTCCTGAATCACCTGCCCGGCATGCCGGAACCACCTCAAATACATGCCAGAACCACGTGCCAATGACACCGGAAGCACCTGTCGAGCACGCCGGAACCACCTGCTCGACTCGCCGGAACCAAGTACCTGACACGCCAAAATCACCTGCCGGGTATGCCAGAACCACTTGGTGGAGACTCCGGAGTCATCTGCCAGACATTCTGGAACCAGCTCTCAGACACACCAGAACCACGTGCCGGAGAGGCAAAAATCACCTGCCGTCTACGCCACAACCAGTTGGTGAACACTTCGCAATCACCTGTAGGGCTTGCTGGAACCACCTGCCGGGCATGCCGGAACCACCTCTCAGAGGTGCCAGAACCACATGCCGGACACTCCGGAATCACCTGCCGGGCATGCCGGAACCATCTCTCAGACGTGCCAGAACCATGTTCTGGCCACGCCAGTACCACCTGCCGAGCTCTCCGGAACCACCTGCTGGACACGCCAAAATCACCTGCCGGCTACGCCACAACCATTTGGTGAACACTTCGGAATCATCTGCCGGGCTGGCTGGAACCACCTGCCGGTCACGCCAACATCACCAGCCAGCTATGCCAGAACCACTTGGCGGACACCATGGAAACACCTGTCGGGCCGGCCTCAACCACCTCTCAGACGTGCCAGAACCATGTGCCTGAGATGCCGGAACCACACCCCGAACAGACCGAAACCACCTGTCAGACCCGCTTGAACCACCTGCCGAGCACGCCGGAACCACCTACTCGACTCGCCGGAACCACCTACCTGACACGCTAAAACCACCTGCCGGGTATGCCACAACCACTTGGTGGACACTCCGGAATCATCTGCCGGACATGCCAGAACCACCTCTCAGACACACCAGAACCACGTGCCGGACACGCCGGAAGCACCTGCTGATCATGCCTGAGCCACATGCTCGACTTGCAAGAAACACCTGCCAGACACGCCAAAATCAACTGCCGGGTACGCCAGAACCACGTGGCGGACACTCCGGAATCACCTGTCGGGCATGCCGGAACCACCTCTCAGACGTGCCAGAACCTCGTGCCGGACACGCCAGAACCACCTGCCGGACAGACCGGAACCACCTGCTGGACACGCCGGAACCACCGGCTCGACTCTCCGGAACCACCGCCGGACATGCAAAATGACCTGCCGGCTACGCCAGAACCACTTGGCGAACAACCCGGAATCACCTGTCGGGCATGCCGGAACCACCTCTCAGACTTGCCAGAACCATGTTCCGGACACGCCGGTACTACCTGCCGAGTATGCCGGAACCACCTGGTCCACTCCCCAGAACCACCTGCTGGACACGCCAGAATCACCTGCCGGCTACGCCAGAACCACTCAGCAGACACTCCGGACCCACCTGCCGGGCATGCCTCAACCACCTCTCAGAGGTGCCAGAACCACATGCCGGACACTCCGGAATCACCTGCCGGGCATGCCGGAACCATCTCTCAGACATGCCAGAACCATGTTCCGGACACGCCGGTACCACCTGCCGAGCTCGCCAAACCACCAGCTGGACCCGCCAAAACCACCTGCCGGCTACGCCAGAACCACTCGGCAGACACTCCGGAATCACCTGCCGGGCTGGCTGGAACCACCTGCCGGTCACGCCAACATCACCTTTCAGCTACGCCAGAACCACTTGGCGGACACTCCGGAAACACCTGTCGGGCCGGCCGGAACCACCTCTCAGACGTGCCAGAACAATGTGCCTGAGATGCCGGAGCCACTCCCCGAACAGACCGAAACTACCTGCCAGACCCGCCTGAACCCCCTGGTGATTACGCCTGATCCACCTGCTCAACTAGCCGGAACCACCTTCCTGACATGCCAAAATCACATGCCAGGTATACCAGAGCCACTTGGTGGACACTCCGGAATCATCTGCCGGACATGCCAGAACCAGCTCTCAGACACACCAGAACCACGTGCCGGACACGCCGGAAGTACCTGCTGAGCATGCCTGAGCCACATGCTCGACTTGCAAGAAACATCTGCCAGACACGCCAAAATCACCTGCCGGGTACGCCAGATCCACCTGGCGGACACTCCGGAATCACCTGCCACACATGCCGGAACCACCACTCAGACGTGCCGGAAGCACGTGCCGGACACGCCGGAAACACATACTGGACAGACCGGAACCACCTGACAGACATGCTGGAGCCACCTGCTCGACTCGTAGGAACCACCGGCTAGACAGGCCAAAATCAACAGTTGGCTATGCGGGAACCACCTGGCGTACAGTCCGGAATCACCTGCCGTGCATGCAGGAGCCACCTCTCAGACGTAACAAAACCGTGTACCGGACACGCTGGAACCAAGTCCTGGACAGTCTGGAACCACCTGCCGGACACGCCTGGACCACCTGCCGAGCATGCCGGAACCACCTGCTCGACTCGCAGGACCCACGTGCCGGACACGTGAAAATGAACTGCCGTCTACACCAGAACCACTTACCCGACACTCTGGAATCACCTGCCTGGCATGCCAGAACCACCTCTCAGACGTGCCAGGAGCACGTGCCGGACATGCTGGAACGACCTATCGGACAGAACGGAACCACCTGCCGGACACCCCGGAACCACCTGTCGAACACAATACAGCCAGCTGCTCGACTCGACGGAACCAACTGCCGGACACGCCAATATCAACTTCTGGCTATGCCAGAACCACCTGGGGGACAGTCCGCAATCACCTGCCCACCATGGCGGAACAACCTCTCAGATGTACCAGAACCACGTGCCGGACAAGCTGGAAACACGTACTGGACGGACTGGAACCACCTGCCGGCCACGCCTGAACCACCTGCTCGACTCGCCGGAATCACGTACCTCACACGCCAAAATCACCTGCCGGGCATGCCAGATGCACTTGACGGACACTCCGGAATCTCTGCCGGACATGCCAGAACCAGCTCTCAGACACACCAGAACCACGTGCCAGAGACGCTGGAACCACGTCCTGGACAGACTGGAACCACCTGCCGGACACGCCTGGACCACCTGCCGAGCACGCCGGAACCACCTGCTCGACTTTCAGTACCCACGTGCTGGACACGCCAAAAGGAACTGCCGGCTACACCAGAACCACTTACACGACACTCCTGAATCACCTGCCCGGCATGCCGGAACCACCTCAAATACATGCCAGAACCACGTGCCAATGACACCGGAAGCACCTGTCGAGCACGCCGGAACCACCTGCTCGTCTCGCCGGAACCAAGTACCTGACACGCCAAAATCACCTGCCGGGTATGCCAGAACCACTTGGTGGAGACTCCGGAGTCATCTGCCAGACATTCTGGAACCAGCTCTCAGACACACCAGAACCACGTGCCGGAGAGGCAAAAATCACCTGCCGTCTACGCCACAACCAGTTGGTGAACACTTCGCAATCACCTGTAGGGCTTGCTGGAACCACCTGCCGGGCATGCCGGAACCACCTCTCAGAGGTGCCAGAACCACATGCCGGACACTCCGGAATCACCTGCCGGGCATGCCGGAACCATCTCTCAGACGTGCCAGAACCATGTTCTGGCCACGCCAGTACCACCTGCCGAGCTCTCCGGAACCACCTGCTGGACACGCCAAAATCACCTGCCGGCTACGCCACAACCATTTGGTGAACACTTCGGAATCATCTGCCGGGCTGGCTGGAACCACCTGCCGGTCACGCCAACATCACCAGCCAGCTATGCCAGAACCACTTGGCGGACACCATGGAAACACCTGTCGGGCCGGCCTCAACCACCTCTCAGACGTGCCAGAACCATGTGCCTGAGATGCCGGAACCACACCCCGAACAGACCGAAACCACCTGTCAGACCCGCTTGAACCACCTGCCGAGCACGCCGGAACCACCTACTCGACTCGCCGGAACCACCTACCTGACACGCTAAAACCACCTGCCGGGTATGCCACAACCACTTGGTGGACACTCCGGAATCATCTGCCGGACATGCCAGAACCACCTCTCAGACACACCAGAACCACGTGCCGGACACGCCGGAAGCACCTGCTGATCATGCCTGAGCCACATGCTCGACTTGCAAGAAACACCTGCCAGACACGCCAAAATCAACTGCCGGGTACGCCAGAACCACGTGGCGGACACTCCGGAATCACCTGTCGGGCATGCCGGAACCACCTCTCAGACGTGCCAGAACCTCGTGCCGGACACGCCAGAACCAACTGCCGGACAGACCGGAACCACCTGCTGGACACGCCGGAACCACCGGCTCGACTCTCCGGAACCACCGCCGGACATGCAAAATGACCTGCCGGCTACGCCAGAACCACTTGGCGAACAACCCGGAATAACCTGTCGGGCATGCCGGAACCACCTCTCAGACTTGCCAGAACCATGTTCCGGACACGCCGGTACTACCTGCCGAGTATGCCGGAACCACCTGGTCCACTCCCCAGAACCACCTGCTGGACATGCCAGAATCACCTGCCGGCTACGCCAGAACCACTCAGCAGACACTCCGGACCCACCTGCCGGGCATGCCTCAACCACCTCTCAGAGGTGCCAGAACCACATGCCGGACACTCCGGAATCACCTGCCGGGCATGCCGGAACCATCTCTCAGACATGCCAGAACCATGTTCCGGACACGCCGGTACCACCTGCCGAGCTCGCCAAACCACCAGCTGGACCCGCCAAAACCACCTGCCGGCTACGCCAGAACCACTCGGCAGACACTCCGGAATCACCTGCCGGGCTGGCTGGAACCACCTGCCGGTCACGCCAACATCACCTTTCAGCTACGCCAGAACCACTTGGCGGACACTCCGGAAACACCTGTCGGGCCGGCCGGAACCACCTCTCAGACGTGCCAGAACAATGTGCCTGAGATGCCGGAGCCACTCCCCGAACAGACCGAAACCACCTGCCAGACCCGCCTGAACCCCCTGGCGATTACGCCTGATCCACCTGCTCAACTAGCCGGAACCACCTTCCTGACATGCCAAAATCACATGCCAGGTATACCAGAGCCACTTGGTGGACACTCCGGAATCATCTGCCGGACATGCCAGAACCAGCTCTCAGACACACCAGAACCACGTGCCGGACACGCCGGAAGTACCTGCTGAGCATGCCTGAGCCACATGCTCGACTTGCAAGAAACATCTGCCAGACACGCCAAAATCACCTGCCGGGTACGCCAGATCCACCTGGCGGACACTCCGGAATCACCTGCCACACATGCCGGAACCACCACTCAGACGTGCCGGAAGCACGTGCCGGACACGCCGGAAACACATACTGGACAGACCGGAACCACCTGACAGACATGCTGGAGCCACCTGCTCGACTCGTAGGAACCACCGGCTAGACAGGCCAAAATCAACAGTTGGCTATGCGGGAACCACCTGGCGTACAGTCCGGAATCACCTGCCGTGCATGCAGGAGCCACCTCTCAGACGTAACAAAACCGTGTACCGGACACGCTGGAACCAAGTCCTGGACAGTCTGGAACCACCTGCCGGACACGCCTGGACCACCTGCCGAGCATGCCGGAACCACCTGCTCGACTCGCAGGACCCACGTGCCGGACACGTGAAAATGAACTGCCGGCTACACCAGAACCACTTACCCGACACTCTGGAATCACCTGCCTGGCATGCCAGAACCACCTCTCAGACGTGCCAGGAGCACGTGCCGGACATGCTGGAACGACCTATCGGACAGAACGGAACCACCTGCCGGACACCCCGGAACCACCTGTCGAACACAATACAGCCAGCTGCTCGACTCGACGGAACCAACTGCCGGACACGCCAATATCAACTTCTGGCTATGCCAGAACCACCTGGGGGACAGTCCGGAATCACCTGCCCACCATGGCGGAACAACCTCTCAGATGTACCAGAACCACGTGCCGGACAAGCTGGAAACACGTACTGGACGGACTGGAACCACCTGCCGGCCACGCCTGAACCACCTGCTCGACTCGCCGGAATCACGTACCTCACACGCCAAAATCACCTGCCGGGCATGCCAGATGCACTTGACGGACACTCCGGAATCTCTGCCGGACATGCCAGAACCAGCTCTCAGACACACCAGAACCACGTGCCAGAGACGCTGGAACCACGTCCTGGACAGACTGGAACCACCTGCCGGACACGCCTGGACCACCTGCCGAGCACGCCGGAACCACCTGCTCGACTTTCAGTACCCACATGCTGGACACGCCAAAAGGAACTGCCGGCTACACCAGAACCACTTACACGACACTCCTGAATCACCTGCCCGGCATGCCGGAACCACCTCAAATACATGCCAGAACCACGTGCCAATGACACCGGAAGCACCTGTCGAGCACGCCGGAACCACCTGCTCGACTCGCCGGAACCAAGTACCTGACACGCCAAAATCACCTGCCGGGTATGCCAGAACCACTTGGTGGAGACTCCGGAGTCATCTGCCAGACATTCTGGAACCAGCTCTCAGACACACCAGAACCACGTGCCGGAGAGGCAAAAATCACCTGCCGTCTACGCCACAACCAGTTGGTGAACACTTCGCAATCACCTGTAGGGCTTGCTGGAACCACCTGCCGGGCATGCCGGAACCACCTCTCAGAGGTGCCAGAACCACATGACGGACACTCCGGAATCACCTGCCGGGCATGCCGGAACCATCTCTCAGACGTGCCAGAACCATGTTCTGGCCACGCCAGTGCCACCTGCCGAGCTCTCCGGAACCACCTGCTGGACACGCCAAAATCACCTGCCGGCTACGCCACAACCATTTGGTGAACACTTCGGAATCATCTGCCGGGCTGGCTGGAACCACCTGCCGGTCACGCCAACATCACCAGCCAGCTATGCCAGAACCACTTGGCGGACACCATGGAAACACCTGTCGGGCCGGCCTCAACCACCTCTCAGACGTGCCAGAACCATGTGCCTGAGATGCCGGAACCACACCCCGAACAGACCGAAACCACCTGTCAGACCCGCTTGAACCACCTGCCGAGCACGCCGGAACCACCTACTCGACTCGCCGGAACCACCTACCTGACACGCTAAAACCACCTGCCGGGTATGCCACAACCACTTGGTGGACACTCCGGAATCATCTGCCGGACATGCCAGAACCACCTCTCAGACACACCAGAACCACATGCCGGACACGCCGGAAGCACCTGCTGATCATGCCTGAGCCACATGCTCGACTTGCAAGAAACACCTGCCAGACACGCCAAAATCAACTGCCGGGTACGCCAGAACCACGTGGCGGACACTCCGGAATCACCTGTCGGGCATGCCGGAACCACCTCTCAGACGTGCCAGAACCTCGTGCCGGACACGCCAGAACCACCTGCCGGACAGACCGGAACCACCTGCTGGACACGCCGGAACCACCGGCTCGACTCGCCGGAACCACCGCCGGACATGCAAAATGACCTGCCGGCTACGCCAGAACCACTTGGCGAACAACCCGGAATCACCTGTCGGGCATGCCGGAACCACCTCTCAGACTTGCCAGAACCATGTTCCGGACACGCCGGTACTACCTGCCGAGTATGCCGGAACCACCTGGTCCACTCCCCAGAACCACCTGCTGGACACGCCAGAATCACCTGCCGGCTACGCCAGAACCACTCAGCAGACACTCCGGACCCACCTGCCGGGCATGCCTCAACCACCTCTCAGAGGTGCCAGAACCACATGCCGGACACTCCGGAATCACCTGCCGGGCATGCCGGAACCATCTCTCAGACATGCCAGAACCATGTTCCGGACACGCCGGTACCACCTGCCGAGCTCGCCAAACCACCAGCTGGACCCGCCAAAACCACCTGCCGGCTACGCCAGAACCACTCGGCAGACACTCCGGAATCACCTGCCGGGCTGGCTGGAACCACCTGCCGGTCACGCCAACATCACCTTTCAGCTACGCCAGAACCACTTGGCGGACACTCCGGAAACACCTGTCGGGCCGGCCGGAACCACCTCTCAGACGTGCCAGAACAATGTGCCTGAGATGCCGGAGCCACTCCCCGAACAGACCGAAACCACCTGCCAGACCCGCCTGAACCCCCTGGCGATTACGCCTGATCCACCTGCTCAACTAGCCGGAACCACCTTCCTGACATGCCAAAATCACATGCCAGTTATACCAGAGCCACTTGGTGGACACTCCGGAATCATCTGCCGGACATGCCAGAACCAGCTCTCAGACACACCAGAACCACGTGCCGGACACGCCGGAAGTACCTGCTGAGCATGCCTGAGCCACATGCTCGACTTGCAAGAAACATCTGCCAGACACGCCAAAATCACCTGCCGGGTACGCCAGATCCACCTGGCGGACACTCCGGAATCACCTGCCACACATGCCGGAACCACCACTCAGACGTGCCGGAAGCACGTGCCGGACACGCCGGAAACACATACTGGACAGACCGGAACCACCTGACAGACATGCTGGAGCCACCTGCTCGACTCGTAGGAACCACCGGCTAGACAGGCCAAAATCAACAGTTGGCTATGCGGGAACCACCTGGCGTACAGTCCGGAATCACCTGCCGTGCATGCAGGAGCCACCTCTCAGACGTAACAAAACCGTGTACCGGACACGCTGGAACCAAGTCCTGGACAGTCTGGAACCACCTGCCGGACACGCCTGGACCACCTGCCGAGCATGCCGGAACCACCTGCTCGACTCGCAGGACCCACGTGCCGGACACGTGAAAATGAACTGCCGTCTACACCAGAACCACTTACCCGACACTCTGGAATCACCTGCCTGGCATGCCAGAACCACCTCTCAGACGTGCCAGGAGCACGTGCCGGACATGCTGGAACGACCTATCGGACAGAACGGAACCACCTGCCGGACACCCCGGAACCACCTGTCGAACACAATACAGCCAGCTGCTCGACTCGACGGAACCAACTGCCGGACACGCCAATATCAACTTCTGGCTATGCCAGAACCACCTGGGGGACAGTCCGCAATCACCTGCCCACCATGGCGGAACAACCTCTCAGATGTACCAGAACCACGTGCCGGACAAGCTGGAAACACGTACTGGACGGACTGGAACCACCTGCCGGCCACGCCTGAACCACCTGCTCGACTCGCCGGAATCACGTACCTCACACGCCAAAATCACCTGCCGGGCATGCCAGATGCACTTGACGGACACTCCGGAATCTCTGCCGGACATGCCAGAACCAGCTCTCAGACACACCAGAACCACGTGCCAGAGACGCTGGAACCACGTCCTGGACAGACTGGAACCACCTGCCGGACACGCCTGGACCACCTGCCGAGCACGCCGGAACCACCTGCTCGACTTTCAGTACCCACGTGCTGGACACGCCAAAAGGAACTGCCGGCTACACCAGAACCACTTACACGACACTCCTGAATCACCTGCCCGGCATGCCGGAACCACCTCAAATACATGCCAGAACCACGTGCCAATGACACCGGAAGCACCTGTCGAGCACGCCGGAACCACCTGCTCGACTCGCCGGAACCAAGTACCTGACACGCCAAAATCACCTGCCGGGTATGCCAGAACCACTTGGTGGAGACTCCGGAGTCATCTGCCAGACATTCTGGAACCAGCTCTCAGACACACCAGAACCACGTGCCGGAGAGGCAAAAATCACCTGCCGTCTACGCCACAACCAGTTGGTGAACACTTCGCAATCACCTGTAGGGCTTGCTGGAACCACCTGCCGGGCATGCCGGAACCACCTCTCAGAGGTGCCAGAACCACATGCCGGACACTCCGGAATCACCTGCCGGGCATGCCGGAACCATCTCTCAGACGTGCCAGAACCATGTTCTGGCCACGCCAGTACCACCTGCCGAGCTCTCCGGAACCACCTGCTGGACACGCCAAAATCACCTGCCGGCTACGCCACAACCATTTGGTGAACACTTCGGAATCATCTGCCGGGCTGGCTGGAACCACCTGCCGGTCACGCCAACATCACCAGCCAGCTATGCCAGAACCACTTGGCGGACACCATGGAAACACCTGTCGCGCCGGCCTCAACCACCTCTCAGACGTGCCAGAACCATGTGCCTGAGATGCCGGAACCACACCCCGAACAGACCGAAACCACCTGTCAGACCCGCTTGAACCACCTGCTGAGCACGCCGGAACCACCTACTCGACTCGCCGGAACCACCTACCTGACACGCTAAAACCACCTGCCGGGTATGCCACAACCACTTGGTGGACACTCCAGAATCATCTGCCGGACATGCCAGAACCACCTCTCAGACACACCAGAACCACGTGCCGGACACGCCGGAAGCACCTGCTGATCATGCCTGAGCCACATGCTCGACTTGCAAGAAACACCTGCCAGACACGCCAAAATCAACTGCCGGGTACGCCAGAACCACGTGGCGGACACTCCGGAATCACCTGTCGGGCATGCCGGAACCACCTCTCAGACGTGCCAGAACCTCGTGCCGGACACGCCAGAACCACCTGCCGGACAGACCGGAACCACCTGCTGGACACGCCGGAACCACCGGCTCGACTCGCCGGAACCACCGCCGGACATGCAAAATGACCTGCCGGCTACGCCAGAACCACTTGGCGAACAACCCGGAATCACCTGTCGGGCATGCCGGAACCACCTCTCAGACTTGCCAGAACCATGTTCCGGACACGCCGGTACTACCTGCCGAGTATGCCGGAACCACCTGGTCCACTCCCCAGAACCACCTGCTGGACACCCCAGAATCACCTGCCGGCTACGCCAGAACCACTCAGCAGACACTCCGGACCCACCTGCCGGGCATGCCTCAACCACCTCTCAGAGGTGCCAGAACCACATGCCGGACACTCCGGAATCACCTGCCGGGCATGCCGGAACCATCTCTCAGACATGCCAGAACCATGTTCCGGACACGCCGGTACCACCTGCCGAGCTCGCCAAACCACCAGCTGGACCCGCCAAAACCACCTGCCGGCTACGCCAGAACCACTCGGCAGACACTCCGGAATCACCTGCCGGGCTGGCTGGAACCACCTGCCGGTCACGCCAACATCACCTTTCAGCTACGCCAGAACCACTTGGCGGACACTCCGGAAACACCTGTCGGGCCGGCCGGAACCACCTCTCAGACGTGCCAGAACCATGTGCCTGAGATGCCGGAGCCACTCCCCGAACAGACCGAAACCACCTGCCAGACCCGCCTGAACCCCCTGGCGATTACGCCTGATCCACCTGCTCAACTAGCCGGAACCACCTTCCTGACATGCCAAAATCACATGCCAGGTATACCAGAGCCACTTGGTGGACACTCCGGAATCATCTGCCAGACATGCCAGAACCAGCTCTCAGACACACCAGAACCACGTGCCGGACACGCCGGAAGTACCTGCTGAGCATGCCTGAGCCACATGCTCGACTTGCAAGAAACATCTGCCAGACACGCCAAAATCACCTGCCGGGTACGCCAGATCCACCTGGCGGACACTCCGGAATCACCTGCCACACATGCCGGAACCACCACTCAGACGTGCCGGAAGCACGTGCCGGACACGCCGGAAACACATACTGGACAGACCGGAACCACCTGACAGACATGCTGGAGCCACCTGCTCGACTCGTAGGAACCACCGGCTAGACAGGCCAAAATCAACAGTTGGCTATGCGGGAACCACCTGGCGTACAGTCCGGAATCACCTGCCGTGCATGCAGGAGCCACCTCTCAGACGTAACAAAACCGTGTACCGGACACGCTGGAACCAAGTCCTGGACAGTCTGGAACCACCTGCCGGACACGCCTGGACCACCTGCCGAGCATGCCGGAACCACCTGCTCGACTCGCAGGACCCACGTGCCGGACACGTGAAAATGAACTGCCGGCTACACCAGAACCACTTACCCGACACTCTGGAATCACCTGCCTGGCATGCCAGAACCACCTCTCAGACGTGCCAGGAGCACGTGCCGGACATGCTGGAACGACCTATCGGACAGAACGGAACCACCTGCCGGACACCCCGGAACCACCTGTCGAACACAATACAGCCAGCTGCTCGACTCGATGGAACCAACTGCCGGACACGCCAATATCAACTTCTGGCTATGCCAGAACCACCTGGGGGACAGTCCGCAATCACCTGCCCACCATGGCGGAACAACCTCTCAGATGTACCAGAACCACGTGCCGGACAAGCTGGAAACACGTACTGGACAGACTGGAACCACCTGCCGGCCACGCCTGAACCACCTGCTCGACTCGCCGGAATCACGTACCTCACACGCCAAAATCACCTGCCGGGCATGCCAGATGCACTTGACGGACACTCCGGAATCTCTGCCGGACATGCCAGAACCAGCTCTCAGACACACCAGAACCACGTGCCAGAGACGCTGGAACCACGTCCTGGACAGACTGGAACCACCTGCCGGACACGCCTGGACCACCTGCCGAGCACGCCGGAACCACCTGCTCGACTTTCAGTACCCACGTGCCGGACACGCCAAAAGGAACTGCCGGCTACACCAGAACCACTTACACGACACTCCTGAATCACCTGCCCGGCATGCCGGAACCACCTCAAAGACATGCCAGAACCACGTGCCAATGACACCGGAAGCACCTGTCGAGCACGCCGGAGCCACCTGCTCGACTCGCCGGAACCACCTGCCAGACAGGCCAAAATCAACAGCTGGCTATGCGAGAACCACCTGGCGGACAGTCCGGAATCACCTGCCGGGCATGCAATAACCACCTCTCAGACGTACCAGGACCACGTGCCGCACAAGCTGGAAACACGTACTGGACAGCCTGGAACCACCTGCCGGCCACGCCTGAACCACCTGCCGAGCACGACGGAACCACCAGCCGGACTCGCCAAAAACACCTGCGGGCTATGCCAGAACCACTTGGAGGACTCTCCGGGATGACCTGCCGGGCATGCTGGAACCACCTCTCAGACGTGCCAGAACCACGTGGCGGACTGTCCAGAATCGCCTGTTGGGCACGCGCAACCACCTCTGAGACGTACCAGAACCACGTGCCGTACACGCCGGAACCACCTACCGGACAGACCGGAATCAGCTTTCGGGCATGCCGGAAGCACCTGCTCAACTCGCCTGAAAAACCTGCCGGACATGCCAAAATCACCTGCCGGGTACGCCAAAACCACGTGGTGGACTCTCTGAATCACCTGCTGGGCATGATAGAACCACCTCTCGGACGTGCCGGAACCAATGCCGGACACGCCGGAACCACCTCCCGGACAGACCGGAACCCTCTGCCGGACCTGCCTGAACCAATTGTCGAGCACGCCGGAAGAACATGCTCGACTCTCTGGAACCACATGCCGGGCATGGCAAAATCACCTGCCGGCTACGCCAGAACCACTTGGCGAACACTCTGTAATCACCGGCCGGGCATGCCGGAACCACCTCTCAGACATGCCAGAACCACGTGCCAATGACACCGGAAGCACCTGCTGAGCACGCAGGAAGCTCCTGCTCGACTCACCAGAACCACCTGCCGGAGACGCAAAAATCACCTGCCATCTACGCCACAACCAGTTGGTGAACACTTCGCAATCACCTGCCGGGCTTGCTGGAACCACCTGCCGGTCATGCCAAAATGACCTGCCAACTATGCCGGAACCACTTGGCGGACACTGCAGAAACCCCTGTTGGGCCGGCCGGAACCACCTATCAGACGTGACAGAACCATGTGCATGAGATGCCGGAACCACACCCCGAACAGACAGAAACCAACTACCAGACATGCCTGAACCACCTGCCGAGCACGCCGGAACCACCTGCTCGACTTGCTGGAATCACCTACCTCACATGCCAAAATCACCTGCCGGGCATGCCAGAAGCACTTGACGGACACTCCGGAATCTCTGCCGGACATGCCAGAACCAGCTCTCAGACACCAGAACCACGTGCCAGAGCCGCTGGAACCATGTCCTGGACAGACTGGAACCACCTGCCGGACACGCCTGGACCACCGCCCGAGCACACCGGAACCACCTGCCGGACTCGCCAAAAACACATGCGGGCTATGCCAGAACCACTTGGAGGACTCTCCCGGATGACCTGCCGGGCATGCTGGAACCACCTCTCAGACATGCCAGAACCACGTGTCGGACAGTCCGGAATCACCTGTTGGGCATGCGCAACCACCTCTGAGACGTACCAGAACCACGTGCTGTAGACGCCGGAACCACCTACCGGACAGACCGGAATCAGCTTTCGGGCATGCCGGAAGCACCTGCTCAACTCGCCTGAAAAACCTGCCGGACATGCCAAAATCACATGCCGGCTACGCCAAAACCACGTGGTGGACTCTCTGAATCACCTGCCGGGCATGATAGAACCACCTCTCAGACGTGCCAGAACCAATGCCGGACACGCCAGAACCACCTCCCGGACAGACCGGAACCCTCTGCCGGACCTGCCTGAACCAATTGTTGAGCACGCCGGAACCACATTCTCGACTCTCTGGAACCACATGCCGGACATGGCAAAATCACCTGCTGGCTACGCCAGAACCACTTGGCGAACATTCTGTAATCACTGGCCGGGCATGCCGGAACCACCTCTCGGACATGCCAGAACCACGTGCCAATGACACCGGAAGCACCTGCCGAGCACGCAGGAACCTCCTGCTCGACTCACCAGAACCACCTGCCAGAGATGCAAAAATCACCTGCCGTCTACGCCACAACCACTTGGTGAACACTTCGCAATCACCTGCCGGGCTTGCTGGAACCACCTGCCGGTCATGCCAAAATGACCTGCCAACTACGCCGGAACCTCTTGGCGGACACTGCAGAAACACCTGTCGGGCCGGCCGGAACGACATCTCAGAAGTGACAGAACCATGTGCATGAGATGCCGGAACCACACCCCAAACAGACAGAAACCACCTACCAGACATGCCTGAACCACCTGCCGAGCACGCCGGAACCACCTGCTCGACTCGCCGGAATCACGTACCTCACACGCCAAAATCACCTGCCGGGCATGCCAGATGCACTTGACGGACACTCCGGAATCTCTGCCGGACATGCCAGAACCAGCTCTCAGACACACCAGAACCACGTGCCAGAGACGCTGGAACCACGTCCTGGACAGACTGGAACCACCTGCCGGACACGCCTGGACCACCTGCCGAGCACGCCGGAACCACCTGCTCGACTTTCAGTACCCACGTGCTGGACACGCCAAAAGGAACTGCCGGCTACACCAGAACCACTTACACGACACTCCTGAATCACCTGCCCGGCATGCCGGAACCACCTCAAATACATGCCAGAACCACGTGCCAATGACACCGGAAGCACCTGTCGAGCACGCCGGAACCACCTGCTCGACTCGCCGGAACCAAGTACCTGACACGCCAAAATCACCTGCCGGGTATGCCAGAACCACTTGGTGGAGACTCCGGAGTCATCTGCCAGACATTCTGGAACCAGCTCTCAGACACACCAGAACCACGTGCCGGAGAGGCAAAAATCACCTGCCGTCTACGCCACAACCAGTTGGTGAACACTTCGCAATCACCTGTAGGGCTTGCTGGAACCACCTGCCGGGCATGCCGGAACCACCTATCAGAGGTGCCAGAACCACATGCCGGACACTCCGGAATCACCTGCCGGGCATGCCGGAACCATCTCTCAGACGTGCCAGAACCATGTTCTGGCCACGCCAGTACCACCTGCCGAGCTCTCCGGAACCACCTGCTGGACACGCCAAAATCACCTGCCGGCTACGCCACAACCATTTGGTGAACACTTCGGAATCATCTGCCGGGCTGGCTGGAACCACCTGCCGGTCACGCCAACATCACCAGCCAGCTATGCCAGAACCACTTGGCGGACACCATGGAAACACCTGTCGGGCCGGCCTCAACCACCTCTCAGACGTGCCAGAACCATGTGCCTGAGATGCCGGAACCACACCCCGAACAGACCGAAACCACCTGTCAGACCCGCTTGAACCACCTGCCGAGCACGCCGGAACCACCTACTCGACTCGCCGGAACCACCTACCTGACACGCTAAAACCACCTGCCGGGTATGCCACAACCACTTGGTGGACACTCCGGAATCTTCTGCCGGACATGCCAGAACCACCTCTCAGACACACCAGAACCACGTGCCGGACACGCCGGAAGCACCTGCTGATCATGCCTGAGCCACATGCTCGACTTGCAAGAAACACCTGCCAGACACGCCAAAATCAACTGCCGGGTACGCCAGAACCACGTGGCGGACACTCCGGAATCACCTGTCGGGCATGCCGGAACCACCTGTCAGACGTGCCAGAACCTCGTGCCGGACACGCCAGAACCACCTGCCGGACAGACCGGAACCACCTGCTGGACACGCCGGAACCACCGGCTCGACTCGCCGGAACCACCGCCGGACATGCAAAATGACCTGCCGGCTACGCCAGAACCACTTGGCGAACAACCCGGAATCACCTGTCGGGCATGCCGGAACCACCTCTCAGACTTGCCAGAACCATGTTCCGGACACGCTGGTACTACCTGCCGAGTATGCCGGAACCACCTGGTCCACTCCCCAGAACCACCTGCTGGACACGCCAGAATCACCTGCCGGCTACGCCAGAACCACTCAGCAGACAATCCGGACCCACCTGCCGGGCATGCCTCAACCACCTCTCAGAGGTGCCAGAACCACATGCCGGACACTCCGGAATCACCTGCCGGGCATGCCGGAACCATCTCTCAGACATGCCAGAACCATGTTCCGGACACGCCGGTACCACCTGCCGAGCTCGCCAAACCACCAGCTGGACCCGCCAAAACCACCTGCCGGCTACGCCAGAACCACTCGGCAGACACTCCGGAATCACCTGCCGGGCTGGCTGGAACCACCTGCCGGTCACGCCAACATCACCTTTCAGCTACGCCAGAACCACTTGGCGGACACTCCGGAAACACCTGTCGGGCCGGCCGGAACCACCTCTCAGACGTGCCAGAACCATGTGCCTGAGATGCCGGAGCCACTCCCCGAACAGACCGAAACCACCTGCCAGACCCGCCTGAACCCCCTGGCGATTACGCCTGATCCACCTGCTCAACTAGCCGGAACCACCTTCCTGACATGCCAAAATCACATGCCAGGTATACCAGAGCCACTTGGTGGACACTCCGGAATCATCTGCCAGACATGCCAGAACCAGCTCTCAGACACACCAGAACCACGTGCCGGACACGCCGGAAGTACCTGCTGAGCATGCCTGAGCCACATGCTCGACTTGCAAGAAACATCTGCCAGACACGCCAAAATCACCTGCCGGGTACGCCAGATCCACCTGGCGGACACTCCGGAATCACCTGCCACACATGCCGGAACCACCACTCAGACGTGCCGGAAGCACGTGCCGGACACGCCGGAAACACATACTGGACAGACCGGAACCACCTGACAGACATGCTGGAGCCACCTGCTCGACTCGTAGGAACCACCAGCTAGACAGGCCAAAATCAACAGTTGGCTATGCGGGAACCACCTGGCGTACAGTCCAGAATCACCTGCCGTGCATGCAGGAGCCACCTCTCAGACGTAACAAAACCGTGTACCGGACACGCTGGAACCAAGTCCTGGACAGTCTGGAACCACCTGCCGGACACGCCTGGACCACCTGCCGAGCATGCCGGAACCACCTGCTCGACTCGCAGGACCCACGTGCCGGACACGCGAAAATGAACTGCCGGCTACACCAGAACCACTTACCCGACACTCTGGAATCACCTGCCTGGCATGCCAGAACCACCTCTCAGACGTGCCAGGAGCACGTGCCGGACATGCTGGAACGACCTATCGGACAGAACGGAACCACCTGCCGGACACCCCGGAACCACCTGTCGAACACACCACAGCCAGCTGCTCGACTCGACGGAACCACCTGCCGGACACGCCAATATCAACTTCTGGCTATGCCAGAACCACCTGGGGGACAGTCCGCAATCACCTGCCCACCATGGCGGAACAACCTCTCAGATGTACCAGAACCACGTGCCGGACAAGCTGGAAACACGTACTGGACAGACTGGAACCACCTGCCGGCCACGCCTGAACCACCTGCTCGACTCGCCGGAATCACGTACCTCACACGCCAAAATCACCTGCCGGGCATGCCAGATGCACTTGACGGACACTCCGGAATCTCTGCCGGACATGCCAGAACCAGCTCTCAGACACACCAGAACCACGTGCCAGAGACGCTGGAACCACGTCCTGGACAGACTGGAACCACCTGCCGGACACGCCTGGACCACCTGCCGAGCACGCCGGAACCACCTGCTCGACTTTCAATACCCACGTGCTGGACACGCCAAAGGGAACTGCCGGCTACACCAGAACCACTTACACGACACTCCTGAATCACCTGCCCGGCATGCCGGAACCACCTCAAAGACATGCCAGAACCACGTGCCAATGACACCGGAAGCACCTGTCGAGCACGCCGGAACCACCTGCCAGACAGGCCAAAATCAACAGCTGGCTATGCGAGAACCACCTGGCGGACAGTCCGGAATCACCTGCCGGGCTTGCAATAACCACCTCTCAGACGTACCAGGACCACGTGCCGCACAAGCTGGAAACACGTACTGGACAGCCTGGAACCACCTGCCGGCCACGCCTGAACCACCTGCCGAGCACGACGGAACCACCAGCTGGACTCGCCTACAACACCTGCGGGCTATGCCAGAACCACTTGGAGGACTCTCCGGGATGACCTGCCGGGCATGCTGGAACCACCTCTCAGACGTGCCGGAACCACGTGCTGGACACGCCGGAACCACCTCCCGGACAGACCAGAACCACCTGCCGGACCTGCATGAAACACCTGCCGAGGATGCCGGAACCACCTGCCGGACATGCCAAAATCAACTGACGGCTACGCCAGAACCACTTGGAGGACTGTCCGGGATGACCTGCCGGGCATGCCGGAACCACCTCTCAGATGTGCTATGAGCACATGCCGTAGACGCCGGATGCACCTGCTGAGCACACCAAAACCACCTCCCGGAGAGACAGGAATCACCTGCCGGAACCTCCGGAACAACCTCCAGGTCACACAGGAACAACCTGCCGGACACGCGTGAATGACCAGCCCAGCTTGCCGGGACCACCTGCTCGAATAACCGGAACCACCTGCTGGACATGCCAAAATCACCTGCCAGCTACGCCAGAACCCTGTGGGGGACAGTCTGGGATCACCTGCCGGGCACGACGGAACCAACTCTCAGACATGCCAGAACCATGTGCGGGACACGCCGAAAGCACCTATAGGACAGACTGGAACCACATGCCCGAAACGCCTGAACCACCTGCTGAGCCTGCCGGAACCACCAGCCCGACACACCCAAATCACCAGCTGGCTATGTCAGAACCACTTGTTGGACACACCGGAATCACCTGCCGGGAATGCCTGAAACACCTCTCAGACGTGCCAGAGGCACATGCCGGAGACGCCGGAAGCATGTGCCGAGCATGCCTGAACCACCCGATCCACTCACCAGAACCACATGTCGGACATGCCAAAATCACCTGCCGGCTATGCCAGAACCACTTGGCGGACACTCCGGAATCACCTGCCGGGCATGCCAGACCCACATCTCAGACGTACCAGAACCATGTGCCGGACATGCGAGAACCACGTCCTGGAAAGACTGGAACCAACTGCCAGACACACCTGAACCCCCTGCCAAGCACGCCGGAACCACCGCCGGACACGCAAAGTCACCTGCCGGCTACGTCAGAACCACTTGGTGGACAACCCACAATCACCTGCTGGGCATGCCGGAACCACCTCTCAGACGTGCCAGAACCATGTGCCAGCCACGCCGGAACCACCTGCCGATTATGCCGGAACCACATGATCCACTCCCCAGAACCACCTGCCAGACACGCCAAAATCACCTGCAGGCAACGCTAGAACGACTTGGCAGACACTCCGGAATCACCTGCTGGGCATGCTGGAACCACCTCTCAGACGTGTCAGAACCACGTGCCGGAGACGCTGGAACCACCTACCGGACACAACGGAACCACCTGCCGGACATTCCTGAACCACCTGCCGAGCATGCAAGAACCACCTGCTCAACTCACAGGACACACCAGCCGGACACGCGAAAATCACCTGCAGGCTATGCCAGAACCACTTGCCGAACTCTCCAGAATCACCATCTGGGCATGCCGGAATCACCTCTCAATCGTGCCAAAATCAAGTGCCAGAGACGCTGGAAGCACCTGCCGAGCTCGCCGGAAACACCTGCTCAAATCCCCGGAACCCTTGTGGGACACGCCAAAATCACCAGCCAGCTACGCCAGAAAAACTTGGCGGACACTCCAGAATCACCTCCCGGCCATGTCAGATCCACCTCTCACACGTGTCAGAACCCCATGCCGGAGACTCCAGAACCAACTACTGGACAGAAAGGAACCACCTGCCGGATGCGCCTGAACCACCTGCCGAGCATGCTGGAACCACCTGCTCGACTCGCAGGACCCACCTGCCGGACACGCCAAAATCACCTGCTGGCTATGCCAGAACCACTTAGTGGACAATCCAGAATCACCTGCCGGGCATGCCAGAACCACCTCTCAGACGTGCCAGAACCACGTGCCGGAGACGCCGGAAGTACCTGCCGACCTCGCCGAGACCACCTGCTCGACTCGCCGGAACCACCTGCCACACACACCAAAATCACATGCTGGCTACTCCGGAACCACTTGGTGGACAATCCGGAATCACCTGCCGGGCAAACGGAACCACCTCTGAGACGTGACAGAAGCACGTGCCGGACACTCCGGAAACACCTCCCGGACAGACCGGAACCACCGGCCGGACAGGCCGGAAACAACTGCTCGACTCGCCGGAACCACTGCCAGACACAAAAAATCTCCTGCCGGCTATGCCACAACCACTGGCAGACACACCGGAATCACCGGCCGGGCATGCCAGAACCACCTCTGAGACATGCCGGAATCACATGCCGGACACGCCGGTACCACCTCCCGGACAGACCGGAACCACCTGCCAGACCTGCCTGAACCACCAGCCGAGCACGCCGGAACCACCTACTCGACTTGCAGGACCCTCTTACCGGACATGCCAAAATCACATGCCGGCTGCGCCAGAACCACTTGGCGGACACTCCGGAATCACCTGCCGGGCATGCCGGACCCACATCTCAGATGTACCAGAACCATGTGCCGGACACGTGAGAACCACGTCCTGGACAGACTGGAACCACCTGCCGGACATGCCTGAACCACCTGCCAAGCATGCCGCAACCACCTGCTCGACTCGCAGGACCCACTTAACGGACATACCAAAATCACATGCCGGCTGCGCCAGAACCACTTATCGGACACTCCGGAATCACGTGCCGGTCATGCCAGAACCAACTCTCAGACGTGCCAGAACCACGTGCTGGACACGCTGGAACCACCTACCTGACAGAACGGAACCACGTGCCAGACATGCCGGAACCAGCTGCCAAACACGCCGGAGCCACCTGCTCGACTCGCCAGAAGCACCTGCCGGACAGGCCAAAATCAACTCCCAGCTATGCCAGAACCAACTGGGGGACAGTCCGGAATCAACTGCCAGCCATGCTCGAACCAGCTCTCAGACGTGGCAGAACCACTTGCTGGACACGCCGGAACCACCTCCCGGACAGACCAGAGCCAAGTGCTGGACACGCCTGAACCAATTGGTGTACTCTCTGGAATCACCGGCCGGACACTCTGAAACCACCTACAGGACAGACCGGAACCACCTGCCGAGCACACCGAAGCCACCTGCTCGACTCGCCAGAACCACCTGCCAGACACACCAAAATCACCTGCCGGCTACACCACAACCAGTTGCCGGACATTCTGGAATCATTGGCTGGGCATGCCAGAACCACCTCTCAGACGTGCCAGAACCATTTGCCCGACACACTGGAAGCACCTGCCGAGCTCGCCAAAACCAGCAGCTCGTCTCGCCGGAACCACCTGCCGGACAAACCACAATCACCTTCCGGCTACACCAGAACCACTTGCTGGACAATCCGGAATCACCTGCTGGTCATGCTGGAACCACCTCTCAGAAGAGCCAGAACCACGTGCTGTACACACTGGAACCACCTACAGGACAGACTGGTACCACCTGCCAGACTTGCAGGAAGCATCTGCCAGACACGCCAAAATCACCTGCCGGCTAGGTCAGAACCACTTTGAATACAAGCCGGAATAACGTTCCGGGCATGTCGGCACAACCTCGCAGATGTGCCAGAAGCATGTGCCGGACACGCGGGAACCACCTCCAGGACAGACCAGAACCACCTGCTGGACACGCCGGGACCACCTGCTTGAATTGCCAAAACCACCTGCCGGACATGCCAAAATCACCAGCCGGCTACGCCACAACCACTTGTCGGACACTCTGGAATCACTTGCCGGGCATGCTGGAACCACCTCTCAGAGGTGCCACAACCACATGCCAGAGACGGCGGAAGCACCTGCCGAGCATTCCAGAAGTTGCTGATCCACTCCACAGAACCACCTGCCAGACACGCCAAAATCACCAGCCGGCTACGCCAGAAAACCTTGGTGGACACTCCAGAATCACCTCCCGGCCATGCCAGAGCCACCTCTCACAAGTGTCAGAACCCCATGCCAGAGACTCCGGAACCAACTACTGGACAGAAAGGAACCACCAGCCGGATGTGCCTGAACCACCTGCCGAACATGCTGGAACCACCTGCTCGACTCGCAGGACCCACCTGCTGGACACGACAAAATCACCTGCTGGCTATGCCAGAACCACTTAGTGGACAATCCAGAATCACCTGCCGGGCATGCCAGAACCACCTCTCAGACGTGCCAGAACCATGTGCTGGAGACGCCAGAAGTACCTGCCAACCTCGCCGAGACCACCTGCTCGACTCGCCGGAACCACCTGCCACACACACCAAAATCACATGCTGGCTACTCCGGAACCACTTGGTGGACAATCCGGAATCACCTGCCGGGCAAACGGAACCACCTCTGAGACGTGACAGAAGCACGTGCCGGAGACTCCGGAAACACCTCCCGGACAGACCGGAACCACCGGCCGGACAGGCCGGAAACAACTGCTCGACTCGATGGAACCTCTGCCAGACACAAAAAATCTCCTGCTGGCTATGCCACAACCACTGGCAGACACACCGGAATAACCGGCCGGGTATGCCGGAACCACCTCTGAGACATGCCGGAATCACGTGCCGGACACGCCAGTACCACCTCCCGGACAGACCGAAACCACCTGCCAGACCTGCCTGAACCACCAGCCGAGCACGCCGGAACCACCTACTCGACTCGCAGGACCCTCTTACTGGACATGCCAAAATCAAATGCCGGCTGCGCCAGAACCACCTGTCGGACACTCCGGAATCACCTGCCGGGAATGCCTGAAACACCTCTCAGATGTGCCAGAGGCACATGCCGGAGACGCCGGAAGCACGTGCCGAGCATGCCTGAACCACCCGATCCACTCACCAGAACCACATGTCGGACATGCCAAAATCACCTGCCGGCTATGCCAGAACCACTTGGCGGACACTCCGGAATCACCTGCCGGGCATGCCAGACCCACATCTCAGACGTACCAGAACCATGTGCCGGACACGCGAGAACCACGTCCAGGAAAGACTGGAACCAACTGCCAGACACGCCTGAACCGCCTGCCAAGCACGCCGGAACCACCGCCGGACACGCAAAGTCACCTGCTGGCTGTGCCAGAACCACTTGGTGGACAACCCAGAATCACCTGCCGGGAATGCTGGCACCACCTCTCAGAAATGCCAGAACCACGTGCCAAAGACACCGGAAGCACCTGCTGAGCACGTGGGACCACCTAATCAACTGGCCTGAACCACCTGCTGGACATGCCAAAATCATCTGCCGGCTATGCCAGAACCACTTAATTTACAATCCAGACTCACCTGCCGGGCACGCCAGAACCACCTCTCATACGTGCCAGAAAAACGTGCAGGAGACGCCGGAAGCAACTGTCGAGCTCGCCGAGACCACCTGCTCGACTCGCCGGATCAACTGGCGGACATGCCAAAATCACCTGCCGGCTACACCAGAGCCACTTGGTGGGCAATCCGGGTTCACCTGACGGGCATGACAGAACCGCCTCTCAGACGTGCCAGAACCACGTGCCGGACACGCCGGAACCACCTCCCGGACAGACTGGAACGACATGCCGGACCTGCCAGAACCACCTGCCGAGCACTCCGGATCCACCTTCTTGACTTGCCAGAACCACCTGCCGGACACACCAAAATCACCTGACGGCTACGCCAGAACCACTTGGAGGACTCTCCGGGATCACCTGCCAGGCATGCTGGAACCACCTCTCAGACGTGCCAGAACCATGTGCCGGAGTCGCAGGAACCAACTGCCGAGTATGCCGGAAACACCATATCCACTCCCCAGAACCACCTGCCAGACTCGCCAGAAGCACCTGCCAGACGCGCCAAAATCACCAGCTGGCTACGCCACAACCACTTGTCGGACACTCAGGAATGACCTGCAGGGCATGCTGGAACCACCTCTCAGAGGTGCCAGAACCACATGCTGGAGGCGGCGGAAGCACCTGCCGAGAATGCCGGAAGTTCCTGATCCACTCCACAGAACCACCTGCCAGACATGCCAAATCACCTGCCGGCTATACCAGCACCTCTTGGCGGAAACACCAGAATCACCTCCTGGGCATGCCGGAACCACCTCTCACACGTGCCAGAACCACGTGCCAGAGACGCCAGAACCAATTACGGGACAGAAAGGAACCACCTGCCGGACGCGCCTGGACCACCTGCCAAGCATGGTGGAACCACCTGCTCGACTCGCGGGACCCACCTGCTGGACACGCCAAAATAACCTGCCAGTGATGCCAAAACCACTTCCCGGACACTCTGGAATCACCTGCCGGGCATGCCAGAACCACCTCTCAGATGTACTGAAACCACATGCCGGACACGACAGAACCATGTCCTGGACCGACTGGAGCCACCTGCCGGACATGCCTGAACCACCTACTGAGCAAGCCGGAACCACCTGCTCGACTCCCAGGACCAACCTGCAGGACACGTCAAATTCACCTGCCAGCTATGCCAGAACCACTTGCTGGACACTGTTGAATCACTAGCCGGGCATGCAGGAACCACCTAACAGACATGCCAGAACCACATGTCGGAGACGCCGGAAGCAATTGCCGAGCTCACTGGAACCACCTGCTTGACTCGCCAGAACCACCTGCTGGACACACCAAAATCATCAGACGGCTACGCCAGAACCACTTGGCGGACTCTCTGGAATCACCTGCCTGGCATGCGGGAACTTCCAGGACAGACCGGAACCACCTGCCAGACTCGCCGGAACCACCTGATGGACACACCAAAATCACTTGCCGGCTATGCCAGAACCACTTGGCGGACAGTCCGGAATCACCTGTCGGGCATGCCGGACCCACCTCTCAGACGTACCAGAACCATGTGCCGGACATGCCAGAACCACGTCCTGGATAGACTGCAACCACTTGCCGGACATGGTGAACCACCTGCTGAGCACACCGGAACCACCTGCTCTACTCCCAGGACCCACCTGCCGGACATGCCAAAATCACCTGCCGGCTAGGGCAGAACCACTTGCCAGACATTCAGGAATCTGCTTCTGGGCATGCCGGAACCACCTCTCAGACGTGCCAGAACCATGTGCCGGAGAACCTGGAAGCATCTGCCAAGCTCGCCGAAACCACCAGCTCGAATCACTGGAATCACCTGCCAGACAAGCCAAAATCACCTACAGGCTACACCAGAACCACTTGGTGGACAATCCGGAAGGACCTGCCGGTCATGCCAGAACCAAGTCTCAGAGGTGCCAGAACCACGTGCCGGACATGCGAGAACCACCTCCCGGACAGACGGGAACCACCTGCCAGACTCGCCGGAGCCACCTGCTGGACACGCCAAAATCACCTGCCGGCTACGTCAGAACCACTTGGCGTACAAGCTGGAATAACATTCCGGGCATGCCGGCACAACCTCTCAGACGTGCCAGAAGCACAAGCCGGACACCTGGGAACCACGTCATGGACAGACTGGAACCACCTGCCGAACAAGCCTGAACCACCTGCTCGACTCGCCGGAACAACCACCAGACACGCAAACACACCTGCCGGCTACGCCAGAACCACTTGGCAGACACTCCGGAATCACCTGCCGGGCATGCTGGAACCAGATCTCAGACATGCAAGCACCACATGCCAAAGATACCGGGAGCACCTGCCCAGCACGCCGGAGCCACCTGCTCAACTCATGGGACCCAAATACCAGACATGCCAAAATCACATTCCGGCTATGCCAGAACCACTTGCCAGACACTCCGGAATCACCTGCCGGGCATGCCAGAACCACCTATCAGAGGTGCCAGAACCACGTGCCGGACATGCCGGAACCACCTCCCGGAGAGACCGGAACCACCGGCCAGACTCACCGGAACCACCTGTCAGACACGCCAAGATCACCTGCTGGCTACGTCAGAACCACTTGGCGTACAAGCCAGAATAACGTTCTGGGCATGCTGGCACCACATCTCAGACGTGCCAGAAGTACGTGCCGGACACGCAGGAACCACGTCCTGGACAGACTGGAACCACCTGCCGGACATGCCAGAACCACCTGCCGAGCACGCCGGAACCACCTGCTCGACTAGCAGGACCCACTTACCGGACATGCGAAAATCACATGCCGGCTGTGCCAGAACCACTTGTCGGACACTCCGGAATCACTTGCTGGGCATGCTGGAACCACCTCTCAGACGTGCCAGAAGCACGTGCCGGATTCGCCGGAACCACCTCCCAGACAGACCGGAACCACCTGCCAGACTCGTCGTAACAACCTGCTTGACTCGTCGGACCCACCTGCCGCAGACACCAATATCACCTGCCGGCTACACCAGAACCACTTGTCGGACACTCTGGAATCACCTGTCGGGCATGCTGGAACCACCTCTCAAATGTGCCAGAACCGCATGCTGGAGACGCCGGAAGCACCTGTCGAGAATGCCGGAAGT
Organism: Equus caballus; assembly: GCF_041296265.1. Lineage (NCBI taxonomy): Eukaryota > Metazoa > Chordata > Mammalia > Perissodactyla > Equidae > Equus > Equus caballus. Next base: position 2,053,046 of record NC_091702.1, read on the forward strand.
ACCTGATCCACTCCACAGAATCACCTGCCAGACACACCAAAAGCACCTGCCGGCTACACCAGATCCACTTGGCGGACACTTCAGAATCACCAGTAGGGCTTGCCTGAACCACCTCTCACACGTGCCAGAAGCACGTGTGGAACACTTCAGAACCACCTACTGGACAGAACGGAACCACCTGCCAGACGCGCCTGAACCACCTGCTGAGCATGCCGGAACCACCTGCTCGACTCGCAGGACCCACCTGCCGGACATGCCAAAATCAGCTGCCGGCTATGCCAGACCCACTTGCCGGACACTCTGGTATCATCTGTTGGGCATGCCGGAACCCGCTCTCAAAGCTGCCAGAACCACGTGCCAGAGATGCCAGAAGCACCTGCCGAGCTTGCCGGAACAACCTGCTGAACATGCCACAACAACCTGACGTACATGTCAAAATCACCTGCCGGCTACGCCAGAACCACTTGGTGGACAATCAGGAATCACCTGCCAGGCATGTGCCGGACACGCTGGAACCACCTCCCGGACAGACCGGAACCACCTGCCAGACCTGCCTGAACCACCTGCCAGACACGCCAAAATTGCCTGACGGCTACCGCAGAACCACTTGGAGGACTCTCCGGGAAGACCTGCCGGGCATGCCGGAAACACCTCTGAGACGTGCCAGAACCACGTGGCGGACAGTCCAGAATCACCTGTTGAGCATGCCTGAAACACCTCTCAGACGTAACAGAACCACCTGCCGGACACGCCGGAACCACCTGCTCAACTCTCCAGAACCACCACTGGACACGCAAAATCACCTGCAGGCTACGTCAGAACCACTTGGCGTACAAGCCAGAATAACGTTCTGGGCATGCCGGAACAAACTCTCAGACGTGCCAGAAGCATGTGCCGGACACCCGGGAACCACATCCTGGACAGACTGGAACCACCTGCGGGAAAAGCCTGAACCACCTGCCGAGCCCGCTGGAGCAACCTGCTCGACTCCCAGGACCCACCTGCTGGACACCCCAAAATCACCTGCTGGCTATGGCAGAACCACTTCATGGACAATCCGGAATCACCTGCCGTGCATGACGGAACCACCTCTCAGACATGCCAGAAGCACATGCCAGACACGCTGGAACCACCTCCTGGACAGACCGGAACCACCTGCCAGACTCGTCATGACCACCTGCCTGACTCGCCGGACCCACCTGCCAGACACACCAAAATCAGCGGCTGGCTATGCCAGAACCACTTGGTGTACAAGCTGGAATAACGTTCCGAGCATGCCGGCACAACCTCTCAGACGTGCCGGAAGCACGTGCCAGACACGCTGGAACCACCTCCAGGACAGACTGGAACCATCTGCCGGACACGCCGGAACAACCTGCTCAACTCGCTGGAACAACCGACGGACACGCAAACTCACCTGCTGGCTATGCCAGAACCACCTGGCAGACACTCCGGAATCACCTGCTGGGCATGCCAGAACATCCTCTCAGACATGCCGCAACCACATGGCAGAGACGCCGGAAGCACATACCGAGCATGCTGTAACCACTTCCATGACAGACCATATCCACCTGCAGGACAATCTGCTCAACTCGCCGGAACCACCACCGGACACGCAAAGTCACCTGCCAAGCATGCTGGAACCACCTGCTTGGCCCGCAGGATGCACTGGCTGGACATGCCAAAATCGCCAGCCAGCTATGCCAGAACCACTTGCCGGACACTCCGGAATCACCTGCCGGGCATGTCGGAACCACGTCCTGGGAAGACTGAAACCACCTGCCGGACACGCCTGAATCACCTGCTGACCACGCTGGAAGCACCTGCTCGACTCGCCGGAACCACCTACTGGACACGCCAAAATCACCTGCCGGCTACGCCAGAACCACTTGGCAGACACTCCAGGATCACCTGCAGGGCATGCAGGAACCACCTCTCAAACGCGCCAGAACCACATGCCGGAGACGCTGGAAGCACCTGTCGAGCATGCTGGAACAAATTGATCCACTCCCCAGAACCACCTCCCGGACAAGCCAAAATCACCTGCTGGCTATGCCAGACCCACTTGACGGACACTCCGGAATCACCTGCCGGGCATGCCGGACCCACCTCTCAGATGTACCAGAACTATGTGCCGGACACGCGAGGACCACATCCTGGACAGACTGGAACTAACTGCCGGACACGCCTGAACCACCTGTGAAGCACGCTGGATCCACCTGCTCGACTCTCCAGAACCACAGCCGGACACGCAAAATCACCTGCTGGCTATGCCAGAACCACTTGGCGGACACTCTGGAAGCACCAGCCGGGCATCCCAGCACAACCTCTCAGACGTGCCAGAAGCACGTGTCAGACACGCCGTATCCACCGCCCGGACAGACTGGAAACTGGAACCACCTGCCAGAATCGCTGGAACCACAGCTCAACTCGCCGGAACCACCGCCGGACATGCAAAATCACCTGCCAGCTATGCCAGAACCACTTGGAGGACACCCGAGAATCACCTGCCGTGCATGCCAGAACCACCTCTCAGACATGCCAGAACCATGTGCCAAAGACATCGGAAGCACCTGCCAAGCATGCCGGAACCACCTGCTCAACTCGCTGGAACCACCTGTTGGACACACCAAAATCACCTGCCGGCTACGCCAGAACCACTTGGTGCACTCTCTGGAATCACCTGCCAGGCATGCCAGAACCACCTCTCATACGTGCCGGAACCACATGACTTACACGTCGGAACCACCACCCGGACAGACCAGAACCAACGGCCAGACCTGCCTGAACCACCTGCCGAGCACGCCAGAACCACCTGCCGGACATGCCAAGATCACATGCGGGCTACACCAGACCCACTTGGCAGACACTCTGGAATTACATGCCAGGCATGCCAGAACCACCTCTCAGACGTGCCAGAACCAAGTGCCGGACACGCTGGAACCACCTACTGGACACAATGGAACCACCTGCCGGACACGCCTGAAACACCTGCCGAGCATACAGGAACCACCTGCTCTACTCACAAGACCTACCTGCTGGACACACCAAAATCACCTGCCGGCTATGCCAGAACCACTTGCCGGACACTCCGGAATCACCTGCCAGGCATGCCGGAACCACCTCTCAAACGTGCCAAAATCAAGTGCCAGAGAAGCCGGAAGCACCTGCCGAGCTCGCCGGAAGCACCTGCTCGAATTGTTGGAACCACCTGTGGGACACGCCAAAATCACCAGCTGGCTACGCCAGAACCACTTTGTGGACAATCCGGAATCACCTGCCGGACATGCCAGAACCACGTGTCAGACGTGCCGGAACCACATGCCAGACACGCCGGAACCACCTCCCGGACACACCGGAACCACATACTGGACCAGCCTGAACCACCTACCGAGCACACTGGAACCTCCTGCCGGACACACCAAAATCACCTGCCGGCTACGCCAGAACCACTTGGAGGACTCTCCGGGATCACCTGCAGGCATGCCGGAACCACCTCTCAGACGTGCCAGAAACACGTGGTGGACAGTCCAGAATCACCTGCCGGGCATGCGGGAACGACCTCTCAAACGTACCAGAACCACGTGCCAGACAAGTTGGAACCACCTCCTGGACAGACTGGAACCACCTGCCGGACACGCCGGAACCACCTGCTGGACACGCCAAAATCACCTGCCGGCTATGCCACAACCACTTTTCGGACTCTCCGGGATCACCTGGTGGGCATGCCGCAACCACCTCTCAGACGTGCCAGAAGCAAGTGCCAGACATGCCGGAAATACCTCCCGGACAGACCAGAACCACCTGCCTTACCTGCCTGAACCACCTGCCCAGCATGCTGTGACCACCTGCCGGAAACCATAAAATCACCTGCCGGCTATGCCAGAACCATGTGGGGACATTCCGGAATCACCTGCTGGGCATGCTGGAACCACCTCTGAGACGTACCAGAGCCATGTAACGGACACACCGGAACCACATCCTGGACAGACTGGAACAACCTGCCGGACACGCCTGAACCACCTGCCGAGCACGCCGGAATCACCTGCTCGACTCGCAGGACCCACTTACTGGACATGCCAAAATCACACGCCGGCTGCTCCAGAACCACTTGTCTGACACTCCAGAATCACCTGCCAGGCATCCTGGAACCACATCTCAGACATGCCACAACCACATGCCGGAGACTCTGGAAGCACCTGCCGAGCTCACTGGAATCACCTACTCGACTCGCTGAAACCACCTGCCGGACACGTCAAAATCAAATGCCGGCTACGCCAGAACCAATTTCCAGACACTCCGGAATCACCTGCCGGGCATGCTGGAACCACCTCTCAGACATGCCAGCTCCACGTGCCAAAGATACCGGGAGCACCTGTCCAGCACGCCAGAGCCACCTGTTCGACTCACTGGAAGCACCTGCCGGACACACCAAAATCACCTGCCGGCTATGCCAGAACCACTTGGCAGACATTTTGCAATCACATGCCGGGCATACTGGAACCACCTCTCAGACGTGCCAGAACCACGTGGTGGACTGTCCGGAAGCACATAATGGAGAGACCGGAACCAGCTGCCAGACACACCGGAACCACCTGCTGAGCATGCCGGAGCCACCTGCTCGACACACCAGAACCACCTGCCGGACACACCAAAATCACCTGCTGGCTACGCCAGAACCACTTGCCGGACACTCTGGAATCACCTGTCGGGCATGGCGGAACCACATCTCAGACGTGCCAGAAACCCGTGCTGGAGACGCCGGAAGCACCTGCCGAGCACGCCTGAACCACCTGCTGGACACTCCAAAATCACCTGCCGGCTACACCAGAACCACCTGGAGGACTCTCCGGGATCACCTGCCTGGCATGCCGGAACCACCTCTCAGACGTGCCACAAGCACGTGGCGGACAGTACGGAATCACCTGCTGGGCATGTGGGAACCACCTCTCAGACGTACCAGAACCATGTGCCAGACACGTCAGAACCACATACCGGACAGACTGGAACCACCTGCCGAGCACGCTGGAGCCACCTGCTCGACTCGCCGGAACCACCTGCCGGACACGCCAAAATCACATGCCGGCTACGCCAGAACCACTTGCCGGGCACTCCGGAATCACCTGTCATGCATGGCGGAACCACATTTCAGACGTGCCAGAAGCACGCGCTGGAGACGCCGGAAGCACCTGCCAAGCACACCAGAACGACCTGCTCAACTCACCGCAACCACCTACCAGACAAGCCAAAATCACCTGCCAGCTACGCCACAACCACTTGGTGGACTCTCTTGAATCACCTGCCGGGCATGATAGAACCCCCTCTCAGACGTGCAAGAAGCACATGCCGGACACGCAGGAACCACCTCCCGGACAGACCGGAACCACCTGCAAGACTCACTGGAACCACCTGCTTGACTCGCCGGACCCACCTGCTGGACTCACCAATATCACCACCGGCTACACCAGAACTACTTGGCGGACACTCCGGAATCACCTGCCTGGCAGGCCGGAACCACCTCTCAGACGTGCCAGAAATACATGCCGGACACGCTGGAACCACCTGCTGAGCATGTCGGAACCACCTGCTGGACTCGCTGGAACCACCTTCTGGACACGCCAAAATCACCTGCCAGATCCGCCAGAACCACTTGGCGGACACTCCAGAATCACCTGTCAGGCATGCCGGAACCACCTCTCAGACGTGCCAGAACCACGTGCCGGACAAGCTGGAAGCACCTCCAGGACATACTGGAACCACCTGCCGGACACTCCTGAACCACGTACCGAGCAAGCTGGACCACCTGCTCGAGTCGCCGGAACCATCTACCGGACACGTCAAAATCACCTGCCGGCTACGCCAGAACCACTTGGGTGACACTCTGGAATCACCTGATGGGCATGCTGGAACCACATCTCAGACGTGCCATAAACACATGCCTCAAACGCCGGAACCACCTCCTCCAAAGCCCGGAACCACCTGCCAGACACGCCTGAACCACCTGCTGGCTATGTGAGAACGATGTGGCTGAAACTCAAGAATCACCTGCTGGGCCTGTCAGAGCCAACTCTCAGACATGCCAGAAACACATGCCGGACACACCAGAACCAACTCCTGGACAGACCAGGACCACCTGGCGGACCCGCCAAAGTCACCTGCCGGCTACTTCAGAGCAACGTGGCGGAAAGTCCGGAATGACATGCCGGGCATATCGGAACCCCCTCTCAGACGTGCCAGAACCACATGCCGGACACGCCGGAACCACCTGCCAGGCACACTGGAACAACCTGCTCAACTCGCCGGAACCACCTTCCGGAGACGCCAAAATCACCTGCTGGATCCGCCGGAACCACTTGGCAGACACTCCGGAATCACCTACCGGGCATGCCGGAACCACCTCTAAGACATGCCAAAACCACGTGCTGGACACGCTGGAAGCACCTCCAGGACAGACCGGAACCACAAGCCGGACACTCCTGAACCACATGCCAAGCACGCCGGAACCACCTGCTCGACTCGGGGAACCACCTGCCGGACACGTCAAAATCACCTGCCGGCTATGCCAGAACCACTTGGGTGACACTCCAGAATCACCTGCCTGGCATGTTGGAACCACCTCTCAAACGTGCCAGAACCACGTGCTGGACACGCCGGAACCACCTCACAGACAGACCAGAACAACATGCCAGACATGCCTGAAGCACCAGCTGAACATGCCAGAACCACCTGCTCGACTTGCTGGAATCTCCTGCCGGACACACCGATATCACCTGCCTGCTACGCCAGAACCACTTGGAGGACACTCTGGAATCACCTGCTGGGCATGCCGGAAAAACCTCTCTGACCTGCCAGAATCACATGTCGGAGACGCTGGAACCACCTCCCGGACAGACGAGAACAACCTGCCAGACACACCTGAACCACCTGCAGAGCATGCAGGAGCCACCTGCTCGACTTGCCGGAATCACCTGCAGAGCACTCAGGAGCCACCTGCTCGACTCGCTGGAACCACCTGCTGGGCACGACAAAATCAACTGCCGGCTATGCCAGAACCAACTGGCGGACAGTCTGGAATCAGTTGCCAGGCATACAGGAACCACCTCTCAGACGTACCAGAAGCACGTGCCGGACATGCTGGAACCACGTCCTGGACAGACTGGAACCACCTGCTGGCCACGCCTGAACCACCTGCTGAGCACGCCGGAACCACCTGCTCAATTTGCCAGAAACACCTCCCGGACACACTAAAATCACCTGCCGGCTATGCCAAACTACTTGGCGGACACTCCGGAATCACCTGCCAGGCATGCCGGAACCGCCTCTCAGACGTGCCAGAACCACGTGCCGGACACCCTGGAACCACCTACCGGACCGACCGGAACCACCTGCCAGACACGCCAGAACCTCCAGCCGAGCACGCCAAGCCAGCTGCTTGCCTCGCCGGAACCACCTGCTGGACAAGCCAAATCAACTGCCCGCTATGCCAGAACCACGTGGCAGACAGTCAGAAATCACCTGCCAGGCATGCCGGAACCACCTCTCAGACGTACCAGAACCACATGCCAGAGAAGCCAGAAGCAGCTCCTGGACAGAGCGGAAGCACCTGATGGACACACCGAACCACCTGCTCGACTCGCCGGAACCACACGCCGGACACGCAAAATCACCTACCGGCTACACCAAAACCACTGACGGACACTCCGGAATCACCTGCCAAGCACGCTGGAGCCACCTGCTTGACTTGCCAGAACCACCTGTCGGACACGGCAAAATCACCTGCCGGTTACACCAGAACCACTTGCCGGACACTCCGGAATCACCTGCGGGGCATGCCAGCACAAACTCTCAGACGTGCCAGAAGCACGTGCCGGACACACCAGAACCACCTCCCAGACAGACCAGAACCACCTGCCAAACTCGCCAGAACCACGTGCTTTACCCACCGGACCCACCTGCCGGACACGCCAAAATCACCCAAGGGCTATGCCAGAACCAATTGGCGGACAAGCTGGAATCATGTGCCGGACACGCCAGAACCACCTCGTGGACAGACCGGAACCACCTGGTGGACACGCCAACATTACATGTTGGCTACGTCAGAACCACTTGGTGGACACTCTGGAACCACCTGCCGGGCATGCTGGAACGACCTCTCAGACATGCCAGAACCACGTGCCGGACACGCTGGAACCACCTACCGGACAGAACGGAACCACCTGCCGGACACGTCGGAACCACCTGCCCAGCACGCCAGAGCCACCTGCTCGACTCGCCGGAACCACCTGCCAGACACACCAAAATCACCTGCTGGCTATGCCAGAATCACTTGGCAGACACTCTGGAACCACCTCCTTGAGAAACTGGAACCACCTCCTGGATACACCTGAACCACCTGCCGAGCAAGCCGAAACCACCTGCTCAACTTGCCGGAACCACCTCCCACACACACCAAAATGACATGCCGGCTATGCCAAACTACTTGGTGGACACACCAGAATCTCCTGCCGGGCATGCCTTAACCACCTCTCAAACGTGCCAAAACCACGTGCTGGAGACTCCAGAAGCACCTGCCAAGCATGCCGGAACCACCTGATCCACTCGGGAGAACTACATGCCAGACACGCCAAAATCACCTGCAGGCTACACCAGAACCAATTGGCGGACACTCCGGAATCACCCGCCAGGCATGTCGGAACCACCTCTCAGACGTGCCAGAAACACGTGCCGGACACGCCGGAACCACCAACCGAGCATGCCGGAACTATGTCCCGGACAGATTGGAACCACCTGCCGGACACGCATGAAACACCTGCCGAGTATGCCAGAACCACCTGATCCAATCGGGAGAACCACCTTCCGGACACGCCAAAATCACCTGCAGGTTATGTCAGAACCATTTGGCAGACAAGCCTGAATCACGTGCAGGGATGCCGGTACAACATCTCAGACGTACCAGGACCATGTGCCGGACACACCGGAACCACATCCCGGACAGACGAAACCACCTGCCTGACCCGCCTGAACCACCTGCCGGCTATGCCAGAACCACGTGCCGGAGACGCCGGAAGTACCTGCCGAGCTCGCCAGAACCACCTGCTTGACATGCTGGAACCACCTGCCGGACACTCAAAAATCACCTGTCAGCTACGCCAGAACCACTTGGAGGACTCTCGGGGATCACCTGCCGGGCATGCCAGAACCCCCTTCAGACGTGCCAGAACCATGTGGCGGACAGTCCGGAATCACCTGCCGGGCATGCCGGAAACACCTCTCATATGTACCAGAACCACGTGCTGGAGAGACTGGAGCCATCTGCCGGACACAACTGAACCACTTGCCGAGCACGCTGGAACCACCTGCTCGACTCGCGGGACCCACCTACCGGGTACGCCAATATCACCTGCCGGCTGTGCCAGAACCACTTGTCGGACCGTATGGAATCACATGCCATGCATGCCGGAACCACCTCTCAGACATGCCAGAACCACGTGCCGGACACGCTGGAACCACCTCCCAGACAGACCAAAACCACCTGCCAGACTCGCCTGAACCACCTGCCAAGCAGGCCCGAACCACCTGCTCGACTCACCGGATTCACCTGGCGGACACGGCAATATCACCTGCCAGGTAGGCCAGAACCACTTTCTGGACACTCCGGAATCACCTGCAAGGCATGCCGGAACTCCCTTCAGCTGTGCCAGAACCACATGCCGGACATGCCAGACCCACCTCCCGGACAGAGCGGAACCACCTGCTGGACACGCCTGAACCACCTGCCAAGCACACCGGAACAACTGGCTCAACTCGCTGGAATCACCTGCCAGGCACGCCAAAACCATCTGACGGCTATACCAGCACCATTTGGCAGACACTCGGGAAGCACCTGCCGTGCATGCCAGAACCACCTCTCAGACGTGCCAGAAACACGTACCAGACACGCTGGAACCACCTCCCGGAAAGACCGGAACCAACTGCCGGACATGCCTGAACCACCTGCCGCTTACTCCAGAACCACTTGTCAGACAGTCCGGAAGCCCCTGTCGGGCATACCGGAACTTCCTTCTGCCATGCCAGCACCATGTGCCGGACATGCCAGACACACCTCCCGGACAGACCGGAACCACCTGCCTGACATGACTTAACCACCTGCTGAGCATGCCAGAACCACCTGCTTGACTCGCCAGAACCACCTGCCAGACACGTGAAAGTCACCTGCCGGCTACGCCACAACCACGTGCTAGACAGTCCGGAATCACCTGAAGGGCATGCCGGAACCAAGTCTGAGACGTCTCCGAATGACATGCTGCACACGCCAGAACCACCTATAGGAAAGACCGGAACAACCTGCCAGACACGCCTGAACCACCTGCCGACTACGCCAGAACCACTTGGCACACATCACCTGCCAGGCATGCCAGATCCACCTCTCAGATGTGCCAGAACTACGTGCCGGACACTCCGGAACCACTTCTCAGACAGACTGGAAATACCTGCCAGACACGCCTGAACCTCCTGCTGAGCATGCCGGAACCACATGGTCGACTCGCCGGAAACACCTGCCAGAGATGCCAAAATCACCTGCCGGCTATGCCAGAACCACGTGGCGGACAGTCCGGAATCACCTGCCGAGCAAATCGGAACCACCTGCTTGACTTGCCGGAATCACATGCCTGACATGGCAAAATCACCAGCCGGTTACGTCAGAACCACGTGTCAGACACTCTGAAATCACCTGCCGGGCATGCCGGAACCACCTCTCAGACGTGCCAGAAACACGTGCTAGACACGTCAGAACCACCTCCTGGAAAGACCGGAACCACCTGCTGGACACACCAAAATCACCTGCTGGCTATGCCAGAAGGACTTGACGGACACTCCGGAATCACCTGCCTAGCATGCCGGAACCACCTCTCAGATGTGACAGAAACACGTGCCGCACACGCTGGAACTCCCTCCCAGAAAGACCGGAACCACCTGCCGGCTATGCTGGAACCACATGCCGGACATGCCGGAACCACCTGCCGAGCATGCCGGAACCACCTGCTCGACTCGCCGGAACCACACGCTGGACACATTAAAATCGCGTGCCGGCTACGCCAGAACCACTTTCCAGACACTCTGGAATCACCTGCCGGGCATGCCGGACCCACCTGTCAGACGTGCCAGAACCACATGCCAGACACACCGGAACCACCTGCCGAGCACGCTGGAACCACCTGATTGTCCCCCCAGAACCACCTGCCAGACACGCCAAAATCACCTGCCAGCTATGCCACAACCACGTGGCACACACTCCGGCATCACCTGCAGGGCATGCTGGAACCAGCTCTCAGACATGCCAGAACCACGTGCCGGAAATGCCAGAACCACCTCCCGGGTAGACCAGAAACACCTGCCAGACACGCCTGAACCTCCTGCCCAGCACGCCGGAACCATCTGGTCGACTCGCTGGAATCACCTGCCGGACATGCCAAAATTACCTGCTGGCCATGTCAGAACCACGTGGTGGACATTACGGAATCACCTGCCGGGCATGCCGGAACCAACTGTCAGAGGTGCCAGAAACACGTTCCGGACACACCAGAACCACCTGCCGGGCACGAAGGAACCACATGCTTGACTCGGCGGAAACACCTGCCAGACATACCAAAATCACCTGCCGTCTACGCCAGAACCACGTGGCAGACAGTCCGGAATGACATGGCTGGCGTATCAGAACCACATCTTAGACGTGCCAGAACCACATGTGGGACAGACCGGAAACACCTGCCAGACACGCCACAACCTCCTGCCGACCACGCCGCAACCACCTGCTCCACTTGCCGGAACCACATGCCGGACACGTCAAAATCACCTACTGGCTACGCCAGAACCACGTGCCGGACAACCCGGAACCACATGCTGGCTATGTCAGAACCACGTGACAGACAGTCCGGAATCACCTGAAGGGCATGCCGGAACCACCACTCAGACATCTCAGAATCACATGCTGGACATGCCGGAACCACCTCCCAAACAGACTGGATCCACTTGCCCGACCCGCCGGAACCAGCTGTCGAGCACGCCCAAACCACCTGCTTGACTCGCTGGAACCACCTACCGGATACGCCAAAATCACCTGCCAGCTATGCCAGAACCAATTGGCGGACACTCCAGAATCACCTGCCGGGCATGCCAGAACCACCTCTCAGATGTGCCAGAACCACATGCCGGACACGCCGGAACCACATCCCGGACAGACTGGAAACACCTGGTCGACTCGCTGGAACCACCTGCAGGACACGCCAAAATTACCTGCCCGCTATGCCACAACCACATGGCTCACAGTCTGGACTCATCTGAAGAGCATGCCGGAACCAAGTCTGAGACGTCTCAGATTGACATGCTGCACATGCCGGAACCACCTAACAGAAAGACTGGAACCACCTGCCGGACATGCCTGAACCACCTGCCAGCTATGCGAGAACCACTTGGTGGACACTCTGCAATCACCTGCCGGCATGCCGGAACCACGTTTCAGACATGCCAGAACCACGTGCTGAAGACACCGGAACCACACCCCTGACAATCCAGAACCAACTGCCGACCATGCCTGAACCACCTGCCGAGCTCGCCGGAACCACCTGCTCGACTCGCCAGAGCCATCTGCCGGGCACGACACAATCACCTGCCGGCTACGCCAGAACCACTTGCAGGACACTCTGGAAACACCTGCCGGGCATGACGGACCCACCTCTCAGACGTCTCATAAACACATGACGGACACCTCGGCACCACCTCCTGCACAGACCAGAACCACCTGCCGGACACGCCAGAACCACTTCCCGGAAACAATGGAACCACATGCCAGAAATGCCTGAACCTCATGCCGATCATGCTGGAACCACCTGGTTAACTAGCCAGAAACACCTGCTGGACATGCCAAAATCACCTGCCAGATCTGCCAGAACCACTTGGCGGACACTCCGGAATCACCTGCCTGGCAGGCCGGAACCACCTCTCAGACGTGCCAGAAATACATGCCGGACACGCTGGAACCACCTGCTGAGCATGTCGGAACCACCTGCTGGACTCGCTGGAACCACCTTCTGGACACGCCAAAATCACCTGCCAGATCCGCCAGAACCACTTGGCGGACACTCCAGAATCACCTGTCAGGCATGCCGGAACCACCTCTCAGACGTGCCAGAACCACGTGCCGGACAAGCTGGAAGCACCTCCAGGACATACTGGAACCACCTGCCGGACACTCCTGAACCACGTACCGAGCAAGCTGGACCACCTGCTCGAGTCGCCGGAACCATCTACCGGACACGTCAAAATCACCTGCCGGCTACGCCAGAACCACTTGGGTGACACTCTGGAATCACCTGATGGGCATGCTGGAACCACATCTCAGACGTGCCATAAACACATGCCTCAAACGCCGGAACCACCTCCTCCAAAGCCCGGAACCACCTGCCGGACACGCCTGAACCACCTGCTGGCTATGTGAGAACGATGTGGCTGAAACTCAAGAATCACCTGCTGGGCCTGTCAGAGCCAACTCTCAGACATGCCAGAAACACATGCCGGACACACCAGAACCAACTCCTGGACAGACCAGGACCACCTGGCGGACCCGCCAAAGTCACCTGCCGGCTACTTCAGAGCAACATGGCGGAAAGTCCGGAATGACATGCCGGGCATATCGGAACCCCCTCTCAGACGTGCCAGAACCACATGCCGGACACGCCGGAACCACCTGCCAGGCACACTGGAACAACCTGCTCAACTCGCCGGAACCACCTTCCGGAGACGCCAAAATCACCTGCTGGATCCGCCGGAACCACTTGGCAGACACTCCGGAATCACCTACCGGGCATGCCGGAACCACCTCTAAGACATGCCAAAACCACGTGCTGGACACGCTGGAAGCACCTCCAGGACAGACCGGAACCACAAGCCGGACACTCCTGAACCACATGCCAAGCACGCCGGAACCACCTGCTCGACTCGGGGAACCACCTGCCGGACACGTCAAAATCACCTGCCGGCTATGCCAGAACCACTTGGGTGACACTCCAGAATCACCTGCCTGGCATGTTGGAACCACCTCTCAAACGTGCCAGAACCACGTGCTGGACACGCCGGAACCACCTCACAGACAGACCAGAACAACATGCCAGACATGCCTGAAGCACCAGCTGAACATGCCAGAACCACCTGCTCGACTTGCTGGAATCTCCTGCCGGACACACCGATATCACCTGCCTGCTACGCCAGAACCACTTGGAGGACACTCTGGAATCACCTGCTGGGCATGCCGGAAAAACCTCTCTGACCTGCCAGAATCACATGTCGGAGACGCTGGAACCACCTCCCGGACAGACGAGAACAACCTGCCAGACACACCTGAACCACCTGCAGAGCATGCAGGAGCCACCTGCTCGACTTGCCGGAATCACCTGCAGAGCACTCAGGAGCCACCTGCTCGACTCGCTGGAACCACCTGCTGGGCACGACAAAATCAACTGCCGGCTATGCCAGAACCAACTGGCGGACAGTCTGGAATCAGTTGCCAGGCATACAGGAACCACCTCTCAGACGTACCAGAAGCACGTGCCGGACATGCTGGAACCACGTCCTGGACAGACTGGAACCACCTGCTGGCCACGCCTGAACCACCTGCTGAGCACGCCGGAACCACCTGCTCAATTTGCCAGAAACACCTCCCGGACACACTAAAATCACCTGCCGGCTATGCCAAACTACTTGGCGGACACTCCGGAATCACCTGCCAGGCATGCCGGAACCGCCTCTCAGACGTGCCAGAACCACGTGCCGGACACCCTGGAACCACCTACCGGACCGACCGGAACCACCTGCCAGACACGCCAGAACCTCCAGCCGAGCACGCCAAGCCAGCTGCTTGCCTCGCCGGAACCACCTGCTGGACAAGCCAAATCAACTGCCCGCTATGCCAGAACCACGTGGCAGACAGTCAGAAATCACCTGCCAGGCATGCCGGAACCACCTCTCAGACGTACCAGAACCACATGCCAGAGAAGCCAGAAGCAGCTCCTGGACAGAGCGGAAGCACCTGATGGACACACCGAACCACCTGCTCGACTCGCCGGAACCACACGCCGGACACGCAAAATCACCTACCGGCTACACCAAAACCACTGACGGACACTCCGGAATCACCTGCCAAGCACGCTGGAGCCACCTGCTTGACTTGCCAGAACCACCTGTCGGACACGGCAAAATCACCTGCCGGTTACACCAGAACCACTTGCCGGACACTCCGGAATCACCTGCGGGGCATGCCAGCACAAACTCTCAGACGTGCCAGAAGCACGTGCCGGACACACCAGAACCACCTCCCAGACAGACCAGAACCACCTGCCAAACTCGCCAGAACCACGTGCTTTACCCACCGGACCCACCTGCCGGACACGCCAAAATCACCCAAGGGCTATGCCAGAACCAATTGGCGGACAAGCTGGAATCATGTGCCGGACACGCCAGAACCACCTCGTGGACAGACCGGAACCACCTGGTGGACACGCCAACATTACATGTTGGCTACGTCAGAACCACTTGGTGGACACTCTGGAACCACCTGCCGGGCATGCTGGAACGACCTCTCAGACATGCCAGAACCACGTGCCGGACACGCTGGAACCACCTACCGGACAGAACGGAACCACCTGCCGGACACGTCGGAACCACCTGCCCAGCACGCCAGAGCCACCTGCTCGACTCGCCGGAACCACCTGCCAGACACACCAAAATCACCTGCTGGCTATGCCAGAATCACTTGGCAGACACTCTGGAACCACCTCCTTGAGAAACTGGAACCACCTCCTGGATACACCTGAACCACCTGCCGAGCAAGCCGAAACCACCTGCTCAACTTGCCGGAACCACCTCCCACACACACCAAAATGACATGCCGGCTATGCCAAACTACTTGGTGGACACACCAGAATCTCCTGCCGGGCATGCCTTAACCACCTCTCAAACGTGCCAAAACCACGTGCTGGAGACTCCAGAAGCACCTGCCAAGCATGCCGGAACCACCTGATCCACTCGGGAGAACTACATGCCAGACACGCCAAAATCACCTGCAGGCTACACCAGAACCAATTGGCGGACACTCCGGAATCACCCGCCAGGCATGTCGGAACCACCTCTCAGACGTGCCAGAAACACGTGCCGGACACGCCGGAACCACCAACCGAGCATGCCGGAACTATGTCCCGGACAGATTGGAACCACCTGCCGGACACGCATGAAACACCTGCCGAGTATGCCAGAACCACCTGATCCAATCGGGAGAACCACCTTCCGGACACGCCAAAATCACCTGCAGGTTATGTCAGAACCATTTGGCAGACAAGCCTGAATCACGTGCAGGGATGCCGGTACAACATCTCAGACGTACCAGGACCATGTGCCGGACACACCGGAACCACATCCCGGACAGACGAAACCACCTGCCTGACCCGCCTGAACCACCTGCCGGCTATGCCAGAACCACGTGCCGGAGACGCCGGAAGTACCTGCCGAGCTCGCCAGAACCACCTGCTTGACATGCTGGAACCACCTGCCGGACACTCAAAAATCACCTGTCAGCTACGCCAGAACCACTTGGAGGACTCTCGGGGATCACCTGCCGGGCATGCCAGAACCCCCTTCAGACGTGCCAGAACCATGTGGCGGACAGTCCGGAATCACCTGCCGGGCATGCCGGAAACACCTCTCATATGTACCAGAACCACGTGCTGGAGAGACTGGAGCCATCTGCCGGACACAACTGAACCACTTGCCGAGCACGCTGGAACCACCTGCTCGACTCGCGGGACCCACCTACCGGGTACGCCAATATCACCTGCCGGCTGTGCCAGAACCACTTGTCGGACCGTATGGAATCACATGCCAGGCATGCCGGAACCACCTCTCAGACGTGCCAGAACCACGTGCTGGAGATGCCGGAAGCACCTACCCAGATCACCGGAACCACCTGCTCGACTCGCCGGAATCAGCTGCCGGAAACGCCAAAATCACCTGCCGGCTATGCCAGAACCACTTGGTGGACAATCCAGAATCACCTGCCAGGCATGCTGGAACCACCTCTCATACGTGCCATAATCACGTGCTGGACACGCCGCAACCACCTCCTGGACAGACTGTCACCATTTGCTGGACACGCCTGAACCAGCTGCCAAGCATGCCAGAAACCCCTGATTGACCTGTCACAACCACCTGCCAGACACGCCAAAATCACCTGCCGGCTACCTCAGAACCACTTGGCGGACACTCCAGAATCAATTTCCGGGAATGCCAGAACCACCTCTCAGATGTGCCAGAACCACGTGTTTGAAATGCTGGAACCACCACCCGGACAGAACGCAACCACCTGCTGGACACGCCTGAACCACCTGCTGAGCACACCGGAACCACCCGCTCGACTCTCAGGACCCCCATATCGGACATGCCAAAATCACCTGCCGGCTAAGCCAGAACCACTTGGTGGACAATCCGGAATCACCTGCCGGGCATGCCGGAACCACCTCTCAAACGTGCCAGAAACATGTGCTAGAGACGCCGGAAGCACCTGCTGAGAACGTGGGAACCACCTGATCGAGTCTCCGGAACCACCTGCCAGAAATGCCAAAATCACCTGACGGCTACACCAGAGCTACATGGCGGACTCTCTGGAATCACCTGCAGGGCATGCCGGAACCACCTCTCAGACGTGCCAGAACCACGTGCTGGACATGCCGTAGCCACCTCCCGGACAGACAGGAACCACCTGCCGGACACGCCTGAACCACCTGCCGAGCACGCCAGAACCACCTGCACGACTCGCAGGACCTACCTACTGGACACGCCAAAATCACCGGCCAGGTATGCCAGAAACACGTGGCGGACAGTCCGGGGTCACCTGCCTGGCATGCTGGAAGCACCTCTCAGACGTACCAGAACCATGAGCCGGACACGCCGGAACCACCTGCTGAATACGCCAGAACCACCTGATCCACTCCACAGAACCACCTGCCGTACATGCCAAAATCACCTGCTGGCTATGCCAGAATCACGTGGCGGACAGTTCGGAATCTCCTGTTGGGCATTCCGGACCGACCTCTCAGACGTACCAGAACCACGTGCAGGACACGCAGGAACCACGTCCTGGACAGACTGGAACCACCTGCCGGACATGCCTGAACCACCTGTCGAGGACGCCGGAATCACTGGCTCGTGTCGCCCGGACCACCTGCCAGACACGCCAAAATCAACTGCTGACTACCCCAGAACAACTCGAGGGACACTCCGGAATCACCTGCTGGGCATGCCGGAACCACCTATCAGAGGTGCCAGAACCACGTGCCGGACACGCCAGAACCACGTCCTGGACATTCTGGAACCACCTGCCTGACACGCCTGAACCACCTGCCGAGCACACCAGAACCAGTTGCTCGACTCACAGGACCGTCATACCGGACATGCCAAAATCACCTGCCGGCTGTGCCACAACCACCTATCGGACACTCTGAAATCACCTCTCGGTCATGCTGGAACCATCTCTCAAATGTGCCAGAACCATGTGCCGGAGACGCCGGAAGCACCTGCTGAGCTCGCTGGAACCACCTGCTCTACTCCCCGGAACCATCTGCCGGACACGCCAAAATCACCTGCCGGGTACGCCAGAACCAATTGTCTGACACTCTGTAATCACCTGCCCGGGATGCCAGCGCCACCTCTCAGATGTGCCAGAACCACGTACCGGACACACCGGAACCACCTACCAGACAGACCGGAACCACCTTCCGGTCACGGTGGATCCAGCTGCCGAGCACGCTGGAGCCACCTGCATGACTCGCCACAACCACCTGCCGGACATGCCAAAATCAACTGCCAGCTGTGCCAGAACCACGTGGTGGACAGTCCGGAATCACCTGCTGGGCATGCCGGAACCACATCCTGGACAGACTTGAACCACCTGCCGGACACGCCTGAACCCCCTGCCGAGCACGCAGGAACCACGTGCTCGACTTGCAGGACCCTCCTACCAGACACGCGAAAATCACCTGCCGGCTGTGCCAGAACCTGTTGTCGGACACTTCAGAATCACCTGTCAGGCATGCCGGAACCACATCTCAGACGTGCCGGAACCATGTGCCGGACTGGCCAGAACCACTTCCAGGACAGACCGGAACCACCTGCTGGACGTGCCTGAACCACCTGCCGAGCACGCTGGTACCACCTGCTTGACTTGCCCGAACCACCTGCCGGACACGCCAAATTCACCTACCGGCTATGCCACAACCACTTGGAGGAATCTCCGGGATCACCTGCTGGGCATGCCAGAACCACCTCTCAGACGTCGCAGAGCCATGTGCCGGACACGCTGGAACCACCTCCCAGACAGACTGGAACCACCCGCCAGACCTGCCTGAACCACCTGCCGAGCACGCCGGAACCACCTGCTTGACTCGCTGGAACCACCTGTCGGACATGCCAAAATCACCAGCCGGCTATGCCAGAACCACTTGTCGGACACTCCGGAATCACGTACCCGGCATGCCGGAACCACCTCTCAGACATGCCAGAACCACGTGGCGGACAGTCCGGAAACACCTGCCGGGCATGCCAGAATCACATCTCAGACGTGCTAGAAGCACGTGCCGGAGATGCTGGAAGCACCTGCCGAGCACGCCACAACAACCTCCCAGACAGACCAGAACAACCTACCGGAAACATCTGAACCACGAGCCCAGCTCGCCGGAACCACAGGCTCGAATCACCGGAACCACCTGCTGGACATGCCAAAATCACCTGCCGGCTATGCCAGAACCACATGGGGGACAGTCCGGGATCACCTGCCGGGCATGCCAGAACCACCTCTCAGACGTGCCAGAAGCACATGCCCGACACACAGGAGCCACCTCCCAGACAGACCGGAACCACCTGCCAGACTCGCTGGAACCACCTGCTTGACTCGCCAGACCCACCTGCCAGACTCGCCAAAATCACCTACCGGCTACGCCAGAACCACATGGTGGACTCTCTGGAATCACCTGCCGGTCATGCCAGAACCACCTCTCAGATGTGCTGGAACCACGTGCTGGACCTGCCGTAGCCACCTCCTGGACAGACAGGAACCACCTGCCGGACATGCCTGAACCACCTGCCGAGCACGCCGGAACCACCTGCTCGACTCGCAGGACCCACCTACTGGACACGCCAAAATCTCCTGCCGGGTATGCCAGAACCATGTGGCGGACAGTCCGGGGTCACCTGCCGGGCATGCCGGAACCACCTCTCAGACGTACCAGAACCACGTGCCGGACACGCAGGAACCACGTCCTGGACAGAATGGAACCACCTGCCATTCAGGCCTGAACCACCTGCTGAGCATGCCGGAATCACCAGCTCGTGTCACCTGGAACACCTACCGGACATGCCAAAATCAACCGCCGACTACTCCAGAACCACTCGAGGGACACTCCAGAATCACCTGCTGGGCATGCCTGAACCACCTATCAGAGGTGCCAGAACCACGTGACGGACATGCCAGAACCACGTCTTGGACATTCTGGAACCACCTGCCGGACATGCCTGAACCACCTGCCGAGCACTCCGGAACCACCTGCTCGACACGCAGGACCGCCATACCGGACACGCCAAAATCACCTGCCGGCTGCGCCACAAGAACCTGTCGGAGACTCTGGTATCACCTGACGGGCATGCCGGAACCACCTCTCGGACCAGAACCACGTGCCAGAGATGCCGGAAGCACCTGCCGAGCTCACCGGAACCACCTGCTCTACTCGCCGCAACCACCTGCCGGACATGCCAAAATCACCTGCTGGCTACGCCAGAACTGCTTGCCAGACACTCTGGAATCACCTCTCGGGCGTGCCGGAACCACCTCTCAAAAGTGCCAGAACTACGTACCAGAGACGCGGGAAGCACCTGCTGAGAACGCTGGAACCACCTGCTCGACTCACCGGAAGCAGCTGCCGGACACGCCAAAATCACCCGCTGGCTAAGCCAGAACCACTTGGTGGACAATCCGGAATCACCTGCCAGGCATGCCGGAACCACCTCTCAGACGTGCCAGAAACACGTGCTAGGGACGCCGGAAGCATCTGCTGAGAACGTGGGAACCACCTGATCGAGTCGCCAGAACCACCTGCCAGACACGCCAAAATCACCTGACGGCTACGCCAGAACCACTTGGCGGAATCTCTGGAATCACCTGCCGGGCATGCCGGAACCACATGCTGGACATACCGGAGCCACCTCCTAGACAGACAGGAAACACCTGCTGGACCCGCCTGAATCACCTGCCAAGCATGCCGGAACCACCTGCTCGACTTGCAGGACCCACCTACCGGACACGCCAAAATCACCTGCCAGGTATGCCAGAACCACGTGGCGGACAGTCCGGGGTCACCTGCCGGGCATGCCAGAACCACCTCTCAGACGTACCAGAACCACATGCCAGACGTCCAGGAACCACGTCCTGGACAGAATGGAAGCACCTGCTGGACATGCCTGAACCATCTGCCGAGCACGCCGGAATCACCTGCTCGACTAGCAGGACCCCCCTACTGGACATGCCAAAATCACTTGCCGGCTGCGCCACAACCACCTGTCGGACACTCCGGTATCACCTGACGGGCAAGCCGGAACCACCTCTCACACGGGCCAGAACCACGTGCCGGAGATGCCGAAAGCACATGCCGAGCTCGCCGGAACCACCTGCTCGACTCGCCGCAACCACCTGCTGGACATGCCAAAATCACCTGCTGGCTACGCCAGAACCATGTGCCTGACCCTCTGGAATCACATGTCGGGCATGCCGGAACAACCTCTCAAACGTGAAGGAACCACGTGCCGGAGACGCTGGAAGCACCTTCCGGGAATGGCGGAACCACCTGCTCAACTCGCCGGAACCAGCTGCCGGACACGACATAATCACATGCCAGCTAAGCCAGAACCACTGGGTGGACAATCCCGAGTCACCTGCCGGGCATGCCGGAACCACCTCTCAGACGTGCCAGAAACACGTGCTAGAGACGCCTGGAGCACCGGCCGAGTACGCCGGAGCCATCTGCTCGACTCGCTGGAACCACATTCCGGACACGCCAAAATCACTTGCCGGCTATGCCAGAACCACGTGGTGGACAGTCCGGAATCACCTGCCGGGCATGCCGGAACCACCTCTCAGACGTACCAGAACAACGTGCCGGACACACCGAAACCACCTCCTGGACAAACTGGAACCAACTGTCGGACACGCCGGAACCACCTACCGGCTACGCCGGAACCACCTACCGGCTACGCCAGAACCACTTGGCGGACACTCTGGAATCACCTGCCGAGCATCCCAGAATTACCTCTCAGATGTGCCAGACACGCCGGAACCACCTGCTGGGCACGCCGGACCCACCTGCTTGCCTCGCCACAACCACCTGCCGGACACGCCAAAATCACCTGGCGAGCATGCTGGAACCAGCTGCTTGACTCACCAGAACCAAATGCCGGATATGCCAAAATCACCTGCCGGCTATGACAGAACCACTTGGCTGACACTCTGGAATCACCTGTTGGGCATACCGGAACCACCTCTCAGACGTGGCAGAACCACATGTCGGAGAGGCCGGAATCACCTGCCAGGCATGCTGGAACCACCTCTCAGACATGCCAGGACCACGTGCCGGACACGCTGGCACCACCTCCTGGACTGACTGGTACCACATGCCGGACACGCTGGAACCACCTGCTGAGCACGCTACACCCACCTGCTTGCCTCGCCACAACCACCTGCTGGACACGCCAAAGTCACCTGCCGAGCACGCCAGAAACACCTGCTTGACTCGCCGGAACCCCATGCCGCATATGCCAAAATCACCTGCTGGCTACGCAAGAACCTCTGGCGGACACTCAAGAAGAACCTGCCGGGCATGTCGGAACCACCTCTCAGACATGCCAGGACCACGTGCCAGACACGCCGGAACCACCTCCTGAGCACACCGGACTCACTTACTCGCCTCACCACAACCACCTGCTGGACACGTCAAAATCACCTGCCAGCTACGCCAGAACCACTTGGCTGACACTCTGGAATCACCTGCCAGGCATGCTGGAACCACGTCCAAGATGAGCCAGAAACAAGTGCCGAAAATGCCGGAACCACCTCGCGTACAGACTGGAACCAGCTGCCGGACACGCCTGAACCACCTGCCGGCTACTCCAGAACCACTTGGCGGACACTCTGGAATCACCTGCCGGGCATGCAGGAACCACCTCTCAGACATGCCAGAACCATGTGCCGGACACGTCAGAACCACCTCACGGACAGACCGTAACCATCTGGCGGACATGCGTTAACCACCTGTTGAGCACACTGGCAGCACTTGCTCAACTCGCCGGAACCACCTGCCATACATGCCAAAATCACCTGCTAGCTATGCCAGAACCACTTGGCGGACACTCTGGAATCATTTGTCGGGCATGCAGGAACCATGTCTCAGACATGCCAGAAACACGTGCCGTACACACCGGGACCACCTCCCAGACAGACCAGAACCACCTGCTGGACATGCCAAAATCATCTGCCGGCTATGCTAGAACCACTTCCCGGACACTCTGGAATCACCGTCCGGGCATGCCGGCACAACCTCTCAGACATGCCGGAAGCACGTGCCGGACACGCCAGAACCACCTCCTGGACTGACCGGAACCACCAGCCGGACACACCTGAACCACCTGCCAAGCACGCCAGAACCACCTGCTCCACTCAGAGGAACCACCTGCCATACACGCCAAATTAACCTGCCGGCTATGCCAGAACCACTTGCTGGACACTCCGGAATCACCTGCAGGGCATGCCGGAACCACCTCTCAGACGTGCCAGCAACACGTGCTGGAGAGGCCGGAAACACCTGGTGAGCTCACCGGAACCACCTGCTCAACTGGCCAGAACCACCTGCCTGACACGCCAAAATCACGTGCCGGCTACGCCAGAACCACTTTGTGGACACTCCGGAATCACCTGCCGGGCATGCCAGAACCACCTCTCAGACATGCCAGATACACGTGCCGGAGAAGCTGGAACCACCTGCCAAGCATGCCGAAACCACCTGCTCGAGTCCCCGGAACCACCTGCCGGACACGCCAAAATCACCAGCCGGCTACGCCATAACCACATGCCGGACACTCTGGAATCACCTGCTGGGCATGCCAGAACCAAGTCACACAATTGCCAGAACCATGTGCTGGACACGCCGCAACCACCTCCCATACAGACCGGAACCACATGCCGGACACACAGCAACCACCTGCTGAGCACGCCAGAACCACCTCCTCGACTCGCCGGAACTACCTCCCAGAAACGCCAAAGTCACCTGCCGGCTATGCCACAGCCACTTGGCGGACAATCCAGAATCACCTGCTGGGCATGCCGGCACAACATCTCAGACATGCCGGAAGCACGTGGCGGACACGCCGGAACCACCTCCCGGACTGACAGGAACCATCTTCCGGACATAGCTGAACCACCTGCCAAGCACGTCAGAACCACCTGCTCCACTCGGAGGAACCACCTGCCATACACGCCAAATTAACCTGCCAGCTACGCCAGAACCACTTACCGGACACTCTGGAATCACCAGCCCGGCATGCCGGAACTACCTCTTAGACGTGCCAGAGAGGCTGGAAGCACCTGGTGAGCTTGCTGGAACCACCTGCTCGACTTGCCGGAACCACTTGCCTGACACGCCAAAATCACGTGACGGCTATGCCAAAACCACTTGGCGGACACTGCAGAATCACCTGCTCGGCATGCCAGAACCACCTCTCAGACGTGCCAAAAACACGTGCCACACACGCCGGAACAACCTCCCAGACTGACCGGAACCACCTGCTGGACACGCCGGAAACACCTGTTGAGCACACTGGACCCACCTGCTCGCCTCACCACAACCACCTGCCGGACATGCCAAAATCACCTGCCGAGCACACCGGAACCACCTGCTTGACTCTCCAGAACCCCATGCCGGATATGCCAAAATCACCTGCCGGCGATGCCAGAACCACTTGGCTGACACTCCGGAATCACATACCTGGCATGCCGGAACCACCTGTCAGATGTGCCAGAACCATGTGCCGCGGATGCCAGAAGCACCTGACAACCTCGCCGAAACCACCTGATCCACTCCCCAAAACCACCTGCCGGACACGCCAAAATCACCTGCCGGCTATGCCAGAATCACGTGGCAGACAGTCCGGAATCACCTGCCGGGCATCCCAGAACCACCTGCTCGACTCACCAGAACCACTTGTCAGACACTCTGGAATCACCTGCCGGGCATGCCGGAACCACCTCTCAGACGTGCCAGATCCATGTGCGGGACACACCAAAACCACCTACAGGACAGACCAGAACCACCGGCCCAAAACACATGAAAAACCTGCCAAGCACGCTGGAACCACCTGTTCGACTCACTGGAAGACCCTATCGGACATGCCAAAATCACCAGTCGTCTACACCAGAACCACTTGTTGGACACTCCGGAATCACCTGCCGGGCATGCTGGAACCACCTCTCAAACGTGCCTGAAACATGTGCCGGACACGCAGGAACCCCCACCCAGACATACTGGAACCACCTGCCATCCATGCCTGAACCAGCTGCCGAGCACGCTGGAACCACCTGCTCAAAACGCCGGAACCACCTGTCAGACTGCCAAATCACCTGCCGTCTACGCCGGAACCACATGGCCAACATTCCTGTATCACCTTCTGGGCATGCTGGAACCACATCTCAGACATGCCAGAACTACATGCCGGACATGCCGGGACCACCTCCTGGACAGACTGGAGCCAACTGCTGGACACGTCTGAACCACTTGCCGCGCATGCTGGAACCACCTGCTCGACTCGCCAGAACCACCTGCCGGACACGCCAAAATCACCTGCTGGCTGTGCTAGAACCACTTGGCGGAAACTCTGGAATCACCTGCTGGGCATGCCGGAACCCCCTCTCAGACGTGCCAGTACCATGTTTCTGAGACGCCGGAACCACATCCCGGACAGATGTGAACCACCGGCCGGACCCGCCTGAACCACCTTCCGAGCACGCAGGAACCACCTCCCAGACAGACAGGAACCACCTGCCGCACACCCCGGAGCCACATCCCGGACAGACCTGAACAACCTGCTGGACATGCCTGAACCACCAGCCCAGCATGCCGGAACCACATCCTCGACTCACCTGAACCACGTGCTGGACACGCCAAAATCACCTGCGGTCTACGCCAGAACCACGTGGGGAACAGTCCGGGATCACCTGCCGGGCATGCTGGAACCACCTCTCAGACGTGCCAGATCCATGTGCGGGACACACCGAAACCACCTACAGGACAGACAGGAACCACCTGCCCGAAACGCCTGAACAACCTGCCGAGCACGCCGGAACCACCTGTTTGACTGGCCAGAACCACCTGTCGGACACGCCAAAATCACCAGCTGGCTACACCAGAACCACCTGGTGTACTCTCTGGAATCACCTGCCGGGCATGCTGGAACCACATCTCAGACGTGCCAGAACCACATGCTGGACATGCCGGAACCATCTCCTGGACAGACCGGAACCACCTGCAGGACACGCCTGACCACCTGCCGGCTATGCCAGAACCACTTGGCGGACACTCCGGAATCACCTGCCGAGCATCCCAGAACCTCCTCTCAGACGTTCCAGAACCTGTGCCGGAGACGCCAGAACCACCTGCTGAGCACTCCAGACCCACCTGCTCACACCGCCACAACCACCTTCCAGACACGCCAAAATCACCTGCCTTGCATGCCAGAACCACCTGCATGACTCGCCAGAACCACATACTGGATATGCCAAAATCACCTGATGGCTATGCCAGAACCACTTGGCTGACACTCTGGAATCACCTGTCGGGCATGCTGGAACCACCTGCTCAGCTCGCCAGAAACATCTGCCGGACACGTGAAAATCACCTGCCTAAAACGCCAGAACCATGCAGCAGACACTCAGGAATCACCTGCTGGGCATGCCGGAACCACCTCTCAGACGTGCCAGAAACAAGTGCCGCACATGCCGGAACCACCGCCCAGAAAGACCGTAACCACCTGCCGGACATGCCTGAACCACCTCCTTGACTCGCCGGAACCCCATGCTGGACACGTCAAAATCACCTGCTGGTGACGCCGGAACCACTTGGCGGACACTCCGGAATCACCTGCCGGGAATGCTGGAAACACCTCTCAGACGTGCCAGAAACACATGCCAGACACGCCGTAACCACCTCCGGTACACACCGGAACCACCTGCCGGACACGCCTGAACCACCGGCTGAGCACACCGGAACCACCTCCTTGACTCGCCAGAACCACATGCCGGATACTCTAAAATCCCCTCTGGCTATGCGAGAACCACTTGGACAACACTCCGGAATCACCTGCGGGGCATGCCAGAGCCACCTCTCAGACCGGCAAAAACCACATTGCGGACATGCCGGAACCAGCTGCCGAGCATGCCAGACCTCCTGCTTGACTCGCTGGAACCACCTGCCGGACACGCCAAAATCACCTGCCGGCTACACCAGAACCACATGGCAGACTCTCTGGAGTCACCTGCTGGGCATGCTGGAACCACGTCTCAGACGTGCCAGAACCACATGCCAGAACCACCTCCGGGACAGACCGGAACCACCTGCAGGACACGCCTGACCACCTGCCGAGCATGCCGGAACCACCTGCTCAACTCGCTGGAACCACCTGCCGGACTCGCCTCAACCACCTGCCGGCTACACCAGAACTACTTGGCGGACACTCAGGAATCACCTGCTGAGCATCCCGGAACCACCTCTCAGACATGCCAGAACCACGTGGCGGACACGCCAGAACCCCCTGCTGAGCATGCTGGACCCACTGGCTCAACTCGCCGGAATCACCTGCCGGAGCCCACAAAATCACCTGCCAGCTACACTGGAACCAATTGTCGGACACTCTGGAATCACCTGCCGGGCATGCCGGTATCACCTCTCGAACGTGCCAGAAAAACGTGCAGTACACGCCGGAACCACCTGCCGGACAGACCGGAACCACATGCCGGACACGCCAGAACCACCTGCCGAGCACGCCAGAACGACCTGCTCAACTCGCCTAAAACACCTGCCGAACATGCCAATATCACCTGTTGGCTATGCCAGAACCACGGGGTGGACAGTCTGGAAAGACATGCCGGGCATGCCGGAACCACATGTCACATGTGCCAGAGCAACATGCCAGACACGGTGGAAGCACCTGTCAAGCACGCCAAAATCACCTGCCGGCTACACCAGAACCACTTGGTGGACACTCCGGAATCACCTGCCGGGCATGCCGGAACGACCTGCTCAACTCGCTGGAACCACATGCCGGGCACGACAAAAACACCTGCCGGCTACACCAGAAAAACTTGCAGGACACTCCAGAATCACCTGACGGGCATGCAGGATTCACCTCTCTGACGTACCAGAAACACGTGCCAGACACCCTGGAACCACCTCCCGCACAGACCGGACCCGCCTGCCGAGCACACCGGAACCAACTGCTCGACTCACCAGAACCACTTGCTGGACACGGCAAAATCGCCTGCCAGCTACGCCAGAACCACTGGGCGGACATTCCAGAATCACCTGCCGGGCATGCCAGAACCACCTCTCAGACGAGCCACAACCACGTGCTGGACACGACGGAACCACCTCCCGGACAGAACGGAACCACCATCAGGACACGCCTGAACCACCTTCTGAGCACGCTGGTACCACTTGCTCGACTCGGCGGAACCACTGGGCAGACACGTAAGTATCACCTGCCGGCTACTCCAGAACGACTTGGCAGACACTCAGGAATCACCTGCCGGGCATGCCGGAACCACCTCTCAGACGTGCCAGAACCATGTGCCGGACATGGCCTAACCACATCCCGGACAGACCGAAACCACCTGCCAGACACGCCTGAACCACCTGCCGAGCATGCAGGAACCACATTCTCTGCTCGCCGGAACCACCTGCCAGACATGCCTGAATCACCTGCCAAGCACGCCGGAACCACCAGCTCGACTTGCCGGAACCTCCTGCAGGACATGGCAAAATCACCTGCCGGCCACGCCAGAACCAGTTAGCAGAATCTCCGGAATCACCTGTCGGGCATGCCAAACCCAACTCTCAGACGTGCCAGAACCACATGCCGGACACCCGGCACCACCTCCAACACAGACCAGAACTACCTGCCGAGGACGCCGGAACCACCTGTTCGACTCGCCAGAACCTCCTGCCATACACGGCAAAATCACCTGCTGGCTATGCCAGAACCACTTGTAGGACACTCCAGAATCACCTGCCAGGCATGCCGGAAGCACCTCTCAGACGTGCCAGAACCACGTGCCAGACAAGCCGGGACCACATCCCGGACTGACCGGAACCACCTGCCGGATATGCCAAAATCACCTGCAGGCTACACCAGAACCACTGGCGGACACTCAAGAATCACCTGCCGGGCATGCCAGAAGCACCTCTCAGATGTGCCAGAAAAACGTGACGGACACTCCAGAAGCACCTCCCGGGCAGAACGGAACCACCTGCTGGACACGCCTGAACTACCTGCGGAGCACGGCAGAACCCCCTGCTCGACTCGCCAGAACCACCTTCCGGACATGGCAAAATCACCTTCGGGCTATGCCACAACAACTTGGTGGACACTCCGGATTCACCTGCCAGGCATACTGGAAGCACCTCTCAGACATGCCAGAACCACGTGCCTCACACGCTGGAACCACCTCCAGGACTGACAGGAACCACCTGCTGGACACTTCAGAACCACCTGCCGAGCACGCTGGAGCCAACTGCTCGACTCACCGGAACCACCTGCCGGACATGCCAAAATCACCTGCCGGCAACGCCAGAACCACTTGGCATACACTCCAGAATCACTTGCCGGGCATGTCGGAACCACCTCTCAGATGTGCCAGGACCACGTGCCAGACACGCCAGAACCACCTCCTGAGCACACTGGACTCACCTACAAGCCTAGCCCCAACCACCTGCTGGACAGGTCAAAATCACCTGCCAGCTACGCCAGAACCACTTGGCCGACACTCCGGAATCACCTGCCAGGCATGCTGGAACCACCTCTAAGATGAGCCAGAAACACATGCTGAAAATGCCGGAACCACCTCCCGTACAGACCGGAACCACCTGTCGGACACGCCTGAAACACCTGTTGAGCACGCCAGAAACAGCTGCTCGACTCACTGGACCCACCTGCCGGACATGCTGAAATCACCTGCCGGCTATGCCAGAACCACTTGGAGGAACCTCCGGGATTACCTGCCGGGCATGCCGGAACCACATCTCAGACGTGCCACAACCATGTGCCAGACACGCCAGAACCACCTGCCGAGTATGCCGGAACCACCTGCTCCACTCCCCAGAACCACCTGCCGGACATGCCAAAATCACCTTCCTGCTACTCCAGAACCACTTTTCGGACACTCCGGAATCACCTGCTGGTCATGCCGGAACCACCTTTCAGACGTGCCAGAACCATGTGCCTGAGACACCGGAACCACATCCAGGACAGACCTGAACCACGTGCCAGACCCGCCTGAACCACCTGCCTAGCATGCAGGAACCACCTCCCAGACAGACAGGAACCACCTGCTGGACACCCCAGAACCACCTCGCGGACAGACTGGAACAACCTGCCGGACACCCCTGAACCACCAGCCCAGCATGCAGGAACCACCTGCTCGACTCACCGGAAGCACCTGCTGGACATGCCAAAGTCACCTTCCAGCTATGCCAGAACCACGTGGGGAACACTCCGGGATCACCTGCCGGGCATGCCAGAACCACCTCTCAGACGTGCGAGAACCATGTGCGGGACACGCCGAATCCACCTACAGGACAGACCGGAACCACCTGGCCTAAATGCCTGAACCACCTGCCGAGCACGCCCGAACCACCTGCTCGACTCACTGGAACCACCTGTCGGACACGCCAAAATCTCCTGCCGGCTACGCCAGAACCACATAGGGGACAGTACGGGATCACCTGCCGGGCATGCTGGAACCACCTCTCAGACGTGCCAGAACCATGTGCGGGACACGCCATAACCACCTACAGGACAGACCGGAACCACCTGGCCTAAATGCCTGAACCACCATCCGAGCACGCCGGAATCACCTGCTCGACTCACCAGAAGCACTTGTCGGACACTCCCGAATCACCTGCCGGGCATGCAGGAACCACCTGATCTACTCCCCAGAACCACCGGCCAGACAAGTCAAAATAACCTGCGGCCAGGCCAGAACCACTTGGCGGACACTCAGGAATCACCTGCCGGGCATGCTGGAACCACCTCTCAGACGTACCAGAACCATGTGCCAGACATGCTAGAACCACGTCCTGGACAGACTGGAACCACCTGCCTGACCCGCCTGAACCACCTACCAAGCACGCTGGAACCACCTGCTCGACTCCCAGGACCCACCTGCCGGACACCCTGGAACCACCTGCCGAGCACACCGGAACCACATGCTTGACTCGCCGGAACCACATGCCGGATATGCCAAAATCAGCTGCCAGCTATGCGAGAACCACTTGGCCGACACTCCGGAATCACCTTCCGGGCATGCTGGAACCACGTCTCAGACGTGCCAGAACCACCTCCTGGACAAAGCGGAACCACCTGTCAGACATGCCTGAATCATCTGCCGGCTACGCCAGAACCACTTGGCGGACACTCCGGAATCACCTGCCGAGCATCCCAGAACCACCTCTCAGACGTGCCAGAACCACGTGTCAGACACTACGGAACCACCTGCTGAGCACACCGGACCCACCTGCTCGCCTCGCCACAACCACCTGCTTGACTCGCCAGACCCACCTGCCGGACACACCAAACTCACCTGCCGAGCACGCCGGAACCACCTGCTTGACTCGCCGGAACCACATGCCGGATACGCCAAAATCAGCTGCTGGCTATGCCAGAACCACTCTGGAATCACTTGTCACGCATGCTGGAACCACGTCTCAGACGTGCCAGAAACACGTGCCGGACACGCTGGAACCACCTCCCGGACTGACCGGAACCACCTGCCTGACATGCCTGAACCCCCTGCCGGCTAGGCCAGAACCACTTGGCGGACACTCCGGAATCACCTGCTGTGAATGCCAGAACCACCTCCTGGACTGACCTGAACCACCTGCCGGACACGCCTGGACAACGTGCCGAGCACTCCCGAACCATCTGCTCGACTCACTGGAACCACCTGCTGCACACGTCAAAATCACCTGCTGGCTACACCAGAACCACGTGGTGGACAGTGTGGAAAGACATGCCGGGCATGCCATAACCACCTATCAGACGTGCCAAAACCACTTTCCAGAAATGCCAGAACCACCTGCCGAGCACGCCAGAACCACCTGCTCGACTCGCCGGAACCCCATGCCGGATACGCCAAAATCAACTGCCGGCTACGCTAGAACCACTTGGCGGACTCTCTGGAATCACCTGCCAGGCATGCCGGAACCAACTGTCAGACGTGCCAGGACCACGTGCCAGAGACACTGGAACCACCTGCTCGACTCGCAGGAACCACCTGCTGGACATGCCAAAATCACCTGCCGGCTATACCAAAACCAATTGCCGGACACTCCGGAATCACTTGTCAGCCGTGACAACACAACCTCTCACACGTGCCAGAAGCATGTGCCCGACACACCGGAATGACCTCCTGGACAGACCGGAACCACCTGCCAGACTCGCCGAAACCACCTGCTTGACTCGCCGGACCCACATGCCAGACACGCCAACATCACCTGCCAGTTACACAAGACCCACTTGGCGGACACTCCAGAATCATCTGTTGGGTCTGCCGGAACCACCTCTCAGACGTGCCAGAACCATGTGCCTGAGACGCCAGAACCACACCCCGAACAGATCGGAACCATCTGCTGGACCCGCTTGAACCACCTGCCGAGCATGCCCAAACCACCTGCTCGACTTACCGGAACCACCTCCCGGACATGCCAAAATCACCTGCTGGCTACGCCGGAACCACGTGGGGGAGAGTCCGGGATCACCTGCCGGGCATGCCGGAAGCACCTGTTAGATATTCCAGAAACATGTGAGGGACACGCCGAAAGCTCCTGCAGGACAGACTGGAACCACCTGCCCAAAACGCCTGAACAACCTGCTGAGCATGCCTCAACCACCTGATCCGCTCCCCAGAACCACCTGCCAGACATGTGAAAATCACCTGCCGGCTACGCCAGAACCACTTGGTGGACTCTCCGGAATCACCTGATGGGCATGCCGGAACCACCTCTCAGACGTGCCAGAAGCAGGTGCCAGACACGTCGGAACCACCTCCAGGACAGACCGGAACCACCTGCCAGACCTGACTGAACCACCTGCCGAGCACACCGGAACCACCTTCTCAACTTGCCAGAATCACAGGTTCTTCAGACGTGGTTCAAAGGTGTCTCCCATGTGGTTCCTGCATGGCTCACACATGGTTCAAGTGTGGCTCATGCATGTCTGTGGTGTTTGTCAGGCATGGCTCACATGTGTTTGTGGCATGGGTGGCACGTGGTTCAGGCATGGCAGGAAAGTTGTGCCTGTGTGGCTGACTCATGCATCAAGTGAGGCTGACCTGTGGTTCAAGTGTGACTGGCACTTGGTTCAGGCCTGGCTGGCACGTGACTTGGCATGGCTGAGCCTTGACACAGGCATGGTTCACATGTTGTTCAAGTGTGGCTGACACACTACTCAGGTGAGGTGGTAACTTGACACAGGCGTGCCTGACACGTCACGAAGGTGTGGTTCACGCATGGTTCATGCATGGCCTTCGTGTGGTTCAGTGGTGGCTGGTGCATGGTGCACACATGGGTGGCAGGTGGTTCAGGCGTGGCTGAAATGTGACTCCGGCATGTGTGAAACAGGACTCCGGTGTGGCTGACACATGTGTCAGGCATGGCTGACACGTGACTCAGGCATTCATCGCCCAGTATCCATGTGTGTTGTAAATGTCATCAGGCAGGAGTCACATGCCGTACATGGGTGGCTCCCACGTGACTACAGGTTGCTGAAACGTGGATCCCCCATACTCACTCATGGCTGCCACGTGGCTCACGCATGACTCAGCTGTGTTTCACGTGTGGCTCCCCTGTGGTTCCTGCGTGGTTCAAGCATGGAATATGTGTGTTTCACAGGTTCTTCAGATGTGGTTCAAGGGTGTCTCCCATTTGGTTCCTGCATGGCTCACACATGGTTCGGGTGTAATTCAGGCTTGGATCTCACACGACTCATCTGGGACACATATGGTTGAGGACATCTGGGACACATATTGTTGAGGACACTCTCACACGTGGTTCAGGCATAGTTCAGCCATGGCTCACACGGGATGCAGACGTGCCACAGAACTGGCTACAATGTGGCTGACACATGATACAGGCTTTGGTCACGCATGGCTCACACATGGTTCAGGTGCGGCTCATGCATGTCTGTGGTGTTGGTCAGGCGTGGCTCACGTGTGTTTTTGGCATGGGTGGCACATGGTTCAGGCATGGTGGGCAAGTTGTGCCAGTGTGGCTGACACGTGCTTCAAGTGAGGCTGACCTGTGGTTCAAGTGTGACTGGCACTTTGTTCAGGCCTGGTTGGCATGTGACTTGGTGCGGCTGAGCCTTGACACAGGCGTGGTTCACACATTGTTCAGGCATGGCTGACACATGACTCAGGTGAGATGGAAATGTGACACAGGCGTGCCTGACACGTCATGCAGGTGTGGTTCACACATGGTTCATGCATGGCCTTCGTTTGGTTCAGGGGTGGCTGGTGCATGGTGCACGCATGGATGGCAGGTGGTTCAGGCGTGGATGAAATGTGAATCCGGCATGTGTGAAACAGGACTCCGGTGTGGCTGACACATGTGTCAGGCATGGCTGACACGTGACTCAGGCATTCATCGCCCAGTATCCATGTGGGACGGAAATGTGATCATGCAGGTGTCACATGCCGTAAATGGGTGGCTACCACGTGACTACAGGTTGCTGAAACGTGCCTCCCACATACTCAGTCATGGCTGCAACGTGCCTCACGAATGGCTCAGTTGTGTTTCATGGGTTGCTCCCGTGTGGTTCATGCGTGGTTCAAGCATGGAACAGGTGTGTTTCACAGGTTCTTCAGATGTGGTTCAGGGGTGTCTCCCATGTGGTTCCTGCATCTCTCACACATGGTTCGTGTGTAATTCATGTGTGGATCTCACACGACTCTTCTGGGTCACATATGGTTGAGGACACACTCACACGTGGTTCAGGCATAGCTCAGCCATGGCTCACACGTGATGCAGGCAGTACCACAGAACTGGCTCCCATGTGGCTGACACATGATACAGGCTTTGGTCACGCATGGCACACACATGGTTCAGGTGTGTTTCATGGAGGCCTGCGGTGTTGGTCAGGCGTGGCTCACATGTGTTTTTGGCATGGGTGGCATGGGGTTCAGGCATGGCCGGCAAGTTGTGCCAGTGTGGCTGACACCTGCTTCAAGTGAGGCTGACCTGTGGTTCAAGTGTGACTGGCATTTGGTTAAGGCCTAGCTGCCATGTGACTTTGCGTGGCTGAGCCTTGACACAGGTGTGGTTCACACGTGCTTGCTGTGTGGCTGACACTTGGTGTGTCGCAGTTGACACGTGGCTCAGGCGTGCCTGACATATGGTTCAGATGTGGTTCACAGGTGATTCAGGGGTGCCTGGCAGTTTTCTGATGCGGGGCTGACACATGACTCAGGCATGGCTCACAGGCGACTCAGGCATTCATCACACATTATCCATGTGTGGCAGGCATGTGGTCACATTTGGGACATGTCCTACAGGTGTGGCTCCCATGTTGCTGACTCATGGGCCACACATACTCATTCCGGCTGGCAGGTGGCTCATGCATGCCTCAGCTGTGTTTCATTTGTGGCTCTCCTGAGCTTCATGTGTGGTTCAAGCATTGAATACGGGTGCTTACCATGTGGTTCAGATGTGGTTCAAGAGTGCCTCACATGTGGTTCAGGCATGGTTCAGTTGTGGCTCACACACGGTTCAGATATAATTCAGGCATGGCTCACACATGACTTGTGGGGGTCACAAATGCTCAGGAGACTTTCACACATGATTTAGGCATGACTCACACATGGTTCAGGTGCAGCTCAGTGAAGGCTCACTCGTGAGGCAGGCATACCAAAGAAGTGAGTCACATGTGGCAGACACCAGGTTCAGGCGGTTGTCACACATGGCTCACACATGGCTGAGGTGTGGCTCATGAATGGCTGTTGTGCTGCTCAGGTGTGGCTCACACTTGATTGTGGCATGGTTGGCATGTGGTTCAGGCATGGAAGGCAGGTGCCTCCAGCGTGGCTGACACGTGCTTCAAGTGAGGCAGGCGTGTGGTGAAATTGGGACTGACACATGGTTCAGTTGTGGCTGGCACGTGACTTCGTCATGTCTGAGATGAGACTCAGGCATGGCTCACACGTTTTTCAGGAATGGCTGACACATGACTCAGGTGAGGCAGCCACATGACAGAGGCGTGCCTGTCTCATCACACAGGTGTGGCTCGCACCTGGTTCATGCACGGCCTTCATGTGGCTCAGGGCTGGCTGGTGCGTGGTTCACACAGGGGTGCCAGGTGTTTCAGGTGTGGCTGACACATGACTCAGGCATCTATCGCACATTATCCATGTCTGGCAGACATGCGTTTGATGCAAGGGTTACATGCCATTCATGTGTGGCACACACGTGACTCACTCGCTACTGACATATGGCTCCCACCTACACAGACGTGGCTGGCACGTGGCTCACGCATGGCCTAGCCATGACTCACGGGTGGCTCCCCTGTGGTTCACGTGTGGTTCACACCTTGAACATGTGTGCTTCACACGTGTTTCCCATGTGGTTCAAGTGTGTCTCATGTGGTTCAGTCATGGTTCAGGTGTGGCTCCCAAATGGTTTAGGTGTAACCCAGGCGTGGCTCACACATGGCTCATGTGCGTGTCACCTATGGTTGAGGAGTGTTTCACCCGTGATTCAGGCGTGGCTCACACGTGGTGCAGGCATGGCTTAGCCATGGCTCCCCTGTAGTTCAGTCGAGCCTCAGACTGGGGCCAAGTGTGGCTGACACAGGAGTTTGTCACACATGGCTAACACATGTCTCATGTGAGGCTCACGTCATGCTGGGGTGTGGCTCTGGCATGGTTGCCACTTGGCTCAGGCATGTCTGACACGAGATTCCGGCATTGCTGACATGTATTTCAGGCATAGGTTTAAGGCGTGTCACACACGGGCTCCAGTGGTATGTGATGCTTCGTTCAGGCAGCAGTGACACGTGATTGCTGTGTGACTGACACTTGGTGTGTTGCAGTTGACGCATGGCTCAGGCGTGGCTGACATGTGGGTCACATGTTGGTGACAGGTGATTCACGTGTGGCTTGCACTTTACTGATGCGGGGCTGACACATGGCGCAGGCATTGCTCACACATGACTCAGACATTCATAGCACATTATCCATGTGTGGCAGGCATGTGGTCACCCGTGGGACCCGTCGTACAGGTGTGTTTCCCACGTTGCTGAAATGTGGTCCCCACATACGCAGTCATGGCTGGCACGTGGCTCATGCATGCCTCAACTGTGTTTCATGTGTGGCTCACCTGAGGTACATGTGTGGTTCAAGCATTGAACATGGGTGCTTCCCAAAAGCTTCAGATGTGGTTCAAGGGTGCCTCACACGTGGATCCGGCATGGTTCAGTTGTGGCTCACACACAGTTCAGATGTAATTTAGGCATGGCTCACACATGGTTCCAGTGCAGCTAAGCCAAGGCTCACACGTGATGCAGGCACGAAACAGTACTGGGTCGCATGTGGCTGACGCATGATTCAGGCGTTTGTCATGCATGGCTCCCACACGGCTGAGCTGTGGCTCATGCATGGCTGTGGTGCTGCTCAGGTATGGCTCACACTTGTTTGTGGCATGGTTGGCACGTGGTTCAGGCATGGCAGGCAAGTTGTGCCAGTGTGGCTGACATGTACCACCAGTGAGGCTGACCTATGGTTCACGTGATGACACTTGGATCAGGCCGGGCTGGCACGTGACATCGGCACGGCTGAGACCTGACTCAGGCGTGGCTCACACATTATGCAGGCATGGCTGACACATGACTGAGGTGAGGCAGCCACGTGACACAGGCATGAGTGGCATGTCAGCTGGCCGTGGTTCACACATGGCTCATGCATGGCCTTCATGTGGTTCTGGGGTGGATGGTGCAGGGTTCACGCATTGGTGGTTGGTGGTTCAGGCGTGCCTGCCATGTGACTCAGGCATGTGTGAAACATGACCCTAGGGTGGCTCACACATGTCTCAGTAATGGCTGACATGTGACTCAGGCATGTATCGCCCAGGATCCATGTGTGGCAGACATGTGGTCACGCGTGTGTGACATGCCATACAGGTTAGGCTCCCATGTTACTCACAGGTTGCTGAAACCTGGCTCCCGCATACTCAGTCATGGCTGGCACGTGGCTCATGCATGGCTCAGCTGTGTTTCATGTGTGGCTCCCCTGTGGTTCATGTGCAGTTCAAGCATCGATCATGTGTGTTTCACAGGTGGTTCAGATGTACTTCAGGGGTGTCTCACATGTGGTTCATGCATGGCGCACACATGGTTTGGGTGTAATTCAGGCTTGGCCCACACACGACTGTTGTGGGTCACATAACATAGAGGACACTTTCACGGGTGGTTAAGGCATAGCTCAGCCTTGGCTCACACATGATGAAGGAGTGGCACAGCACTGCCTCCCAAGTGGCTGACACGTGATTCAGGCTTTTCTCATGCTTGGATCACACAAGGCTCAGGAGCGGCTCATGCACAGCAGTGCTGTTGCTCAGGCATGGCTCAAATGTGGTTGTGGCATGGCAGGCAAGTTGTGCCAGTGTGGCTGACAAGTGCTTCAAGTGAGGCTGACCTGTGCTTCTAGTGTGACTGGCACTTGGTTCATGCCTTGCTGGCACGTGACTTGGCGTGGCTGAGCCTTGACACAGGCGTGGTTCACACGTTGTTCAGGCATGGCTGACACATGACGCAGGTGAGGTGGAAACGTTACACGGGAGTGACTGACAAGTCACGGAGGTGTAGTTCACACATGGTTCAGGCAAGGCCTTCATGTGGTTCAGGGGTGGCTGGTGCATGGTGAACGCATGGGTGGCAGGTGGTTCAGGTGTGGCTGAAATGTGACTCCTGCATGTGTGAAACAGGACTCCGGTGTGGCTGACACATGTGTCAGGCATGGCTGACACGTGACTAAGGCATTCATCGCCCAGTATCCATGTGTGATGGAAATGTGATCATGCAGGAGTCACATGCCTCCATGGGTGGGTCCCACGTGACTACAGGTGGCTGAAAGTTGGCTCCCACATAGTCATCACTGCCACGTGGCTCACACATGGCTCAGCTGTGTTTCAAGTGTGGCTCCCCTGTGGTTCATGCATGGTTCAAGCATGGAACATGTGTGTTTTGCAGGTTCTTCAGATGTGGTTTCAGGGTGTCTCCCATGTGGTTCATGCATGGCTCACACATGGTTCGGGTGTAATTCTGGCGTGGATGTCACACGACTCATTTGGGTCACATATGGTTGAGGACATTCTCACACGTGGTTCAGGTATAGCTCAGCCATGGCTCACACGTGACGCAGACATGCCAAAAACTGGCTCCCATGTGGCTGACACATGAATGCAGGCTTTGGTCACACATGGCTGACACATGGTTCACGTGTAGCTTATTCATGACTGTGGTGTTGGTGAGGCGTGGCTGACATGTGTTTTTGGCATTGGTGGCACGTGGTTCAGGCATGGCAGGCAGGATGTGCCAGTGTGGCTGAAACATGCTTCAAGTGAGGCTGACCTGTGTGTCAATGTGACTGGCACTTTGTTCAGGCCTGGCTGGCACGTGACTTGGCGTGGCTGAGCCTTGA
Source organism: Equus caballus (assembly GCF_041296265.1). NCBI lineage: Eukaryota > Metazoa > Chordata > Mammalia > Perissodactyla > Equidae > Equus > Equus caballus. The sequence continues at coordinate 2,093,139 of NC_091702.1, forward strand.
CACAGGCGTGGTTCACACGTTGTTCAGGGGTGGCTGACACGTGACTAAGGTGAGGTGGAAACGTGACACAGGTGTGCCTGACACGTCACGCAGGTGTGGTTCACACATGGTTCATGCATGTCCTTCGTGTGGTTCAGGGGTGGCTGGAGCATGGTGCACGCATGGGTGGCAGTTGGTTCAGGCGTGCCTGAGATGTGACTCCGGCATGTGTGAAACAGGACTCTGGTGTGGCTGACACATGTGTGAGGCATGGCTGACACGTGACTCAGGCATTCATCGCCCAGTATCCATGTGATCACGCAGGAGTCACATGCCGTCCATGGGTGGGTCCCACGTGACTACAGGTTGCTGAAACGTGGCACCCACTTACTCAGACATGGCTGCCACGTGGCTCATGCATGCCTCAGCTGTGTTTCATGTGAGGCTCCCCTGTGGTTCATGTGTGGTTCAAGTATGGAACATGGGCGTTTCACAGGTCCTTCAGATGTGGTTCAAGGGTGTCTCCCATGTGGTTTCTGCGTGGCTCACACATGCTTCGGGTCTAATACAGGCGTGGATCTCACATGAGTCGTCTGAGTCACATATAGTTGAGGACACTCTTACACGTGCTTCAGGCATAGCTCAGTCATGGATCACACGTGATGCAGGCGTGCCACAGAACTGGCTCCCCTGTGGCTGACACATGATACAGGCTTTGGTCACGCATGGCTCACACATGGTTCAGGTGTGGCTCATGCATGTCTGTGGTGTTGGTCAGCTGTGGCTCACATGTGTTTTTGGCATGGGTGGCACGTGGTTCAGGCATGGCAGGCAAGATGTGCCAGTGTGCCTCACAAGTGCTTCAAGTGAGGCTGACCTGTAGATCAAGTGTGACTGGCACTTGGTTCTGGCCTGGCTGGCATGTGACTTGGCATGGCGGAGCCTTGACACAGGTGTGGTTCACACGTTATTCAGGCGTGGCTGACACATGACTCAGGTGAGGTGGAAACGTGACACAGGCGTGCCTGACACATCACACAGGTGTGGTTCACACATGGTTCATGCATGGCCTACGTGTCATTCAGGGGTGGCTGGTGCATGGTGCACGTATGGGTGGCAGGTGGTTCAGGCGTGGCTGAAATGTGACTCCGCCATGTGTGAAACAGGACTCCGGTGTGGCTGACACGTGACTCAGGCATTCATCGCCCGGTATCCATATGTGACAGAAAGGTGGTCACGCAGGAGTCACATGCCGTACATGCGTGGCTCCCACGTGACTACAGTTTGCTGAAACGTGGCTCCCACATACTCAGTCATGGCCTCCACGTGGCTCACGCATGTCTCAGCTCTGTCTCATGGGTGGCTCCCCTGTGGTTCATGCATGGTTCAAGCATGGAACATGTGTGTTTCACAGGTTCTTCAGATGTGGTTGAAGTGTGTCTCACATGTGCTTCCTGCATGCCTCACACATGGTTCGGTTGTAATTCAGGCGTGGATATCACATGACTCATCTGGGTCAGAAATGGTTTAGGACACTCTCACACGTTGTTCAGGCATAGCTGACCCATGGCTCACACGTGATGCATACATGCCACAAAACTGGCTCCCATGTGGCTGACCCATGACTCAGGATTTGGTCACGCATGGATCACACATGGTTCAGGTGTGGCTCATGCACGTCTGTGGTGTTGGTCAGGCATGGCTCACATGTGTTTTTGGCATGGGTGGCACGTGGTTCAGGCATGGCAGGCATGTTGTGCCAGTGTGGCTGACAAGTGCTTCAAGTGAGGCTGACCTGTGGTTCAAGTGTGACTGGCACTTGGTTCAGGCCTGGCTGGCACGTGACTTGGCGCCACTGAGCCTTGACACAGGCATGGTTCACAAGTTGTTCAGACGTGGCTCACACATGACTCAGGTGAGCTGGAAATGTGACTCAGGAGTGCCTGACATGTCATGCAGGTGTGGTTCACACACGGTTGATGCATGGCCTCGTGTGGGTCAGGGGTGGCTGGTGCATGGCGCATGCATGAGTGGCAGGTGGTTCAGGCGTGGCTGAAATGTGACTCCGGCATGTGTGAAACTTGAATCCGGTGTGGCTGACACATGTGTCAGGCATGACTGACACGTGACTCAGGCATTCATCACCCAGTATCCATGCGTGATGGAGATGTGATCCTGCAGGTGTCACATCCCGTACATGGGTGGCTCCCACGTGACTACAGGTTGCTGAAACGTGGCTCCCGCATACTCAGTCATGCCTGGCACATGGCTCACGCATGGCTCAGCTGTGTTTCATGTGTGGCTCCCCTGCGGTTCATGTGCGGTTCAAGCATCGATGATGTGTGTTTCACAGGTGGTTCAGATGTGCTTCAAGGGGTTCTCAAATCTGATTCATGCATGGCTCACACATGGTTCAGGTGTAATTCAGGCGTGGCTCACGCACGACTCATCTGGGTCACAAATGGTAGAGGACACATTCACACCTGGTACAGGCATAGCTCAGCCATGGCTCACATGTGATGCAGGCGTGCCCCAGCACTGGCTCCCACGTATGTGACACATGATTCAGGCTTTTGTCATGCTTGTCTCACACATGGCTCAGGAGTGGCTCATGCACTGCTGTGGTGTTGCACAGGCATGTTTCACATGTGTTTGTGACGTGGTTGGGACGTGTTTCCGTCATGGCTAGCAAGTTGTGCCAGTATGGCAGACACATGCTTCAAGTGAGGCTGACCTGTGGCTCAAGTGTGACTGGCACTTTGTGTGGCTCCCACTTGACTCACAGGTTGCTGCAACATGGCTCCTGCATACTCCCTCATGGCTCGCACGTGGCTCAGGCATTGCTCAGCTATGTTTCATGTGTGGCTCCATAGCGAGTCATGTGCGATTCAAGCAGTGAACATGTGTGTTTCACAGGTGATTTAGATGTGCGTCAAGGGTGTCTCACATGTGGTTCCTGCATGGCTCACACATGGTTCGGGTGTAATTCAAGCGTGGTTCACCCACGACTCGTCTGGGTCACAAATGGTAGAGGACACTTTCACACGTGGTTCAGGCATAGCTCAGCCATGGCTCACACGTGATGCAGGCATCCCACAGCACTGGCTCCCATGTGGCTGACACGTGATTCAGGCTTTTGTCATGCTTGGCTCACACATGGCTAAGGAGTGCCTCATGCATGGCCTGTTGTTGCTCAGGCGTGGTTCAAATGTGTTTGGGGCATGGTTGGCATGTGGTTCAGGCATGGCAGGCAAGTAGTGCCAGTGTGGCTCACATGTGCTTCGAGTGAGACTGACCTGTAGTTCAAGTGTGACTGGCACTTGGTTTAGGATGGGCTGGCACGTGACATCAACACGGCAGAGACTTGACTCAGGCGTGGCTCACACGTTATACAGGCGTGGCTGACACATGACTCAGGTGAGACAGCCTCATGACACAGGCATCCCTGACATGTCACCTGGTTGTGGTTCACACATGGCTCATGCATGGCCTTTGTGTGGTTCAGGGGTGGCTATTGCAGGGTTCACGCATGGGTGGCTGGAGGTTCAGGTGTGGCTGACATGTGACTCAGGCATGTGTGAAACATGACCCTGGTGTGGCTCACAGATGTCTCAGTCATGGCTGACAGATGACTCAGGCATGCATCGCAGAGGATCCATATGTGGCAGACATGTGGTCACGTGTGTGTGACATGCCGTACAGGTGTGGCTCCCACGTGACTCACAGGTTGCTGAAACATGGCTCCCACATACTCAGTCTTGGCTGGCACGTGGCTCACGCCTGGCTCAGCTGTGTTTCATGTGTGGCTCCCCTGCGGTTCATGTGTGGTTCAAGCATCGAAGATGTGTGTTTCACAGGTTCTTCAGATGTGCTTCAAGGGTGTCTCACATGTGGTTCATGCATGGCTCACACATGGTTCAGGTGTAATTCAGGCATTGCTCACACAAGACTCGTGTGGGTCACATATCGTAGAGGACACTTTCACTGGTGGTTAAGGCCTGGCTCTGCCATGGCTCACACATGATACATGCTTGCCATTTGCTCCCATGTGGCTGACACGTGATTCAGGCTTTTGTCATGCTTGGCGCACACAAGGCTCAGGAGTGGCTCATGAACAGCTGTGATGTTTCTCAGGCGTGGCTCACATGTGGTTGTGGCATGGATCTCACGTGGTTCAGGCATGGCAGGCAAGTTGTGCCAGTGTGGCTGACATGTGCTTCAAGTGAGGCTGACCTGTGGTTCAAGTGTGACTGGTACTTGGTTCAGGCCAGGCTGGTACATGACTTCCGCACTGCTGAGATGTAACTCAGGTGTGGCTCACACGTTATCCAGGCGTGGCTGACACATGACTCAGGTGAGGAGGCCCCATGACACAGGCATGCTTGACATGTCAGTTGGGTGTGGTTCACACATGCTTCCTGCATGGCCTTCATGTAGTTCAGGGGTGGCTGGTGCAGGGTTCACGCATGGGTGGCAGGTGGTTCAGGAGTGGCTGAGATGTGACTCTGGCTATGTAGGATGCATGACCCTGGTGTGGCTCACTCATGTCTCAGGTATGTCTGACACGTGACTCAGGCATGCATCGCACAGGATCCATGTGTGGCAGCCATGTGGTCACGCGTGTGTCACATGCCGTACAGGTGTGGCTCCCATGTGACTCACAGGTTGCTGAAACGTGGCTCCCTCATACTCAGTCTTGGCTGGCCCGTGGCTCACGCATGGTTCAGCTGGGTTTCATATGTGGCTCCCCTGCGGTTCATGTGCGGTTCAAGCGTCAAGGATGTGTGTTTCACAGGTGGTTCAGATGTGCTTCAAGGGTGTCTCACACGTGGTTCATGCATGGCTCACACTTGGTTCGGGTGTAATTTAGGCGTGGCTCATGCATGACTCATCTGGGTCACAAATAGTAGAGGACACTTTCACACGTGGTTCAGGCATAGCTCAGCCATGGCTCACACGTGATGCAGGCGTGCCACAGCACTGGCTCCCATGTATCTGACACATGATTCAGGCTTTTGCCACACATGGCTCACACACGGCTCCTGTGTGGCACATGCACAGCTGTGGTACAGCCCAAGAGTGACTCACATGTGTTTGTGGCATGGTTGTGACGTGGTTCAGGCATGGCAGGCAAGTTGTGCCAGTGTGGGTGACCCGTGCTTCGAGTGAGGCTGACCTGTGGTTCAAGTGTGACTGGCACTTGGTTCAGGACAGGCTGGCACGTGACATCGGCACGGCTGAGACGTGACTCAGGCGTGGCTCAAACTTTATGCAGGCATGGCTGACACATGACTCAGCTCAGGCAGCCAGGTGACACATTTGTGCATGACATGTCACACAGGTGTGGGTCACACATGCTTCATGCATGGCCTTCGTGTGGCTCAGGGGTGGCTGGTGCAGTGTTCACACATGGGTGGCAGATGCTTCAGGCGTGGCTGACATGTGACTCAGGCAAGTGTGAAACATGACTGTGGTGTGGCTCACACATGTCTCAGGCATGGCTGACTGGACTCAGGCATGCATCACACACGATCCATGTGTGGTAAACATGTGGTCACGTTTGTGTGACATGCCATACAGGTGTAGCTTCCACATGACTCCCAGGTTGCTAATCCTGGCTCCCCCATACTCAGTCATGGCTGGCACGTGGCTCACGCATGGATCTGCTGTGTTTCATGTGTGGCTCACCTACGGGTCATGTGCGATTCAAGCATCGATGATGTGTGTTTCACAGGTGGTTCAGATGTGCTTCAAGGGTGTCTCACATGTGGTTCATGCATGGCTCACACATGGTTCGGGTGTAATTCAGGCGTTGCTCACACAAGAGTTGTGTGGGTCACACATCCTAGAGGACACTTTCACCAGTGGTGAAGGCATAGCTCAGCCATGGCTCACACATGAGACAGGCTTGCCACAGCACTGGCTCCCATGTGGCCGACACGTGACTCTGGCTTTTGTCATGCTTGGCTCACACAAGGCTCAGGAGTGGCTCATGCACGGCTGTGGTGTTGCTCAGGCGTGACACATGTGTTTTTGGCATGGTTGGCACGTGGTTCCATCATTACAGGCAAGTTGTGCCAGTGTGGCTGACAAGTGCTTCATGTGAGGCTGACCTGTGGTTCAAGTGTGACTGGAACTTGGTTCAGGCCAGGCTGGCACGTGACTTCAGCACTGCTGAGACGTAACTAAGGTGTGGCTCACACGTTATCCAGGCGTGGCTGACCCATGACTCAGGTGAGGTGGCCATGTGACACAGGTGTGCATGACATGTCACCTGGGTGTGGTTCACATATGGCTCATGCATGGCCTTCGTGTGGTTCAGGGGTGGCTGGTGCAGGGTTCAAGCATGCGTGACAGGTGGTTCAGGCGTGGCTGACATGTGACACAGGCATGTGTGAAACATTACACTGTTGTGGCTCACACATGTCTCAGTCATGGCTCACACGTGACTCAGGCATGCATTGCACAGGATCCATGTTTGGCAGACGTTGTCACGCATGTGTGACATGCCGTACAGGTGTGGCTACCACATGACTCACAGGTTGTGTAAACGTGGCTCCCGCATACTCAGTCATGCCTGGCACGTGGTTCACGCGTTGCTCAGCTTGGTTTCATGTGTGGCTCCCCTGTGGTTCATGTGCGGTTCAAGCATCGATCAGGTGTGTTTCACAGGTGGTTCAGATGTGCTTCAAGGGTGTCTCACATGTGATTCATGCATGGCTCACACATGGTTCAGGTGTAATTCAGGCGTGGCTCACGCACGAGTCGTCTGGGTCACAAATGGCAGAGGACACTTTCACACCTGGTACAGACATAGCTCAGCCATGGCTCACATGTGATGCAGGCATGCCCCAGCACTGGCTCCCACGTTTCTGACACACGATTCAGGCTTTTGCCACGCATGGCTCACACATGGCTCATGTGTGGCACATGCACAGCTGTGGTACTGCTCAAGTGTGACTCACATGTGTTTGTGGCATGGTTTTCATGGTTGCTGAAACGTGGCTCCCGCATACTCACTCATGGCTGGCACCTGGCTCACACATGGCTCAGCTGTGTTTCATGTTTGGCTCCATTGCGGGTCATGTGCGATTCAAGCATCGAACATGTGTGTTTCACAGGTGGTTCAGATGTCCTTCGAGGGTGTCTCACGTGTGGTTCATGCATGGCTCACACATGGTTCAGGTGTAATTCAGGCGTTGCTCACACAAGACTCGTGTGGGTCACATATCATAGAGGACACTTTCACCTGTGGTTAAAGCATAGCTCAGCCATGGCTCACACATGATACTTGCTTGCCACAGCACTGGTTCTCATGTGGCTGACACGTGATTCAGGCTTTTGTCATGCTTGGCTCATACAAGGCTCAGGAGTGGCTCATGCACGGCTGTGGTGCTGCTCAGGCATGGCTCACATGAGTCTGTGGCATGGTTGTACCGTGGTTCAGGCATGGCAGGCAAGTTGTGCCAGTGTGGCTGACACGTGCTTCAAGTGAGGCTGACCTGTGGTTCAAGTGTGACTGGCACTTGGCTCAGGCCCAGCTGGAACGTGACTTTGGCACAGCTGAGCTGGGACTCAGGCATGGCTCAAAAGTTATGCAGGCATAGCTGACATGTGACTCAGGTGAGGCGGCCATGTGACACAGGCTTGCATCACACATCACACAGGTGTGGTTCACACATGGTTCCTGCATGGCCTTCATGTGGTTCATGGGTGGCTGCTGCAGGGTTGAGGCATGGGTCCAAGTGGTTCAGGCGTGGCTGACATGTGACTCAGGCATGTGTGAAATATGACTCTGGTGTGGCTTGCACATGTCTCAGGCATGGCTGACACGTGACTCAGGCATGCATGGCACAGGATACATGTGTGGGATACTTGTGGTCACAAGTGGGTGACATGCCGTACAGGTGTGGCTGCCACGTGACTCACAGGTTGCTGAAACATGGCTCCTGCATACTCATTCACGGCTGGCACGTGGCTCATGCATGGCTCAGCTGTGTTTCAGGTGTTTCTCCCTTGCAGGTCATGTGTGATTCAAGCATCGATCATGTGTGTTTCACAGGTGGTTCAGATGTGCTTCAAGGGTGTCTCACATGTGGTTCACGCATGGCTCACACATGGTTTGGGTGTAATTCAGCCGTGACTCACACACTACTCGTGTGGGTCACATATCGTATAGGACACTTTCACCAGTGGTTCAGGCGTAGCTCAGCCATGGCTCTCACATGATGCAGGAGCACCACAGGACTGGCTCCCATGTGGCTGACACGTGACTCATGCTTTTGTCATGCTTGGTTCACACATTGCTCCAGTGTGGCTCATGCACGACTGTGGTGTTGCTCAGGCGTGGCTCACATGTGATTGTGGCATGTTTGGCACGTGGTCCAGGCATGGCAGGCAAGTTGTGCCAGTGTGGCTGACACGTGCTTCAAGTGAGGCTGACCTGTGGTTCAAGTATGACTGGCACTTGGTTCAGGCGTGGCTGGCATGTGACTTTGGCATGCGTGAGATGTGACTCAGGCGTGGCTCACATGCTATTCTGGCATGGCTGACTCGTGACTCTGGTGAGGGGGCCACGAGAAACAGGTGTGCCTGACAAGTCATGCAGGTGTGGTTCACACATGGTTCATGCCTTCGTGTAGTTCAGGGGTGGCTGGTGCAGGGTTCACACATGGGTGGTAGGTGGTTCAGGCGTGGCTGACATGTGACTCAGGCGTGTGTGAAACATGGCTCAGGTGTGGCTCACACATGTCTCAGGCATGGCTGACACGTGACTCAGGTATACATCGCACAGGATCCATGTGTGGTAGTCAGGTGTTCATGTGAGTGTGACATGCTGTACAGGTGTGGCTGACACGTGACTCACAGGTTGCTGAAACCTGGCTCCTGCATACTCAGACACGGCTGGCACATGGCTCACGCATGGCTCAGCTGTGTTTCATGTGTGGCTCCATTGCGGGTCATGTGCGATTCAACCATTGAACATCTGTGTTTCACATGACTCATCTGGGTCACCTATGGTTGAGGACACCCTCACACGTGGTTCAGGCATAGCTCAGCCATGGCTCACATGTGACGCAGGTGTGCCACAGCACTGGCTCCCATGTGGCTGACACGTGATTCAGGCTTTTGCCACACATGGCTCACACACGGCTCCTGTGTGGCACATGCACAGCTGTGGTACAGCCCAAGAGTGACTCACATGTGTTTGTGGCATGGTTGTGACGTGGTTCAGGCATGGCAGGCAAGTTGTGCCAGTGTGGGTGACCCGTGCTTCGAGTGAGGCTGACCTGTGGTTCAAGTGTGACTGGCACTTGGTTCAGGACAGGCTGGCACGTGACATCGGCACGGCTGAGACGTGACTCAGGCGTGGCTCAAACTTTATGCAGGCATGGCTGACACATGACTCAGCTCAGGCAGCCAGGTGACACATTTGTGCATGACATGTCACACAGGTGTGGGTCACACATGCTTCATGCATGGCCTTCGTGTGGCTCAGGGGTGGCTGGTGCAGTGTTCACACATGGGTGGCAGATGCTTCAGGCGTGGCTGACATGTGACTCAGGCAAGTGTGAAACATGACTGTGGTGTGGCTCACACATGTCTCAGGCATGGCTGACTGGACTCAGGCATGCATCACACACGATCCATGTGTGGTAAACATGTGGTCACGTTTGTGTGACATGCCATACAGGTGTAGCTTCCACATGACTCCCAGGTTGCTAATCCTGGCTCCCCCATACTCAGTCATGGCTGGCACGTGGCTCACGCATGGATCTGCTGTGTTTCATGTGTGGCTCACCTACGGGTCATGTGCGATTCAAGCATCGATGATGTGTGTTTCACAGGTGGTTCAGATGTGCTTCAAGGGTGTCTCACATGTGGTTCATGCATGGCTCACACATGGTTCGGGTGTAATTCAGGCGTTGCTCACACAAGAGTTGTGTGGGTCACACATCCTAGAGGACACTTTCACCAGTGGTGAAGGCATAGCTCAGCCATGGCTCACACATGAGACAGGCTTGCCACAGCACTGGCTCCCATGTGGCCGACACGTGACTCTGGCTTTTGTCATGCTTGGCTCACACAAGGCTCAGGAGTGGCTCATGCACGGCTGTGGTGTTGCTCAGGCGTGACACATGTGTTTTTGGCATGGTTGGCACGTGGTTCCATCATTACAGGCAAGTTGTGCCAGTGTGGCTGACAAGTGCTTCATGTGAGGCTGACCTGTGGTTCAAGTGTGACTGGAACTTGGTTCAGGCCAGGCTGGCACGTGACTTCAGCACTGCTGAGACGTAACTAAGGTGTGGCTCACACGTTATCCAGGCGTGGCTGACCCATGACTCAGGTGAGGTGGCCATGTGACACAGGTGTGCATGACATGTCACCTGGGTGTGGTTCACATATGGCTCATGCATGGCCTTCGTGTGGTTCAGGGGTGGCTGGTGCAGGGTTCAAGCATGCGTGACAGGTGGTTCAGGCGTGGCTGACATGTGACACAGGCATGTGTGAAACATTACACTGTTGTGGCTCACACATGTCTCAGTCATGGCTCACACGTGACTCAGGCATGCATTGCACAGGATCCATGTTTGGCAGACGTTGTCACGCATGTGTGACATGCCGTACAGGTGTGGCTACCACATGACTCACAGGTTGTGTAAACGTGGCTCCCGCATACTCAGTCATGCCTGGCACGTGGTTCACGCGTTGCTCAGCTTGGTTTCATGTGTGGCTCCCCTGTGGTTCATGTGCGGTTCAAGCATCGATCAGGTGTGTTTCACAGGTGGTTCAGATGTGCTTCAAGGGTGTCTCACATGTGATTCATGCATGGCTCACACATGGTTCAGGTGTAATTCAGGCGTGGCTCACGCACGAGTCGTCTGGGTCACAAATGGCAGAGGACACTTTCACACCTGGTACAGACATAGCTCAGCCATGGCTCACATGTGATGCAGGCATGCCCCAGCACTGGCTCCCACGTTTCTGACACACGATTCAGGCTTTTGCCACGCATGGCTCACACATGGCTCATGTGTGGCACATGCACAGCTGTGGTACTGCTCAAGTGTGACTCACATGTGTTTGTGGCATGGTTTTCATGGTTGCTGAAACGTGGCTCCCGCATACTCACTCATGGCTGGCACCTGGCTCACACATGGCTCAGCTGTGTTTCATGTTTGGCTCCATTGCGGGTCATGTGCGATTCAAGCATCGAACATGTGTGTTTCACAGGTGGTTCAGATGTCCTTCGAGGGTGTCTCACGTGTGGTTCATGCATGGCTCACACATGGTTCAGGTGTAATTCAGGCGTTGCTCACACAAGACTCGTGTGGGTCACATATCATAGAGGACACTTTCACCTGTGGTTAAAGCATAGCTCAGCCATGGCTCACACATGATACTTGCTTGCCACAGCACTGGTTCTCATGTGGCTGACACGTGATTCAGGCTTTTGTCATGCTTGGCTCATACAAGGCTCAGGAGTGGCTCATGCACGGCTGTGGTGCTGCTCAGGCATGGCTCACATGAGTCTGTGGCATGGTTGTACCGTGGTTCAGGCATGGCAGGCAAGTTGTGCCAGTGTGGCTGACACGTGCTTCAAGTGAGGCTGACCTGTGGTTCAAGTGTGACTGGCACTTGGCTCAGGCCCAGCTGGAACGTGACTTTGGCACAGCTGAGCTGGGACTCAGGCATGGCTCAAAAGTTATGCAGGCATAGCTGACATGTGACTCAGGTGAGGCGGCCATGTGACACAGGCTTGCATCACACATCACACAGGTGTGGTTCACACATGGTTCCTGCATGGCCTTCATGTGGTTCATGGGTGGCTGCTGCAGGGTTGAGGCATGGGTCCAAGTGGTTCAGGCGTGGCTGACATGTGACTCAGGCATGTGTGAAATATGACTCTGGTGTGGCTTGCACATGTCTCAGGCATGGCTGACACGTGACTCAGGCATGCATGGCACAGGATACATGTGTGGGATACTTGTGGTCACAAGTGGGTGACATGCCGTACAGGTGTGGCTGCCACGTGACTCACAGGTTGCTGAAACATGGCTCCTGCATACTCATTCACGGCTGGCACGTGGCTCATGCATGGCTCAGCTGTGTTTCAGGTGTTTCTCCCTTGCAGGTCATGTGTGATTCAAGCATCGATCATGTGTGTTTCACAGGTGGTTCAGATGTGCTTCAAGGGTGTCTCACATGTGGTTCACGCATGGCTCACACATGGTTTGGGTGTAATTCAGCCGTGACTCACACACTACTCGTGTGGGTCACATATCGTATAGGACACTTTCACCAGTGGTTCAGGCGTAGCTCAGCCATGGCTCTCACATGATGCAGGAGCACCACAGGACTGGCTCCCATGTGGCTGACACGTGACTCATGCTTTTGTCATGCTTGGTTCACACATTGCTCCAGTGTGGCTCATGCACGACTGTGGTGTTGCTCAGGCGTGGCTCACATGTGATTGTGGCATGTTTGGCACGTGGTCCAGGCATGGCAGGCAAGTTGTGCCAGTGTGGCTGACACGTGCTTCAAGTGAGGCTGACCTGTGGTTCAAGTATGACTGGCACTTGGTTCAGGCGTGGCTGGCATGTGACTTTGGCATGCGTGAGATGTGACTCAGGCGTGGCTCACATGCTATTCTGGCATGGCTGACTCGTGACTCTGGTGAGGGGGCCACGAGAAACAGGTGTGCCTGACAAGTCATGCAGGTGTGGTTCACACATGGTTCATGCCTTCGTGTAGTTCAGGGGTGGCTGGTGCAGGGTTCACACATGGGTGGTAGGTGGTTCAGGCGTGGCTGACATGTGACTCAGGCGTGTGTGAAACATGGCTCAGGTGTGGCTCACACATGTCTCAGGCATGGCTGACACGTGACTCAGGTATACATCGCACAGGATCCATGTGTGGTAGTCAGGTGTTCATGTGAGTGTGACATGCTGTACAGGTGTGGCTGACACGTGACTCACAGGTTGCTGAAACCTGGCTCCTGCATACTCAGACACGGCTGGCACATGGCTCACGCATGGCTCAGCTGTGTTTCATGTGTGGCTCCATTGCGGGTCATGTGCGATTCAACCATTGAACATCTGTGTTTCACATGACTCATCTGGGTCACCTATGGTTGAGGACACCCTCACACGTGGTTCAGGCATAGCTCAGCCATGGCTCACATGTGACGCAGGTGTGCCACAGCACTGGCTCCCATGTGGCTGACACGTGATTCAGGCTTTTGTCACGCATGGCTCACATATGGCTGAGGTGTGGCACATGCACGACTGTGGTGTTGCTCAAGTGTGACTCATGTGTTTCTGGCATGGTTGTCACGTCACTCAGGCATGGCGGGCAAGTTGTGCCAGTGTGGCTGACACGTGCTTCAAGTGAGTCTGACCTGTGTTTCAAGTGTGACTGGCACTTGGTTCAGGACCGGCGGCCCCGTGACTTTGGCACAGGTGAGATGTGACTCAGGATTGGATCACATGCTATTCCGGTGTGGCTGACACGGGACTCTGGTGAGGCAGCCATGTGACACATGTGTGCCTGACAAGTCACGCAGGTGAGGTTCACACAGGGTTCATGCATGGCCTTCGTTTGGTTCATGGGTGGCTGGTGCAGTGTTGATGTACGGGTGGCACGTGGTTCAGGCGTGGCTTACATGTGACTCAGGCATGTTTGAAGCATGGCTAGGCTGTGGCTCACACATGTCTCAGGCATGTCTGACACGTGACGCAGGCATGCATCACACAGTATCCATGTGTGGCAGACATGTGGTCACATGTGTGTGACAGGCCATACAGGTGTGGCTGCCACATGACTCACAGGTTGCTGAAACATGGCTCCCGCATACTCAGTCATGGCTGGCATGTGGCTCACGCATGGCTCATCTGTGTTTCATGTGTGGCTCCCTTGTGGGTCATGTGCGATTCCAGCATCGTACATGTGTCTTTCACAGGTGGTTCAGATGCGCATCAAGGGTGTCTCACATGTGGTTCACGCATGGCTCACACATGCTTCGGGTGTCATTCAGGTGCGGCTCACACACGACTCATCTGGGTGACATATGTTATGGGACACTACCACGCCTGAATTACACCCGAAGCATGTGTGAGTCATGCATGAACCACGTGTGAGACACCCTTCAGGCACATCTGAACCACCTGTGAAACACACATGTTCGATGCTGGAATCTCCCATGACCGGCAAAGAAGCCAGACATGAAACACACCTGAGCCATGCGTGAGCCACATGCCAACCGTGACTGAGTATGAGGGAGTCACGTTTCAGCAACCTGTGAGTCACATGGGAGCCACACCTGTACAGCATGTCACACTCGCCCGACCACATGACTACCACACATGGATTCTGTGCGATGAATGCCTGAGTCATGGGTGAGCCACACCCGAGCCGTGTTTCACACATGCCTGAGTCACATGTCAGCCACGCCTGAACCACCTGCCACCCATTCCTCAACCCTGCAGCAGCAACCCCTGAACCACATGAAGGCCATGCAGGACCCATGTGTGAACCACACCTACGTGATGAGTCACCCAAGCCTGTGTCACGTGGTGACCTCATCTGAGTCACGTGTCAGCCACAACTGAAAATGTGTGAGCCATACCTGAGTCAAGTCTCAGCCATGCCGAAGTCACATTCCAGCCTGACATGAACCTAGTGCCAGTCACACCTGAACCACAGGTCAACCTCACTTGAAGTGCATGTCAGCCACACTGGCACAACTTGCCTGCCATGCCTGAACCAGGTGACAACCATGCCACAAACACATGTGAGTCTCACTTGAGCAACACCACAGGCATGCACAACCCACACCTGAGCCATGTGTGAGCCATCCGGGACAAATACTGAGTAATGTGTCAGCCACATGGGTGCCAGTGCGGTGGCACACCTGCATCACGTGTGAGCCATGGCTGAGCTCTGCCTGAGCCACGTGTGAAAGTGACCCATACCATATGTCACCCAGATGAGTTGTGTGTGAGCCAGCCTGAATTAGACCCAAAGCATGTGTGAGCCATGCATGAATCACAAGTGAGACACCCTTGAAACGCATCTGAACCACCTGTGAAACACACATGATCAATGCTTGGTCGCACATGACCCGCAAGGGAGCCACACATGTAACACAGCTGAGCCATGCGTGAGCCACGTGCCAGCCATGACTGAGTATGCGTGAGTCACGTTTCAGCAACCTGGGAGTCACGTGTGAGCCACACCTTTACGGCCTGTCACACACTCGTGAACCCCTTGTCTGCTACACATGGATCCTGTGCGATGAATGCCTCAGTCACATATTGGCCATGCCTGAGACATGTGTGGGCCACACCAGAGTCATGTTACACACATGCCTGAGTCACATGTCAGCCACGCCTGAACCAATGCCAGCCATCCCTGAACTCTGCACCAGACACCCCTGAACCACACGAAGGCTATGCATGAAGCATGTGTGCACCACACCTGCATGACGTGTCACGCACGCCTGTGACAAGTGGCCTCCTCACCTGAGTCATGTGTCCAGCCATGCAGGGATCATGTGCAAGCAATGGCTGAGCTATGCCAGAACCACGTGTGAATGTGTCCTCTACCGTATGTGACCCACACAAGTTGTGTGTGAGCCACGCCTGAATTACACCCGAAACATGTGTGAGCCTTGCATGAACCACATGTGAGACACCCTTGAAGCACATGTGAACCACCTGTGACTCACATGTGATCGATGCTTGAACTGCACGTGAACCGCAAGGGAGACACACATGAAACACAGCTGAGCCATGTGTGAGCCACCTGCCAGCCGTGAATGAGAATGGGGGAGCCATGCTTAAGCAACCTGAGTCATGAAGGAGCCACACCTGTACGGCATGTCACACACACATGACCACATGTCTGCCATACATGAATCCTTTGCTATGCATTCCTGAGTCACGTGTCAGCCATGCCTGAGATATGTGTGAGCCACACCGGAGTCATGTTTCACACATGCCTGAGTCACATGTCAGCCAAGCCTGAACCACCTGCCACCCATCCCTGAACCCTGTAACAGCCACCCCTGAACCACAGGAAGGCTATGCATGAAGCATGTGTGAAGCACACCTGCGTGACATGTCAAGCATGCTTGTGTCAAGTGACCGACCCACCTGAGTCATGTGTCAGCCACACCTGGATAACGTGTGAGCCTTGCCTGAGACACATCTCAGCTGTGCCAAAGTCACGTGCCAGCCAGGCCTGAAACAAGTGCCAGTCACACTTGAACCACAGGTCAGCCTCACTTGAAGCACGTGTCAGCCACACTGGCACAACATGCCTGCCATGCCTGAACCACGTGCCACCCGTGCCACCAACACATGTGAGTCATGCCTGAGCAACATCACAGCCGTGCATGAGCCACACCGGAGTCATGTGTGAGCCATGCATGACAAAAGCCTGAATCATGTGTCAGCCAAATGCGAGCCAGTCCTGTGGCACACCTGCATAACGTGTCAGCCATGGCTGAGCTACGCCTGAACAACGTGTGAATGTGTCCTCTACCATTTGTGACCCACACGAGTTGTGTGTGAGCCATGCCTGAATTACACCTGAACCATGTGTGAGCCATGCATAAAGCACATGTGAGACACCCTTGAAGCACATCTGAACCACCTGTGAATCACACATCTTCGATGCTTGAACCACAGGAGAGCCACACATAAAACACAGCTGAGTCATGCATGAACCACGTGCCAGCCTTGACTGAGTATGCAGGAGCCACGTCTAAGCAACCTATGAGTCACGTGGGTGCCACACCTGTACAGCATGTCACACGTGTGACCACATATCTGCCAGACATGGATCCTGTGCAATGAATGCTGAGTCACGTGTCAGTCATGGATAAGACATGTGTGAGCCACACCGGAGTCATGTTTCACACATGCCTGAGTCACATGTCAGCCACGCCTGAACCTCCTGCCACCCATGCATGAACCCTACGGAAGTCCCCCCGAAACACACCAAGGCCATGCAGTAACCAAGTGTGAGCCACACCAGCGTGAGGTGTCACACACACCTGTGTCATGTGGCCACCTTGCCTGAGTCATGTGTCAGCCACACCTGGATAACATGTGAGCCATGCCTGTGTCACGTCTCTGCCATGGCGAAGTCATGTGCCAGCCAGGCCTGAACCAAGTGCCAGTCACACTTGAACCACAGGTCAGCCTCACTTGAAGCATGTGTCAGCCACACTGGCACAAATTGCCTGCCATGCCTGAACCACATGCCAACCATGCCAGAAACACATGTGAGCCACGCCTGAGCAGCACCACAGCCGTGCATGAGCCACACCTGAGCCATGTGTGACAAAAGCCTGAATCATGTGTCAGCCACAGGGGAGCCAGTTCTGTGGCACGCCGGCATCATGTGTGAGCCATGGCTGAGCTATGCCTGAACCATGTGTGAATGTGTCCTCTACCATTTGTGACCCACACAAGTCGTGTATGAACCACGCATGAATTACACTGGAACCATGTGTGAATCATGCATTAGTCACATGTGAGACACCCTTGAAGCACATGTGAACCACCTGTGACTCACACATGATCGATGCTTGAACCACACATGAACCACAATGGAGCCACACATGAAACACAGCTGAGCAAGGTGTGAGACACATGCCAGCCCTGACTGAGAATGGGCGAGCCACTCTTAAGCAACCTGTGAGTCACGTGGGAGCCACACCTCTATGGCATGTCACACACATGTTACCGCATGTGTGCCACACATGGATCCCGTGTGATGAATGCCTGAGTAACATGTCAGCCATGCCTGATACATGTGTGAGCCACACCGGAGTCATGTTTCACACATGCCTGAGTCACATGTCAGCCAGGCCAGAAAGAGCAGCCACCCACGCCTAAACCCTGCAGTAGCCACCCCAAACCACATGAAGGCCATACATGAATCACGTGTGCACCACACCTGCATGACGTATGACACACTCCTGTGTCACAGGGCCGCCTCACCTGAGTCAGGTACAGCCATGCCTGTATCACGAGTGAGCCATGTCTGAGCTATGCCAGAAGCACATGTGAATGTGTCCTCTACCATATGTGACCCACATGAATCATGTGTGAGCCACGCCTGAATTACACCCGAACCATGTGTGAGCCATGAATGAACCACATGTTAGGCACCCTTGAAGCACATGTGAACCACCTGTGAATCACACTTGATCGATGCTTGAACTGCACATGAACCGCAGGGGAGCCACACATGAAACACAGCTGACCCATGTGTGAGCAACGTGCCAGCCATGATGAGAATGTGGGAGCCACTCTTAAGCAACCTGTGAGTCACGTGGGAGCCACAGCTGTAGAGCATGTAACACACGTGTGACCACATGTCTGCCACAAATGGATCATGTGCAATGATTGCCTGAGTCACATGTCAGCCATGCTAGAGACATGTGTGAGCCACACCAGAGTCATGTTTCACAAATATCTGAGTCACATGTATGCCATGCCTGTACCACCTGCCATGCATTAGGGAACCATGCAACAGCCACCCATGAACCACATGAAGGCCATGCATGAAGCATGTGTGAAAAACACCTGCATCACGTGTCATGCACGCCTGTGTCAGGTGGCTGCCTCACCTGAGTCACGTCTCTGCCATGCCAAAGTCACGTGCCAGCCAGGCCTGAACCAAGTGCTAGTCACACTTGAACAACAGGTCGGCCTCACTTGAAGCACGTGTCAGCCACACTGGCACAACTTGCCTGTCATGCCTGAACCACGTGACAACCGTGTGACCAACACATGTGAGCCACGCCTGAGCAACACCACAGCCGTGCATGAGCCACACCTGTGCCATGTGTGATCCATGCATGACAGAATCCTGAATCTTGTGTCAGCCCATTGGGAGACCGTGCTGTGGCACGCCTGCATCACGTGTGAGCCACGGCTGGGCTATGACAGAACCAACTGTGAATATGGCCTTTACCATTTGTGACCCACATGAGTCGTGTGTGAGCCACTCCTGAATTACACCTGAACCATGTGTGAGCTATCCATAAACCACATATGAGACACCCTTGAAGCACATCTGAACCACCTGTGAAACACACATGATCAATGCTTTAACTGCACATGAACTGCAGGGGAGCCACACATGAAACACAACTGAGCCATGTGTGAGACATGTGCCAGCTATGCCTGAGACATGTGTGAGCCACACCGGAGTCATGTTTCACACATGGTTGAGTCATATGTCAGCCACGTCTGAACCACCTGCCACCCATCCCTGAACCCTGCACCAGCCATTCCTGAACCACAAGAAGGCTATGCATGAAACATGTGTGCACAACACCTGCCTGACTTGTCATGCACACCAGTGACACGTGGCCTCCTCACCTGAGTCATGTCTCAGCCGTACCAAAGTCACGTGCCAGCCAGGCCTGAACCAAGTACCAGTCACACTTGAACCACAGGTCAGCCTCACTTGAAGCATGTGTCAGCCACACTGGCACAACTTGCCTGCCATGCCTGAAGCACATAACAACCGTGCCAAAAACACATGTGATCCAAGCCTGAGCAACAGCACAGCTGTGCATGCACCACAACTGAGCCATGTGTGAGCCATGCGTGACATGTGCCTGAATCGTGTGTCAGCCCCATGGGAGCCAGTGCTGTGGCACAGCTGCCTCATGTGTGAGGCATGGCTGAGCTATGCCTGAACCACGTGTGAATGTGTCCTCTGCCATATGTGACCCACCCAAGTCATGTGTGAGCCACGTGTGAATTACACCCGAACAATGTGTGAGCCATGCATGAACCACATGTAAGACACCCTTGAAGCACATCTGAACCACCTGTGAATCACACATGATCGATGCTGAACCGCACATGAACCGCCAGGTAGCCACACATGAAACACAGCTGAGCCATGAGTGAGACACGTGCCAACCGCGAATGAGACTGCGGGAGCCACGCCTTAGCAACCTGTGAGTCACACAGGAGCAACACCTGTACGGCATGTCACACACGTGTGACCACATGTCTGCCACACATGGATCCTGTGCGATGAATGCCTCATTCACGTATCAGCCATGCCTGAGACATGTGTGAGCCACACCAGAGTCATGTTTCACAAATGCCTGAGTCACATGTCAGCCAAGCCTGAACCATCTGCCACCCATCCCTGAACCCTGCACCCGCCACCGCTGAACGAAACGAAGGTTATGCATGAAGCATGTGTGCACCACATCTGCTTGTCGTGTCACGCACGCATGTGACATGTGGCTGCCTCACCTGAGTCATGTGTTCAGCCACGCCTGGATCATGTGTGAGCCATGGCTGAGCTATGCCTAAACCACATGTGAATGTGTCCTCTACCATATGTGACCCACACGAGTCGTGTGTGAGCCACTCCTGAATTAAACCCGAACCATGTGTGAGCCATCCATGAATCACATGTGAGACACCCTTGAAGTACATGTGAACCACCTGTCACTCACACGTGATCGATGATTGAACCGCACATGAACTGCAGGGGAGCCAAACATGAAACACAGCTGAGCCATGGGTGAGCCACGTGACAGCCATGAATGAGAATGGGGGAGCCATGCTTAAGCAACCTGTGAGTCCCGTGGGAGCCACACCTGTACGGCATGTCACACACGTGTGACTACATGTCTGCCACACATTGATTGTGTGCGATGAATGCCTGAGTCACGTGTCAACCATGCCTGAGACATGTGTGAGCCACACCAGAGTCATGTTTCACACATGTATGTGTCACATGTCAGCAAAGCCTGAACCACCTGCCACCCATCCCTGAACCCTGCAACAGCCACCCCTGAACCACAAGAAGTCTATGTATGAAGCATGTGTGAAAAACACCTGCATGATGTGTCATTCAAGCCTGTGTCATGTGGCCACCTCACCTGAGTCATGTGTCAGCCACACCTGCATAACGTGTGAGCCACGCCTAAGTCAGGCCTCAGCCATGCCAAAGTCACGTGCCAGCCAGGCCTGAACCAAGCGCCAGTCACACTTGAACCACAGGTCAGCCTCACTTGAAGCTCGTGTCAGCCACACTGGCACAACTTGCCTGCCATGCCTGAACCACGTGCCAACCATGCCACAAACACATGTGACCCACGCCTTAGGAGCAACACAGCCATGCATTAGCCACACCTGTGCCATGTGGGAGCCATGAGTGACAATAGCCTGAGTCATCTGTCAGATACATGGGAGCCAGAGCTGTGGAACGCCTGTATCACGTGTGAGCCATGGCTGAGCTATGCCTGAACCACGTGTGAATGTGGCCTCTACCATATGTGACAAACATGAGTGGTGTGTGAGCCAGTCCTGAATTACACCCGATCCATGTGAGAGCCATGTAGGAACCCCATGTGAGATACCCTTGAAGCACATCTGAACCACCTGTCAATCACACATGATAGATGCTGAACCGCACATGAACTGCGGGGTACCCACATATGAGACACAGCTGAGCCATGAGTGAGACATGTGCCAGCCGTGAATGACAATGGGGGAGCCACACTTAAGCAACCTGTGAGTCACGTGGGAGCCACACCAGTATGGCATGTCACATACTCGTGACCACATGTCTGCCACACATGCATCCTGTGCGATGAATGCCTGACTCACATGTCAGCCATGCCTGAGACATGTGTGAGCCACAAGGGAGTCATGTTTCACAAATGCCTGAGTCACATATCAGACACACCTGAACCAAAGCCACCCATGCGTGAACCCTGCGGCAGCCACCCATGAACCACACGAAGGCCATGCATCAACCATGTGTGAACCACACCAGCATGATGTGTCAGGCACGCCTGTGTCATGTGGCTCCCTCACCAGTGTCACATGTCATCCACGCCAGAATATCGTGTGAGCCATGCCTAAGTCACGTCTCAGCTGTGCCAAAGTCACGTGCCAGGCATGCCTGAACCAAGTGCCAGTCACACTTGAACCACAGGTCAGCCTCACTTGAAGCAAGTGTCAGCCACACTGGCACAACTTGCCTGTCATGCCTGAACCACGTGTCAAGCATGCCACAAACACATGTGAGCCACGCCTGAGCAAAACCACAGCCGTTCATGAGCCACACCTGAGCCATGCTGTGAGCCAAGCATGACACACATGGTTCGGGTGTAATTCAGGTGTGGCTCACACACTACTCGTATGGGTCAATTATGGTAGGGGACACTTTCACACGAGGTTCAGGCACAGCTCAGCCGTGGTTCACATGTGATGCAGGTTGCCACAGCACTGGTTCCCATGTGGCTGTCACATGATTCAGGCTTTTCTGCCACTGGGGTCACACATGGCTCTGTTGTGGCCTATGCACGGCTGTCTTGTTGTTCAAGCCTGGCTCACATGTGTTTGTGGCATGGTTGGCATGTGGTTCAGGCATGGCAGGCAAGTTGTGCCAGTGTGGCTGACACATGCTTCAAGGGAGGCTGACCTGTGGTTCAAGTGTGACTGGCACTTGGTTCAGGCCTGGCTGGCATGTGAATTCGGCATGGCTGAGACGTGGCTCAGGTGTGACTCACATGTCATTCAGGCATGGCTGACACATGACTCAGGTGAGGCGGCCATGTGACACAGGAGTGCATGACACGTCTCGCAGGTGTTCACACATGCTTCATGCATGGCCTTCGTGTTGTTCAGGGGTGGCTGGTGCAGGGTTCTGGGATGGGTGGCAGGTGGTTCAGGCGTGGCTGACATGTGACTCAGATATTCATCACACAGGATCCATGTGTGGCAGACATGTGGTCATGCGTGTGTGGCAGTCCGTACAGGTGTGGCTTCTACGTGACTCACAGGTTGCTGAAACGTTTCTCCCCCATACTCAGTCATGGCTGGCACGTGGCTCAGACATGGCTCAGCTTTGTTTCATGTGTGGATCCCATGTGGTTCATGTGCGCATCAAGCATCGAACATGTGTATTTCACAGGTGGTTCAGATGTGCTTCAAGGGTGTCTCACATGTGGTTCATACATGGCTCACACATGGTTCTGGTGTAATTCAGTCATGGCTCAAAATGTCTCATAAGTGCCTGAACCACCTGCCGAGCATGCCGAAACCACCAGTGCCAGTAGCCAGAACCACCTGCTGCACAAGCCGAAATCACCTGCCACTTGCACCCGAACCACTTGGCAGACACTCCGGGATCACATGTCAGTCATGCCAGTACCACCTCTCAGAAGTGCCAAAACCACATGCTGGAAATGCGGGAACCACCTCCTGTACACAGCTGAACCACCTGCTGGACACGCCTTTGCCACTTGCCAAGCTCGCGTCATTCAATTGCTTGACTCCCCAGAGCAACCTGTCAGACTTGCCAAAATCACCTTCTGTATACCCCAGAACCACTTGACAGACACTTCAGAATCACATGCAGGGCATGCTGGAACCAGCTCTTAGACATGCCATAACCACCTGCTGGATATGCGTGAACCATGTGCCGAGCACACCGGAACCACCCACTCGACTGTCCGGAACCCCCTGCCACAAACAACAATATCACCTGCCAGGTACGGCAGAACCACTTGGCAGACACTGTGGAATCACATGCCGGTCATGCCGGAACCACCTCTCAGATGTGCCAGAACCATGTGCTGGACACACGTGAACCACATCACGGAGAGACCTGAACCACCTGCCAGGCATGCCTGAACCCCCTGCCGAGCATGCCAGAACCACCTGCTTGACACACCACAACCACCTGAAGGACACGCCTGAATGACCTGCAGAGCAAGCTGGAACCACCTGCTCGATTCGCCAGAACCACCTCTGGGGCACACCAAAATCACCTGCTGGGTATGGCCGAACCAATTGGCAGACACTCTGGAATCACCTGCTGGGCATGCCGGAACCACCTCTCAGACGTGCCAGGACCACGTTCTGGACACACATGAACCACCACCTGGATGGACCTGAACCACCTGCTCGACACACATGAACCACCTGCTGGACACACGGAACCACTTGCTCAAATCGCTAAAACCACATGCTGGACACACAAAAGTTACTGACGGGTATGCCAGAATCACTTGTCAGACACACCATAATCACATGTGGGGCATGCTGGAGCCGCCTCTCAGATGTGCCAGAACCACCTGCTGGACATGACTGACCCACTTGCCGAGCATGCCTGAACCACATGCTCGACTCACCGGAACCCCCTGCCAGACACACCAAAATCACCTGGCGTGTACACCAGAATCACTTGGTGGACACTCCAGAATTACAAGCTGGGCATGCCAGAACCACCTCTCAGATGTTCCAGAACCACGTGCCGGACACGCCAGAACCACCTCCCAGACACAGCTGAACCACCTGCTGTAAACACTTCAACCATTTGCCGAACATGCTGCTTCCACTTGCTTGACGTGCCAGAGCAACCTGTCGGACACGCCCAAATCACCTGACATATACCCCAGAACCACTTGAGGGACACTCCAGAATCACATGCTGGGAATGCAGTAAACAGCTCTCAGACGTGCCAGAACCACCTGCCGGAAACACCTGAAACATCTGCTGAGCACTCCAAAATCACCTGCCGGGTATGCCTGAACCACTTGGCGGACACTCCAGAATCACATGCCAGGCATGCCGGAACCACATCTGAGACATGCCAAAACCATGTGCCGGACACGCCGGAACCACCTGCGAAGCACACCGGAACCACCTGTTGGACATTCCGGAATCACATGCTGGGCATGCCGGAAACAACTCTCAGACGTTCTAGAACAACAGACGGGACACGCCGTAACCACCTCCCGGACAGACTGGAACCACTTGCCGGACACGCTGGAACCACTTGCTCGACTCACCAGAACCACCTGTCATGCACGCCAAAATCACATGCCGGCTATGCCAGAACCACTTGGTGCACACTCTGGAATCACATGCCAGGCATGCCAGAACCAACTCATAGATGTGCCAGAACCACATGCCGGCCACGGTGGAAACACATTCCAGATAGACCTGAACCAACTACCGGACATGCCTGAACCACCAGAAGAGCATGCCGGAACCACCTGCTTGACTCGCTGGAACCGCCTGCCGGACACACCAAAATCACCTGCCGGCTATGCCAGAACCACTTGGCGGACACTCTGGAATGACATGCCGGGCATGCCAGAACCACCACTCAGACGTGGCAGAACCACCTGCCGGACACGCCAGAACCACCTCCCGGACAGACCTGAACCACCTGCCAGACATGCCTGAACCAGCTTGCAAGCATGCCAGAATCACCTGTTCGACTCGCCAGAAGCACCTTCTGGACAAGCCAAAATCAACTGCCAGTTACTCCAGAACCACTTCGCAGACATTCTGGAATCCTATGCCGTGCATGCTGGAACCACCTCTCAGAAGTGCCGGAACCACCTCCATGACAGAACCGAAACACCTGCCAGACACACTTGAACCACCTGCCGAGCATGCCAGAAACACCTGCTCGACTCTCCAGATCCACCAGCCGCACACACCAAAACCACCTGCCGGGTATGCCAGAACCACTTGGTGGACACTACGGAATCACATGCCGGGCATGCCAGAACCAACTCACAGACATGCCAGAACCAAGTGCCGGACATGCGGGAACCACCTCCCGGACAGATGTGACCCATCTGATGGACACGCCTGAACCACCTGCCAGACACGCCTGACCCACCAGCCGAGCTCACAGTAACCACCTGCTCAACTCGCTGGAACCACCTGCCGGAGACGCTGAACCACCTGCTTGACTCGCCGGAGCCACCTGCCGGACACACCAAATCATCTGCTGCATACGCCAGAACCACTTGACCGACACTCCGGAATCACATGCAGGGCATGACGGAACCACCTCTCAGGCGTGCCAGAAGCACGTGCTAGACACAACAGAACCATGTCCCGGACAGACCTGACCCACCTGCCAGACACGCCTGAACCACCTGCCAAATACGCCAGAACAACCTGTTGAATTGCCGGAGACACCTGCCGACACGCGAAAATCACCTGCCAGATACGCCAGAACCACTTGATGGACACTCCGGAATCACATGCTAGGCATGCCAGTAACACCTCTCAGAACGTCCAGAACCACGTGCTGGACACGCTGGAACCACCTCCTGGACAGACCTGAACCACCTGCCGGACACGCCTGATTCAGATTCCGAGCATGCTGGAATCACCTGCTCGACCTGCCGGAATCACCTGCCTGACACGCCAAAATCACCTCCCGGGTACGCCAGAACCACTTGGCGGACACTCCGGAATCACATGTCAGTCTTGCCAGAATCACCTCTCAGAGGTACCAGTATCATGTGCTGGACACGCAGTATCCACCTCCAGGAGAGACCTGAACCAGCTGCTGTACAGGTCTGAACCACCTGCTGAACACGCCGGAAAACATGTACCTCACTCAGCGGAGCCACCTGCCAGATATGCCAGAACAACTTGATGGACACTCTGGAATCACATGCCTGGCATGCCAGAACCACCTCTCAGATGTGCCATAAGCTCGTGCAGGACATGCAGGAACCACATCCTGGACAGACCTGAACCTTCTGCTTGACATGCCTGAACTATCTGGTGAAAACCCTGGAACCACCTGCTTGACTCGAGGAGCCACCTGCCGGACACGCCAAAATCACCTGCCGGATATGCCAGAACAACTTGACGAGCACTCTAGAATCACATGCCTGGCATGCCGGACTACCTCTCGGGTGTGCCAGGACCACGTGATGGACACACCAGATCCACCTCCTGGACAGGCCTGAAACACCTGCTGAACACAGCAGAACCACGTGCCGGAAACACCGGAACCACCTGCTTGGCTCGCCGCATGCCACCTGCCGGACACACCAAAATCACCTGCTGGGTACGCCAGAACCACTTGACAGACACTCCGGAATCACATGCCAGGTGTGCCAGAATCACCTCTCAGATGTGCCAGAACCACATGTCGGAGGCACCAGAACCATCTCCCGGACAGACCTGAATCCCCTTCCGGACATGCCGGAACCAACTGCTGAACACGCCAGAACCACCTGACAGAAAGGGCAAAATCACCTTCAGGATATGCTGGAACCAGGCCACTTGGATGCCAGAAAAACCTGACATCCATGCTGGAACCACCCACCAACCTCTCTGAAACCACCACACAGACAGGCAGAACTACCCACCAGACACACCGGAAGCACCCACCGGACTCGCCACAACCACCTGGAACCACCTGCCGGACACACTGGAACCATCACTCTGACATGACAGAACCGACTCCCGGCCTACCGGAAGCACTCAACAGACAGGCTGGAACCATTTCCTAATGTACCTGAAGCACATGCCAGACACACAGGAACCACCTGCCAGACACTTTGGAACCACTTGTTGGATATGCCAGAAATAGGTCCCAGATATGGTGAAACCACCTGCCGAATATGCCAGAACCACATGCCAGACAAGCTGGAACCACCAGCCTAACACGCTGGAACAACCTGTCAGACAGGACAAAATCATCTGCCCGATACTGCGGACCCAGGGCCTGGATATGCCAGAAGCAATTTCCGGAAAAGCCTGGATCAACATGCCGGACATGCCGGAATCACCCACTGGACATGCGGGTACCAACTGCCAGAAACGCCAGAACCAACAGCTGGACACTCTGAAAGCACCAATGGCACACTATGGAATCAGGTTCCAGACACACCATAGCCACCTGCCGGACACGCAGGAACCACCTTCAGGACGTACAGGAACCACATGCCAAACACACAGGAACCACCTGCCAGACACCATGGAACCAACTGTCAGATACGCTGGAACCAGGCACCCGGTACACTGAAGCCACCTGCTGAATACGCCAGAACCATGTGCTGGACACGCTGGAACCATGTGACAGCTACACCAGGAACCGGTCCAGCGCAGGCCAGAACCAGGTGCTGGACACGCCTGAAACAGCTGCTGGACACACCTGAACCACCTGCTAGACCAGCCTGAAGCACCTGACAGACAGTCTGGAACGACAGTCCAGGAACACCTGCCTGAGACACTGGAACCAACTTTCGGACATGGCAGAACCATCATCTAGACACTCTGGAACCACCCACTGCAGACATGATAATTAGGTTCAGAACGCACCAGATGCACCAGCAGGACATGCCAGAACCACCTGATTCACATGCCAAAATCACCTGCCGGATATGCCAGAACCACTTGACGGACACTCCAGAACCACCTACCAGACACGCCAAAATCACTTGCCAGATATGCTGGAACCAGGTCCTTTAGGCGCCAGAAAAACGCAGTCAGACATGCCAGAACCACACGCTGCACACTCTGGTTCTGGCATATTCAGCAGGTGGTTTCACTGTATCTAGCACCTGGTTCCAGCATATCCAACAGGTGGTTAGGAAGTGTCTGGCAGGTGGTTCCTGTGTGTCTGGCATGTGGTTCTGGTAGGTTCGGAAGATGGTTCCAGCCTGTCCATTGGATGCTGCCGGCATGTCCGGGAGTTGGCTCTGGCTTGTCAGACTCATAGATACAGTGTGTCCGGAGGGTGGTTCCAGGTGGTTCTGGCATGTCCGGGGGGTGCTTCCTGTCTGTCTGGCAGGTCGTTCTGGCATGACAGTGTGGTGCTTCCAGAGTGCCCGGCGGGTGGTTCCTGCATGTCTGGCAGGTTTTTGTGGCATGTCCAGCACCTGGTTCTGGTGTAATTGGTAGGTGGTTTCAGTGTATTTGGCACGTGGTTCCGGCATATCCAACAGGTGGTTCTGAAGTGTCTGGCAGCTGGTTCCTGTGTGTCTGGCACATGGCTATGGGGTATACTGCAGGTGATTTTCAGGTGGGCTGAGGGCTGTCCAGGCGTGTCCCACATCTGCTTCTGGTGTGCCAGGCAGGTAGTTTCAGCGAATCAGGCACCTGGTTCCAGTGTATCCAACAGGTGGTCCCAGCATGTCTGGTAGGTCATTCCAACGTGTGCAGCACATGATTAAGGTGTTTCCGGCAGGTGATTTCGACATGTCCGGCTGGTGGTTCCAGCGTGTCCGGCACCTGGTTCTGGCATGTCTGGCAGGTGGTTCAGTCGTGTCCGGCACCTGGTCTTGGTGTCTGCTACACCTGTTTCCGATGTATCCGGGAGGGGGTTCTCACAAGACTGGCAGGTGGTCCAGGCGTGTCCAGCAGGTGATCCTGGGGTGTCGGGCACCTGGTTCTGGCCTGTGCTGCACCTGTTTCTGATGTATCCATCAGATGGTTCCAGCATGCCTGGCACACGTTTCAGGTGTATTTGGCAGGTGGCTTCAGCATACCAGGTGCCTGGTTCCATTGTATCTGAGAGTTGGTTCCATGGTGTCTGGCAGGTGGTTCCTGTGTTTTTGAAATGTGGTTCCAGTACGTCCTGAAGGTGGTTCCGGTGTGTCTGACAGGTGGTTCAGGTCTGTCTGGGAGGTGGTTTTGGTGTGTCCGAACGTGGTTCTGCCATATCTGAGAGGTGGTTCCAGCATGCCCAGCATGTGATTCCGGAGTGTCTGTCAGTAGGTTCTGGCATATCGGGCAGGTGATTTTGGCGTGTGAGTCAGGTGGTTCTGACGTATGCTGCAGGTGCTTCTGGAGCATTCCAGACCTGATTCTTGCATCAGCGGTGGGTGGTTCCAGAGTGTCCAGATGATGCTTCCAACATGTCCAACAATTGGTTCCAGCGTGTCAGGCAATTGGGTCACACGTGTGGTGGGTGGTTCTGGCATTTGCCACAGATGGTTCAGGCGCATCTGGAAGGTGGTTTCAGCGTGTCCAGCAGTTGGTTCAGTCTTGTCCGGCAGGTGGTTCTCACAAGACTGGCAGGTGGTACAGGGGTGTCCAGCAGGTGGTTCTGGCGTGTCAGACACCTGGTTCCAGTGTGCCTGGCATGTGGTTCTGGATTGTCCATCAAGTGG
Organism: Equus caballus; assembly: GCF_041296265.1. Taxonomy (NCBI): domain Eukaryota; kingdom Metazoa; phylum Chordata; class Mammalia; order Perissodactyla; family Equidae; genus Equus; species Equus caballus. The sequence goes on from NC_091702.1 coordinate 2,123,065, forward strand.
TTCAGGCTGGTTGAGCAGGTGTTTCAGGTGTGTCCGGGAGCTGTTTCAGGCATGTCTGGCACCTGGTTCTGGCCTGTGCTGGACTTGTTTCTGGTGTATCCATCACATGGCTCCGGCGTGTCCGGCACATGGTTCTGGCGTATTTGGCGGGTGGTTTCACTGTATCTGGCACCTCATTCTGGCATATCCAACAGGTGGTTCCTGTGTGTCTGACAGGTGGTTCCTGTGTGTCTGGCATGTGGTTCTGATGCATTCAGAATATGGTTCCAGCCCGTCCATTGAGTGCCTCCGGTATGTCCAGGAGTTGGTTCTGGCGTGTCAAATTGATGGTTTCAGTGTGTCTGGAGGGTGGTTCCAGGTGGTTCTGGCGTGTCTGGTGGCTGCTTCCAGTGTCTCTGGTGGGTCGTTCTGCATGGCTGTGTGGTGGTTCCAGAGTGTCCGGCGGGTGGTTCTGGCATTTGTGTAGGGTTATTCCGGCATCCAATTGGCCTGATTCCAGCATATCCAGCAGGTGATTTTGGGGTGTCCAGCTGGTGGTTGCAGTGAGTCAAGCAGGTCCTTCCAGCATGTTCGGCCGGTGGTTCCGGCATGTCCAGCAGGTGGTTCAGATTTGTCCAGGAGGTGGTTCTGTCGTGTCCTGCATGTGGTTATGGCATATCAGAGAGGTGGTCCCAGCATACCCAGCATGTGATTCCGGAGTGTCCGTCAAGTGGTTCTGGCATATCCGTCAGGTGATTTTGGCGTGTGAGTCATGTGGTTGTGGCATGTCCTGCAGGTGCTTCTGGCGCATTCCAGACCTGATTCTCGCGTCAGCGGTGGGTGGTTCCAGAGTGTCCAGATGATGGTTCCAACATGTCCAATAGTTGGTTCCAGTGTGTCAGGCAGAAGGGTCACACATGTGTGGTGGGTGGTTCCGGCGTTTGCCACAGATGGTTCTGGTGCCTCCAGAAGGTGGTTTCGGCATGTCCGGCAGATGGTTCAGTCTTGTCCGGCAGGTGGATCAGTCGTGTGGGTCACCTGGTTCCGGCGTGTGCTGCACCCATTTCTGGCATATCCAGCAGGTCACTCCGGCGTGTCTGGCAGTTGGTACCATTCTGTCTCACACATGGCTATGGGGTATCATGCAGGTGATTTCACCGTGTCCTGTGGGTTGTCCAGGCATTTTTGACACCTGGTTCTGGTGTGTCCGGAAGTTAGTTTCAGAAAATCAAGCACCTGTTTCTCTCATATCCCACAGGTGGTCCTGGCAGGTCTGGTACGTGATTCTGGCATTTGCGGCAGGTCATCCCAGTGTATCAGGCAAGGGAATTTCACGTGTCCTGCAGGTGGTTCCATCTTGTCCAGCACCTGGTTCTGACATGTCTTGCAGGTGGTTCAGTCGTGTCCGGCACCTGGTGTTGGCATGTGCGACACCTGCTTCTGGTGTATCTGGCAGCTGGTTCTCACAACACTGGCAGGTGGGGGCTGGCTTCATGGCCGAGTGGTTAAGTTTGCATGATCTGTTGCCAAGGTCAACTGTTTCATTGGTTCGAATCCTGGGCGTGGACATCTCACAGCTCATCAAACCACACTTAGACAGCGTCCCACATGCCGCAACTAGAAGGACCCACAACAAAGAATATACAACCATGTACTGGGGGCCTTTGGGGAGAAAAAGGAAAAGATAAAGTGTTTAAGACTGGCAGGTGGTTCAGGCATGTCCAACAGGTGGTTCTGACATGTGGAGTACCTGGTTCCGGTGTGCCCAGCATGTTGTTCCAGACTGTCCGTCAGGTGCTTCAGGCTGGTCTAGCAGGTGATTCAGGTGTGTCCAGCAGCTGTTTCAGGCGTGTCCGGCACTTGGTTCTGGCCTGTGCTGGACCGGTTCCTGGTGTAGCCGTCACATTGTTCCTGCGTGTCTGTCACATGGTTCTGTCGTATTCTGCAGGTGGCTTCAGCATACCTGGTGCCTGGTTCCAGTGTATCTGACAGTTGGTTCCATGGTGTCTGGCAGGTGGTTCCTGTGTGTCTGGCATGTGGTTCTGGTACATTAGGAAGTTGATTCCAGCCTGTTGAGTGCTTCTGGTAGGCTGGGAGTCAGTTCTGGCATGTCAGAGTGATGGTTCCAATCTGTCCAGTGGGTGGTTCCAGGTGGTTGTTGCGTGTCCAGTGGGTGCTTCGGGTGTGTCAGGTGTGTCATTCTGTATGTCTGTGTGGTGGTTCCAGAGTGTCCGGCAGGTGGTTCCAGCATGGATGTCAGGTTTTTCCAGCGTCCAAGTGGCCTGGTTCCAGCGTATCCAGCAGGTGATTTTGGCGTGTCAGGCAGGTGGTTCTGGCGAGTCAAACAGGTGGTCCCCGCGTGTTCGGGAGGTGGTTAAGGCATGTTCAGCAGGTGGTTCAGGCCTGACCAGGTGGTTGTTCCGGCGTTTCCTGCACGTGGTGCTGCCATATCTGAGAAGTGGTTCTGGCATGCCTGGCATGTGATTCCGGAGTGTCCAGCAAGTGCTTCAGGTATATCCAGCAGGTGATTTTGGCATGTGATTCAGGTGGTTGTGGCATGTCCTGCTGGTGCTTCTGGCGCATTCTGGACCCGATTCTCACATCAGCGGTGGATGGTTCCAGAGTGTCCAGATGATGGTTCCAACATGTCCAACAGTTGGTTTCAGCGTGTCAGGCAGGTGGGTCACACATGTGCTGCGAGTGGTTCCAGCGTTTGCCACAGATGGTTCTGGTGCATCCAGAATGTGGTTTCGGCATGTGTGGCAGATGGTTCAGTCTTATCTGGCAGGTGGATCAGTCGCAGGGGGCATCTGGTTCTGGATTGTGCTGCACCTTTTTCTGGCGTATCCGGCAGGTGGTTCCGTTCTGTGTGGCGAATGGTTACGGGGTATCATGCAGGTGATTTTGCAGTATCTGTGGGTTGTCCAGGCATGTCTGACACCTTATTCTGGCATGTCTGGCATGTAATTTCAGTGAATCAGGCACCTGGTTCCAGCGTATCCCACAGGAGGTCCCAGCATGTCTGGTGGGTGATTCTGGCATGTGCAGCACCTGGTTCTGCTGTATCTGGCAGGTGATTTTGATGTGTCCGGCAGGTGGTTCAGTCGTGTCTGACACCTGGTCTTCGTGTGTGCTACACCTGTTTCTGGTGTATCCAGGAGGTGGTTCTCACAAGACTGGTAGGTGGTCCAGGCATGTACAGTAGGTGGTCCTCATGTGTCTGGCACCTGGTTCTGGCCTGTGCTGCACCTGTTTCTGATGTATCCGTCACATGGTTCCAGTGTGTCCGGCACAGGGTTGTGGCGTATTTGGCAGGTGGCTTCAGCATACCGGGTGCTGGGTTCCGGCGTATGTGACAGTTGGTTCCGTGGTGTCTGACAGGTTCCTGTGTGTCTGGCATGTGGCTCCGGTATGCTCTGAAGGTGGTTCCGGCGTGTCCAGCAGGTGGCTACCGTGTGTCTGGAAGCTGATTCCGTCATGTGCCATTGGTGCTTTCAGAGTGTCCAGCTGTTGGTTCCGGCGTGTCTGGCAGTTGGTTCCAGCCTGTGCGGTGGGTGATTCCGGCAAGTCCGGTATCTTGATCCAGCCTTTTCCAGAAATTGGTTCTGGCTTATCCAGGACCTGGTTCCAGTCTATCCAGCAGGTGATATTGACGTGTCCGACAGGCTGTTCCAGCATGTTAGGCTGGTTGTTCTGGCTTGCCTAGCCAGTGTTTGTGGCATGTCTGGCATCTGGTTGTCACATATTCGGCAGGTGGTTTCACTCTTCTGGCACCTGGTTCCGCATATCCAACAGGTGGTTCCTGTGTGTCTGGCACGTGGTTCCTGTGTGTCTGGCACATGGTTCTGGTACGTTCTCAAGGTGGTTCTGGCGTGTCCGGCAGGTGGCTACCATGTGTCCAGACATTGATTCCATTGTGTGCCATTGGTGCTTTGAGAGTGTCCAGCTTTTGGTTCTGGTGTGTCTGGCAGTTGGTTCCTGCATGTGCAGTGGGTGATTCTGGCGAGTCCGGCATGTCGATCCAGCCTTTTCGCAAATTGGTTCTGGCTCATTCAGGACCTGGTTCCAGTCTATCCAGCAGGTGATTTTGGCATGTGAGTCAGGTTGTTCTGGCGAGTCAAGCAGTTGTTTTCAGTGTGTCGGCAGGTGGTTCAAAAGTGTCCATAAGGTGGTTCAGGTCTGTCCAGCAGGTGGCTCCGGCTTGTGTGGCACGTGGTTCCGTTCTGTCTGCCACATGATTACTGGGTATCATGCAGGTGATTTCCCCGTGTCCTGTGGGTTGTCCAGGAGTGTCTGACACCTGGTTCTGGCATGTCCAGAAGGTAGTCTCAGTGATTCAGGCACCTGGTTCTGGTGTATCCAACAGGTGGTCCTGGCATGTGGGGCAGGTGGTTCCGGCATATCTGGCAAAGGACTTTGACCTGTGCTGCAGCTGGTTCCAGCGTGTCCGGCACCTGGTTCTGGCATGTCTTGCAGGTGGTTCAGTAGTGTCTGGCAACTGGTCTTGGGGTGTGTGACACCTGTTTCTGGTGTATCCTGCCTGTGGTTCTCACAAGACTGGCAGGTGGTTCTGCGTGTCAGGCACCTGGTTCTGGTGTGCCCGGCAAGTGATTTTGTATTGTCTGTCAACTGGTTCAGGCTGGCCTCACAGGTGGTTCAGGTGTGTCCGGCAGCTGTTTCAGGCGTGTCTGACACCTGTTTCTGGCCTGTGCTGGACCTGTTTCTGGTGTATCTGTCAAATGGTTCTGGAGTGTCTGGCACATGTTTCTGGCATATTTGGCAGCTGGCTTCAGCATACCCAGCACCTGGTTCCAGCGTATCTGACATTTGGTTCCATGGTGTCCGGCAGGCGGTTCCTGTGTGTGTGGCATGTGGTTCTGGTATATTCGGAAGATGTTTCTGGCCTCTCCTTTGGGTGCTGCCGGCATGTTTGGGAGTTGGCTCTAGCTTGTCACTGTTTTGGTTCCTGTGTGTCTGGCAGGTGGTTCCAGGTGGTTCTGGAGTGTCCGGTGGGTGCTTCGGGTGTGTCTGGTGGGTCATTCGGCATGTCTCTGTGGTGGTTCCAGAGTGCCCGGTGGGTGGTCCCGGCATGTCTGTTGGGTTTTTCCGGGTCTAAGTGGCCTGGTTCCAGCATATCCAGCAGGTGATTTTGGATTGTCTGGCAGGTTGTTCTGGTGAGTCAAGCAGGTGGTTCCAGCTTGTTCAGCAGGTGGTTCACGTGTGTCCAGTATGTGGCTCAGGTCTGTCCAGGCAGTGGTTCCGTTGTGCCCAGCACTGGGTTCTGGAACATCTGAGAAGTGGTTCTGGCATGCCTGGCATGTGATTCCAGAGTGTACATGAGGTGGTTCTGTCATATGCAGCAGGTGATTTTGGCATGTGAATTAGGTGGTTCTGGCATGTCCTGCAGGTGCTTCTGGCTCATTCTAGACCTGATTATCGCCTCTGTGGTGGGCGGTTCCAGAGTGTACAGATGATGGTTCTGACATGTCCAACAGTTGGTTCCAGCATGTCAGGCAGGTAAGTCACACATGTCTGGCCTGAATCATTTGGCTGAGATACGAATGATTGTCCTTCCACATGCTTAGGAGGAGAGAGACAATAGGATTTTAATGCACCGCTCTTTAGAAGTTAAGAGAGAACTCGCTGTCCACAGTGCTCTGACAGCGTATGGGCAACATCTCATACCGCCCTTGTGCACTGGTGGAGAGAGTGTCAGAAACCACCTATGTCAGAAAGGCCAAGTTTGCTCTCAGCTGTGTCCTACATTGCTCTAGAGGTGGAAGGCACAAAACATTGTCTTCATCCCTCAAGGAGAGACGAGCCACAATCCGTCTTGCTTCCAGCTCATTAGGAAGCTGAGAAAGAACTCGATTTCCACAGTGTCTTACAGTGTACCGGGAACATCTCATAAAATGTCAGCTGAAACCCTGTTTCTTTAGAGCCCTTAACTCATCACTTTAGAACTTCTGCTTCTGGGACATTTCCATCTTGCCAACCAGGCTCAGATGAAATGCCTACATCTTCTCCTTAAGCAACAGGGCTGAGGCCCAAATGAGTGTGCTTCCACGTGCTTAGGAGGAGAAAGACAATAGGCTTTTAACCAACCGCCCTTGTGCACTGCTGGAGAGAGTGCCAGAAAGCACCTATGTCAGAAAGGCCCCTTTGCTCTCAGGCGTGCCCTACATTGCTCTAGAGGTGGAAGGCACAAATCCCTGCCTCCAACCATCAAGGGGAGACAAGCCAAAAACTGTCTTGCTTTCAGCTATTTAGGAACCTGAGAAAGAATTTGCTTTCCACAGTGCTCTTTCAGCATACCAGAAACCTCTCATACAAAGGCAGCTGAAGGACTGTTTCTTCCAAGCCCTTAACTCACCGCTTTAGAACTTCTGCTTCTGCAATATTTCCATCTTGCCAAGCCAGCTCAGATGAAATGCCTACACCTTCCCCTTAAGCAACTGGGCTGAGGGCCAAATGACTGTGCTTCCACATGCATAGGAGTAGACAGACAATAGGCTTTTCACCAAACACCATTGTGCACTGGTGGAGAGTGCCAGAAAGCACCTAAGGAAGAAAGGCCCCTTTGCTCTCAGCCATGCACTGCAGTGCTCTAGAGGTGGAAGGCACAAAGCACTGCCCCCATCCCTCAAGGGGAGACAAGCCACAAACCGTCTTGCTTCCAGCTCTTTAGGAAGCTGAGGAAAAACTCACTTTCCATGGTGCTCTTACAGCGTACTGGGAACCTCTCATACATAGGGTGCTGACACGCCATTCCTTTTCAGCCCTTAACTCTCCACTTTAGAACTATTGCTACTGCCACATTTCCACCTTGCTAACCTGGATCAGATGAAATGCCTACATCTTCCCCTTAAGCAACGGGGCTGAGGCCCATATCATTGTGCTTCCACATGCTTAGGAGGAGACAGACAATGTGCTTTTAACCAACCGCCGTTGTGCCCTTGTGGAGAGAGTGTCAGAAAGCACCTATGTCAGAAAGGCCCCTTTGCTCTCAGATGTGCCCTACGTTGCTCTAGAGGTGGAAGTCACAAAGCACTGCTGCCATCCCTCAAAGGGAGAGAAGCCACAAACCATCTTGATTCCAGCTCTTTAGGATATTCGAGAAAGAACTCACCTGCCAGATATGCTGGAACCAGGTCCTGGATACGCTAGAACCAATTTCCAGAAAAGGCCGGAACAACATGCCAGGTATGCTGGAATCACCCACCAGACATGCGGGAACCAAGTGCCAGAGACACCGGAACCAACACAGGGACACTCTGAAAGCACCGACCGCACATGACGGAATCAGGTCCCGGACACATGGTAGCTAGCTGCTGGACACACCGGAACACTTTCAGGACATACAGGAACCACATGCCAGACACCATGGAACCAACTGTCAGATACACTGGAACCAGGTGCCCGGTATGCTGAAGCCACCTGCCGAATATGCTACAATGATGTGCCGGACACGCCAGAACCATGTGACGGATACACCAGAAACAGGTCCGGCACAGGATAGCACCAGGTGCCAGACACACCTGAAACAGATGCTGGACGCATCTGGACCACCTGAGAGACCACCCTGAACCACTTGATGGACAACCCAGAACCACATGCCAGGCGCACCGGAAACAGGTGCCTGACACGCTAGAACCAGCTGCTGGACCCACCTGAACCATCTGCCAAACACGCTAGAGGCACCTGCTTGACTCGCCGGAAACACCTGCCGGACATGCCAAAATCACCCGCTGGATATGCTGGAACCAGGCAACTTAGACGCCGGAAAAACCTGCCAGACATGACGTAACCATCTGCTGGACACACTGGAACCTTGACGCTGAAATGCCGGAACCAACTCCCGCACATGCCAGAAGCACGCAACAGAGAGGCCAGGATCATCTTCCAAATGTACCAGAACCACATGCCAGACACAGAGAAAGCACCTTCCAGACACACAGGAACCACCTGACAGAAACTTCGGAACCACCTGTTGGATAGGCCAGAACCAGGTGCCAGGTACACTGAAACTACCTGCCAAGTACTCCAGAACCAGAGCTTGCGGCATGTGGTTCCAGCATGTCTGTCGGGATTGTCCGGCGCCTAAGCAGCCTGGTTCCAGCGTATCCGACAGGTGATTTTGGCATGTCTGGCAGGTGGTTCCGGAGTGTCCGTTGAGTGGTTCTGGCATATCTGGCAGGTGATTTCGGAGTGTGTCAGGTTGTTCCAGCGAGTCAAGCAGTTGGTTCGGGTGTGTTCGGCAGGTGGTTCAGGTCTGTCCGACAGGTGGCTCTTGCATGTGTGGCAGGTGGTTCCGTTCTGTCTGCCACATGGTTAGGGGTATCATGCAGGCGATTTCACCGTGTCCTGTGGGTTGTCCAGGCATGCCCAACACCTGGTTCTGGCGTGTCTGATAGGTGACTCCAGCGTGTCCAGCAGGTGGTTCAGTCGTGTCTGGAACCTTGTCTCTGTGTGTGCAACTCCTATTTCTGGCATATCTGGCAGGTGCTTCTGGCGTGTCTGGCAGGTGTTTCACTCAAGCCTGGCTGGGGGTTCAGGAGTGTCCAGCAGTTGTTTCTGGTGTGTCGGGCAACTGGTTCCAGTGTGCCCAGCATGTGGTTCCAGAATTCTCCATAAAGTGGTCCTCACTGGTCCAACAGGTGGCCCAGGCTAGTACGGCAGCTGCTTCAGTCTTGTCTGGTACCTGGTTCTGGCCTGCCCTGGACCTGTTTTTGGCATAATCAGCAGAAGGTACCAGCGTGTCCAAGAGGTGGTTCTGGTGTGTCCGGCAGATCGTTTCGGTGTATTCAGCAGGTGATTTGGACATGGCCGGCAGGTGTTTCTGCCATTTCTGGCAACTGGTTCCGGTGTATTCGGCAGGTGGTTTCAGGGTATTTGGTACCTGGTTCTGCCATATGTGAGAGGTGATTCCGGTATGTCTGGCAGTTGGTTCCGTGGTGTCAGTCCAGTGATTCCACCATGTTTCATGGGTGGATCAGTGCTGTCCAGCAGGTGGATAAGTCGTGTCTGGCAGTGGTTTGCAGCATATCAGGGGGTGGTTGCAGCATGTCCAGAAGGTGGTTCTGTCATGTCCAGCAGGTGGCTCTGGTAAGTCAAGCAGGTGGTTCCAGAGTGCTCGGCAGGTGCTTCCAGCATGTCTAGCAGATGGTTCCAGCACATCCTGAAGTTGGTTCCGGCGTGTACAGCAGGTGGTTCAGACTTGTCCGTCACTTGGTTCAGTCATGTCCAGCACCTGGTTCTGGCGTGTGCAACACTTGTTTCTGGAGTGTCTGTCAGATGGTTCCAGAGTGTCCAGCAGGTGGTTCAGTCGTATCCGGCATCTGGTTTCGGCGTGTGCAACAACTTTTTCTAGCGTATCTGGTAGGTGATTCTGGCGTGTCTGGCAAGTGGTTCACACAAGTCTGGTAGGTGGTTCAGGCATGTCCAGCAGGTGGTTCTGGCCTTAGGTCACCAGGTTCTGCCATATCTGGCACCTTGTTCTGGCCTATTCGGCCGGTGGTTTCAGTGTATCCAAAACCTGGTTCAGGCATATCCAACAGGTGGTTCTGGCGTGTCTGGCAGGTGGTTCACTTGTGTCTGTTATGTGGTTCTGTTATGTTTGGAAGGTGGTTATGGCATGTCCAGTGGGTGCTTCCGGCGTGTCTGGCAGTTGGTTCTGGAGTGTGTGGCTGGTGGTTCCGGCATGTCTGTGTGGTGGTTCTGACGTGTACACTGGGTGCTTCCGGGTTGTCAGCAGTTGGTACCTGAATGTCCAGTGGGTGATTCTGGCATGTCCAGCAGGTGGCTATGGCATGTCCAGGGCCTGATTCCGTCATGTCGGGTGGTGGTTTCTGTATGTCTGGGTAGTCATTACAGCATGTCCGGCAGGTGATTTCGTTGTGCACAGCCAGGTTTTCTGGACTGTGTGGAAGTTGGTTATGGAGTATTCAGGACCTGGTTCTGGCATATCCGGCAGGTGATTTTGGCCTGTCTGGCAGGTTGTCCTGGCATGTCTGGCAGGTGGTTCTGGCTTGTCGGCACGTTTGTCTGGTGTGTCCAGCACCTGGTTCTGGCATATCTGGCAGGTGGTTCCAGTGTGTCCGGTGGGTACACTGGCATCTCTGGCAGGTTGTTCAGGCATGTCTGTCAGCTGGTCCAGGTGCATCCCGCACATGATCCAGGCATGGCCATCCTGTCGTCCAGGCATTTCTGAAATGGGATTCTGATTTGTCTGAAAGATGGTTTGGGCATGTCCGGCATATGATTCAGTGCTCACCAGGACGTGCTTTGAGAGTGTACCGCAGGTGGTCCTGGTGTTTCCAGCAAGTGGTTCGACATGTATGGCATGTCCTTCGAGTATGTCTGGCCTGTTGTTCTTGTGTGTCCAGCTGGCAGTTCCAGTGTGTCTGGCACCTGGGTCTGGCATGTTCGGCAGGTGGTTCTGGCATGTCCACCAGATGGTCCCAGTGCATCCTGAAGTTGGTTATGGGTTGTCCAGCAGGTGATTCAGTTGTGTCCAGTGGGTGGTTCATGCTTGTCTGTCACTTGGTTCAGTCGTGTCCAGCACCTGGTTCCTGCATGTGCGACACCTGTTTCTGGCTTATCCAGCAGGTGGCTCCAGCATGTCTGGTGAGTGGTTCAGTTGTGTTCGTACCTGGTTTCGGTGTGTGTGACAACTTTTTCTAGCCTATCTGGCACGTGATTCCAGCATGTCTGGCAGGTGGCTCACGCAAGTCTGGCAGGCAGTTCAAGGCATGTTCAGCAGGTGGTTCTGGCCTTAGGGCACAAGGTTCTGCCATCTCTGGCACCTGGCTCTGGCCTATTTGTCACATGGTTTCAATGTATCAGGCAACTGGTTCCAGCATATCCAACAGGTGGTTCTGGAGCTTCCAGCAAGTGGCTCAGGAGTGTCTGGCATGTGGTTCTGTTCCATTTAGAAGGTGGCTCCAGTGTGTCCAGTGGGTGCTTCCGGTGTGTCTGGCAGTTGGTTCCAGTGTGTGTGGCTGAGGTTTCCGGTGTGTTTGTGTGGTGGTTCCGTGTCTGGTGGGTACTTCTGGGGTGTCCAGCAGTTGGTTCCCGCATGTCTGTCAGATGATTCTGGCATGTTTGGCAGGTGGCTATGGTGTGTCCAGAGCATTATTCCGTCAGATCGGGTGGTGGTTTTGGCATGTCTGGGTTGTGGTTCTCGCGTACCCAGAACCTGATTCTGGTGTCTCCAGTGTGTGGTTCCAGAGTCTCCGGTTGGTGGTTCTCACATGTCTGGCAGTTGGTTCCAGCATGTCATGCAGGTGGTTCATGTGTTTCCTGGTTGATGGTCCTGGGATGTCTGGCGGGTAGTTCCAGTGTGCCCAGCAGGTTGTTCAGGCATGTCTGTCAGCTGCTCCAATTGCATCTGGCACATGGTCCTGTCATGGCTGTCCTGTGGTCCAGGCATTTCTAAAACGTGTTTCTGACATGTCTGAAAGGTGGTTTGGGCATGTCCAGCTTCTGATTCAAGACACTCCAGGAGTTGCTTTGGGGGTGTTTGGTAGGTGGGCCGGGTGTGTCCAGCAAGTTGTTCCAGCATGTCTGATGTGTCCTTCCAGAATGTCTGGGCTTTGTTTCCGGGATGTCCAGCAGGTGGTTCCGGGGTGTCTGGCACCTGGCTCCAGCGTGTTTGACATGTGGTTCTTGCATGTCCACAACATGGTTCTGGCTCATCCTGAGGGTCGTTCTGGCATGTGCGGTAGGTAGTTCAGTCGTGTCCAGTGGGTGGTTCAAGAATTTCCGGCAGTTGGTTCAGTCGTGTCCAGCTCCTGGTTCTGGTGTGTGCAACACCTGTTTCTGGCATATGTGGCAGTTGGCTCAGTCGTGTCCAGTCGTGGTTCTGGTATGTCAGGCACCTGGATCCAGTGTGCCCTTTATGTGGTTCTGAAATGTCTGTAAAGTGATTCAGGCTGGTCCAGCTGTCGTTCAGGCTAGTCCTGCAGGATTTGCAGGCTTGTCCTGCACCTTGTTCTGGCCTGTGCTGGACCTGTTTCTGGCGTATTTGGGATACGGGTTCGGCATATCCGACAGGTGATTTGGAGCTGTCTGGCAGGTGTTTCTGCCACGTCCAGCACCTGGTTCTGGCGCATTTGGCAGCTGATTTCAGAGTATTTGGCACCTGATTCCAGCATATCCAACAGGTGGTTCTGGCATGTCTTGCAGATGGTTCAGGTGTGTCTGGCATGTGCTTCTGGTACGTTCAGAAGGTGTGTTCTGGAGTGTCCAGTGGGTGCTTACAGTGTGTCTGGAAGTTAGCTCCGGCATGTCGGGCAGATGGTTCTGCCATGTCTGTGTGGTGGTACCAGTGTGTCCAGCGGGTGGTTCCGGCATGTCTGTCAGGTTGTTCCAGCGTCTAGAGGCCTGGTTCTGGCATATCTGGCAGGTAATTTTGACACATCTGGTTGGTGGTCCCGGAGAGTCAAGCAGGTGGTTGCGGTGTGCCTGGCAATTGGTTCCACATTGTCCGTCAAGTGGTTCATGCATTTCCGGCAGGTGGTTCAGTCTTGTTTGGCAGGTGGTTCTGGCATGTCCTGCCAGTGGTACTGGTGTGTCATTCAGGTGGTTCCAGTGTGTCAGTCTGGGGGTTCCTGTGTGTCTGGCATGAGTTTCCAATATGTCTGGAAGGTGTTTCCTATGTGTCCAGTGGGTGCTTCCAGGGTGTCTGGTTTTTGGTTCCTGCAAGCCCGGAGGGTGATTCCAGCATGTCCTGGACCTGATTCTATCATGTTGGATGGTGGGTTTGGCATGCCTAGGTGGTGGTTCCAGCACGTCTGGCAGGTTATTTCAGTGTGTACAGCAGGTTTCTCAGGCGTGTGCAGAAGTTGGTTCTGGTGTACTCAAGCCCTGGTTCCAGCGTATCCAGCAGGTGATTTCAGCATGTCTGGTAGGTTGTTCCTGCCTGTCTGGCAAGTGGTTCTGGCTTCTCCAGCAGGTGGTTCTGGCATGTCCAGCACCTGGTTCTGATGTATCCAGCAAATGGTTTCATGGTGTCTGGACCTGGTTCTGCCTGTATCCACTGACAGGGCAGTATCTGACAGGTTGTTCCAGCATGTCTGGCAGGTGTTTCCGGGGTGTCAGGCAGGTAACTAGGGCGTGTTCAGGACCTGATTCCATCATGTCAGGTGGTGGTTTCAGCATGTGTGGGAGGTGGTTCTTGCATGTCTGGCTGGTGATTTAGGCATGTACCACAGGTTTTTCCTGCCTGTGTGTAAGTCTTTTCTGGCATGTTGGGCAACTTGTTCTGGTATGCCCGCCATATGGTTCCGGAATGTCCATAAAGTGGTTCAGGGTGGTCTAGCAGATGGTTCAGGCTAGTCCTGCAGCAGCTGCAGGCTTGTCTGGCACCTTGTTCCAGCCTGTGCTGGACCTGTTTCTGGTATATCTGCAGATGTTTTCAGAATTGCTGCACACGGTTTTGGCGTAACTGATAGCTGATTTGTACGATTCCAGCAGGTGTTTCTGCCATGTCTGGCACCTGGTTCTGATGTATTCAGCAGGTGGTTTCAGTGTATTTGGCACCTGGTTCCGGCATATAGAACAGGTGGTTCTGGCATGTCTGGCAGGTGTCTGGCATGTGATTCTGGTACGTTGGGAAGGTGGCACTGGTGTGTCCAGTGGGTGCTTCTGGCGTGTCCAGCATTTGGTTCCGGGATGTTTGTTGTGTTGTTCTGGTGTATAAGGGCCTTGTTCCGGCATATCCAGGAGGTGATTTTGGCATGTCCAGCAGGTTGTTCTGGCAAGTCAAGCAGATAGTTGCGGCATGTCTGGCAGGTGGTTCAAGCCTGTCCAGAAGGTGTTTCAGGCCTGTCCTGAAGGTGGTTTTGGCACATCCGGCACCAGGCATATCTGACATGTGGTTCTTGCATGCCTAGCATGTGGTTCCAGATTATCTGTCAAGTGATTCAGGCATATCCAGCAGGTGGTTCAGTCTTGTCTGGCAGGTAGTTCAGCTTGGTTCCGCAGGTGGTTCCGGCATGCCCTGCCAGTGGCACCGGCATGTTATTCAGGTGGTTCCACTGTGTCAGGCAGGGGGTTCCTGAGTGTCTGGTATGAGTTTCTGGTATGTCCAGAAGGTGGTTCCAACATGTCAGGTGGCTGTTTCTGGGTTGTCCAGCAGTTGGTGCCTGCATGTCCAGCGTGATTCTGGCATGCCCCCAAGGTTGGCTATGGCATGTCCAGGACCTGATTCCGTCATGTTGGATGGTGGTTTCAGCATGTTTGGGTGATGGTTCTGGTGTGTCTGGCAGGTGAATTTGGCGTGTCTGGCAGGTTGTTCTGGCATGTCTGGCAGGTGGTTCTGGATTGTTCAGCATGTGGTTCTGGCAGGTCTGGCACCTGGTTCTGGCATATCTGGCAGGTGTTTTTACATTGTCTGGAACCTGGTTCTGCTGTATCTGACCTGTGGTTGCGGCATGTCAGGAAGGTTGTTCTGGTGTGTCCAGCTGGTGGTTCAGCCATTTTGGCCAATGGATCAGTTCTGTCCAGCAGGTAGATCAGTCATGTCTGGTGGTTTCTTTCAGCATGTCTGAGTGTGGTTCTGACGTGTCCAAAGTGTGGTTCCATCATGCCTGGCAGGTGGTTCCAACATGTCAGACAGGTGGTTCTGGCATGTCAGGAAGGTGGTTCCATCGTGTCCAGTGGGTGATTCTGGTGGTTCATGCAGGTGGTCCCAGAATGTCTGGCAGGTGCTTCCAACGTGTTTGGGAACTGATTCTGTCATCTCCGGGGGTGAATCCAGAGTTTCCGGGTGGTGGCTCCCATGTGTCCAGCAGTTGGTTCCAACGTGTCAGGCAGGTGGTTCAGGCTTTTCTGGTGGATGGTTCTGGTATGGCCGGTGGGTAGTTACAGCATGTCCGGTAAGCTATTCAGTCATGTCTGTCAGCTGGTCCAGGTGCATCCAGCGCATGGTCCAGGCATGGCCATCCTGTCATCCAGGCATTCTGAAATGTGGTTCTGAAGTGTCCAAAGGATGGTTTGGGCATGCCCGGCATCTGATTCACTCCTCTCTGGGAAGTGCTTTGGGGGTGTCTGGCAGGTGGTCTGGGTGTTTCCAGCAAATGGTTTGGCATGTCTAGCGTATCATTCAAGTATTTCTGCCCTAGGGTTCTGGCATGTCCAGCAGGTGGTTCCAGCATGTGTGGCACCTGGCTTGGCATGTTCAGCTAGTGGTTCCGGCATGTCTGTCAGATGGTTTTGGCGTGTCCTGAAGGTGGTTATGGCATGTCCAGCAGGTGGTTCAGCCTTGTCCGTCACTTGGTTCAGTCATGTCCAGCACCTGGTTTCGGCGTGTCTGACACCTTTCTCTAGCAGATGCAGCAGGTGATTCTCGCATGTCTTTCAGGTGTTTCATGCAAGTCTGGCAGGTGGTTCAGGTGCGTGCAGCAGGTGTTTCTGGCCTTAGGGCACCAGGTCCCATCATGTCCAGCACATGGTTCTGGCATATTCCGCACGTGGTTACAGTGTATCCAGCACCTGGTTCCAGCATAGCCAACAGGTGGTTCTGGCGTGTCTGGCAGGTGGTTCAGGTGTGTCTGGGATGTGATTCTGGTATGCTTGGAAGGTGGTTCCGTCATTTTTGGTGAGTGCTTCTGGTGTGCCCAGCAGTTGGTTCTGGCAAGTGTGATGGGTGTTTCTGGCATGTCCATGTGGTAGTTCCAACATTCCAGATCCACATTCCAGGAACACTGGAACCTGATTCCTGACATGCCAGTACCACCTCCTGGACACGCCTGAACCACCTGCCATCCTAGTGTGAACCACCTGCTGGACATGCTGGAGCCACATGCCAGATATGCCAGAAACAGTTGTTACACATGCTGAACCCAGGGGCTGGACACCACTGAAGACTTGTCAGACACGTTGGAGCCACCTGCCTGATACCCCAGAATCAGGTGTTGTGCACACTGGAACCAGGTGCTGGACACGACTGAAACATCTGCTGGACAAGCCTGAACCACCTTCTGGACATGACCTAACCACCTGCCTGATATTCTGCACTGTAACCACCTTTTATACACTCTGGAATCCACTGGGGGGCATGCCAGCATGACATACTAAACATGCCAGAGCCAGGTGTCAGACACGCCAGAACTGCAAGCTGGACACACTGGAACCACAGGCCAGACATACTGGCAGGACATGCCGGACATGCCAAAACCTATTTCTGGAAACACCTGGGCCAATACAAATACACCCCCACAGCATCTCCAGGTGAGGTCTGAATCAGGTGCCTGACACGCTGAAACAACCTTTTGGACACGTCAGAACCACATTTCAGAAATGCCTGGACCACGGGATGCCCATGCCAGGACCATGTGCCAGATGCAACTGGATTAGCTGACAGACTTGCCTGAACAACCTGCTGGACAGGCCGGAACTCCCCACCTGACATACCAGAATGATCCACTGGAAATGCCTGAACCACCTGCTTGACACACTGGAACAAAATGCTGGACACGTGGGAATCACCTTCTGGACAGGCCTGAAACACCTGCTGGACACACCTGAACAACCTGACTGACAAGCCGGAAGCACATGCTTGACTTGCCAGAATAACCTGCTGGACCCTCTGCAATTGCCTGCAAGATACACAGGAACCAGGCTCCTTATACCCCACAACCACCCACCAGACATGTCAGAACCACCCGCTGGACACACAGGAACAAAATTCTGGACATGCCAGAACCACTCATGATATGCTGAAACCAACTGCCAGACTCGACTGATCATTGGAACCAAGCTTCTTACATGCCAGAACCTCCCACCACACATGCTGGAACCACCTGCAGGACACAGTGGAAGCACCAATAAGACACACAGGAGCCACCCGCTACACACAATGCAATCAGGTAGGGGACATGGTGTAACCTCCTTCTCAATGGTCCAGAACCACCAGCCACACATACTGGAACCATGTGCCCAACACATCAGAACCACCTGCTGGGTATGCCTGAACCACCTGCCAGACTTGCAAGAACCATCTGCTAGGAGCATTGGCACCACCTGCCGGATACACCAGAAACAGGTGTTGCACACGCCAACACCAGGTGCTGGACATGACTGAACCACCTGAAAGACATACCAGAACCAGGTGCTGGACACATTGGAACCACCTGCCAAACACGTCAAAATCACCTGCTGGATACTCTGGAACCATGTGCTGCACATGCCGGAATCACCTACCAGACATGTCGGGACCACCAGTTCGATACGTCAGAACCAGGTACCTGAATCACTGAAAGTACCTCCCAGACATGCCAGAACCAGGTCTCAGACATGCCTGGGAAACCCACAGGACACATCAAAACCACCTGCATGATACCCCGTAAACGTGTGCCAGACATAATGGAACCAACTGCCAGACACGTCAGAACCAACACCTGGACACTCTGAAAGCACCAACTGGACATGATGAAATCAGGTCACAGACACATGGTAGCCACCTGCCAGACATTCTGGAACCACCTTAAGAACATATAAGAACCACCTGCCAGACACCATGGAACTAACCGTCAGATATGCCGGAACCAGGCACCTGGAATGCTGAAGCCACCTGCTGAATACACCAGAACCATGTGCCAGACACACCAGAAACATGTAACAGATACACCATAAACAGGTCCAGCACAGGCCAGAAGTAGGTGCCGGACATGCCGGAAACAGCTGCCAGACACACCTGAAACACCGGCTAGACCAGCCTGAATCACTTTACAGACAATCCAGAACCACATGGTGGGCACACCGGAACCAGGTGCCTGACACGCCAGAACTACCTGCTGGACACTCTTGAACCACCTGGCAGTCTTGTGAGAACCACCTGCCGGATACACCACAAACAGGTGTCACACGTGCCAAAACCAGGTGCCATACATGACAGAACCACCTGCAAGACATGCCAGAACCAGGTGCTGGACACACTGGAACCAACTGCCAGACACGTAGAAATCACCTGCTGGAACCCCGGAACCATGTGCCGACATGGAGAAATCACCTACCAGACATGCCAGGACAACCTGTTGGGTATGCCAGAACCAGGTGCCTGATTCACTGAAACTACCTGCCAAACATGCCAGAACCAGGTGTCGGACACTCCTGGACAACCCAGAGGACACGTCAAAATAACCTGTATCTTATCCTGTGACCATGTACCAGACATAGCGGAACCACCTGCCAGACATGCCACAGCCACCTGGTGGATACGCCAGAAACAGGCAAAGCACAAGCTGGAACCAGGTGCCCACACGATTGATGCACCTGCCAGACAAGACTGAACCATCTGCTGGAGAAGACGGAAGCACCTGCTGGACACAACTCAACCACCTGCTGGACACGCTGTAACCACATTCAGCATGCACCCAAAACATCTGGTGGACATGCCAGAACCACCTGCTGAAAATTCCAGAGCCAGGTGCTGGACACACCAGAAACAGCTGCCAGACAAGCCAGAACCATCTGCCTAACATGCTGGAACAACCTGCCAGACATGCCAAAATCACCTGCCAGATACGCCAGAACCAGTTCCTGGATATGCCAGAAACAATTTACATAAAAGGCTGGAACAGCCTGCCAGAGATGCTGGAATCACCCACCAGACATGCGGGAACCAACTGCCAGACATGCCAGGACCAACACCTGGACACTCTGAAAGCACCAACTGGACACGACAGAATCAGGTCGCAGACACACAGTAGCCACCTGCCAGACACTCCGGAAACACTTTAAGAACGTACCAGAACCACATGCCAGACACACAGGAACCACCTGCCACACACTATGTAACCAACTGTCAGATACACCGGAACCAGGAGCATGATATGCTGAAACAACCTGCTGAATACACCAGAACCATGCGCCGGACATGTCAGAACCTCCTGCCAGATTCGCCAGAACAGGTGTCACATATGCCAAAACCAGGTGCTGGACACGACTGAACCACCTTCAAGAAATGCCAAACCATGTGCCAGACTGGCCAAAATCACCTGCTGGATATGCCAGAACCAGGTTCCAGATACACCTGAACCAACTTCTGGACAGGCTAGAAAATCATGCATGGCATGCCAGAACCACCATTTGGACACACCAAATTCACCAACCCGACGAAACGGAATTAGGTCCCAGACATGCTGTGGCCACTTGCTGGACATGCCATAGCCACCCACCAGACATGCAGGAACCAAGTGCTGGACACCCCAGAAGCAACCACCGCACACATCGGAACTACCTTCTGGACATACCAGAAACTCATGCCAGAGACAGAGGAAACCCTGCCTCACATGTTGGAACCACCTGAATGACTCACCGGTACCGCTGGCTGGACATGCCAGAACAACCTGACAGACAAGACAGAATCACCTGCCAGATACACCTGAACCACTTGACTGACACTCCAGAACTACATGCTGGGGACGCTGGAAACACCAGTCAGATATGCCAGAACCAGATGCCGGACATGCCGGAACCACCTGCCAGATGCACAAGGAACAGGTGTCTCACATGCTGAAACCAGGTGCTGGACACGACTGAACCACATGCAGGACAAGCCTGAACCACCTGCTAGACACACCGTAACCAATTTCAGGATGCACCAGAACCATCTGGTGGACATGCTGGAACCACCTGCATAACATGTTGGTGCCAGTTGCCAGACACACCAGAGACACCTGCCAGACAAGCTGGAACCACCAGCCTAACACACTGCAGTGGCCTGCCGGACATGCTGAAATCACCTACAGAATATGCCTGAAATAGGTCCAGGGTACGCCAGAAGCATTTTCCATAAAAGACCGGGACAACCTGCTGGACACGCTGGAATCACCCACCAGACATGGGGGAACCAACTGACAGACTCACCGGAACCAACACCTGGACACGCTGAAAGCACAACAGGACACAACAGAATCAGGTCCCAGACATGCCATAGCCAACTGCCAGACATGCTGGAATCAACTGCTGGACATGCGGGAACCAACACCAGGACACACCAGAAGACCCACGTCGGAACCACATCCTAAACATACCAGAAACTCATACCAGACACACAGGACCCCCTGCCTGTCACACCAGAAACACCTGAATGACACTCCAGTACCTTCAGCCAGACATGCCATAACCACCTGCCAGAGAAAACTGAACCAACTGTCAGACAAAACTGAACCACGTGCCGGACATGCCTGAACCACTTGACAGAAACTCTGGAAACAAATGCCAGGCATGCCACAACCACCTGTCAGATATGCCAGAACCAGGTACCGGACACGACTGAACCACCTGCCAGACATGCCTAACCATGTCAGTACCACTGACTGGCCATGCCAGGACCAGCCGGCAGACAAACCTGAACCTCCTGCCAGACAAGACTGAACCACATACCGGACATGCCTGAACCACTTGACAGACACTGCAGAACCACATTCTGGGCATGCCAGAACCACCTGTCAGATAAGCCAGAACCAGATGCCGGACACCCCAGAACAACTTTCTGGACAGGCCTGAACCACCTGCTGAACACGCCAGAACCACCTGCCAGCCTTGTGTGAACCACGTGCTGGACACACAGGATCCACATGCTGGATACACCAGAAACAGGTGTCCCACATGCTGAAACCAGGTGCCAGACACGACTGAACCACCTGCTGGACACAAATGAACCACCTGCTGGACACAAATGAACCACCTGCTGGACACGCTGTAGCCACATTCAGGATGCAACCAAAACATCTGGTGGAAATCCCAGAGCCACCTGCTGAACATTCTGGAGCCAGGTGCTGGACACACCAGAAACAGCTGCCAGACAAGCTGGAACCATCTGACTAACATGCCAGAACAACCTGCCGTATACGCCGAAATCACCTACTGGATACACTGGAACCAGATCCTGGATATGCCAGAACCAATTTCCATAAATGGCTGGAATAGCTTGCCAGATGTGCCGGAATCCCCCACCGGACATGCAGGAACCAACTGCCAGACATGCCAGGACAAACACCTGGACACTCTGAAAGCACCAACCGGACATGACAGAATCAGGTCCTGGACACACAGTAGCCTCCTGCCAGACACACTGGAACTACTTTAAGAATGTACTGGAACCACATGCCAGACACCATGGAACCAACTGTCATGTACGCTGGAACTAGGTGCCCAATATGCTGAAACCACCTTCTGAATACACAAGAACCATGTGCTGGATATGCAGGAACCATGTGACAGAACACCAGAAACAGGTCCAGCACAGGCAAGAACCAGGTGCCAGACACGCCTGAAACAGCTGCCGGACACACCTGAACCACCTGCTAGACCCACCTGAACCACTTTATGGACAATCCAGAATCACATGCCTGGCACACCAGAACCAGGTGCCCAACATGCCAGAACCACCAGCTGGACATGCCTGAACCACCTGCCAGTCTTGTGAGAACTACCTGCCGGATGTGCTGGAACCACCTGCCAGATACGCCAGAAACAGGTGTTGCACACACCAAAACCAGGTGCCGGACACGACTGAACCACCTGCAAGACACACCAGAATCAGGTGCCAGAAATGCTGGAACCACCTGATAGACATGTCAAAAGCACCTCCGGATATGCCGGAACCATGTCCCGTACATGCCGGAATTGCCTACCCGACATGCCAGGACCACCTGTTGGATATGCCTGAACCAGGTGCCTGATTCGCTGAAACTCCCTGCCGGACATCCCAGAAACAAGTGCTGGACATGCTGGGACAATCTGCAGGACACGTCAAAATCACCTGCATGATACCCAGTGACCATGTGCTGCTGGGAGCCGTGGCTACATCATTTGATCGGCTGTTTGACAGGGTCCAGCCGATTAAAGCCGAGGGGTGCAGGGCCGCCCCTTGGTGAAGAATAACCGGCCAGCCCCTCACACAGTTCTGAAACCTGTGCTGCTTCTAATTGCCCTTCATTCCTCTTCCTATCTTAACCTCCAGTTTTCACTCCTTTGGGTGGCTGCTTGGGAGGCACTACCTCCCGGGAAAATTAGATATAGTAAGAGAATGTGACCACCTGCAGGTAACTTTCAAGATATTTTTCAGTTAATTAATGGAGGAGCACACAGTCCCATTTGAGACAATCAGAAAGGAATCCTGCCCAGATAAGATGTCGAATTAGGTTTATGGCCTCCATCTGGTTAGTGTTTCCTTCTCCCTCCAGTTCTTTGTCTAAATATACATATGCATCGTCCTTCTAAGTTTGTTGGTTAATTGGTTGATCAAGAAGTATCTATATATTATTCTTGACCTTCTGCTTTCTGTTAAAATGTTATAGAGGTTTTCTCCTAAAAGCAATAAATAATAAATAATTGGTGAGTAGAAGGGCCGAGGGGTGCAAGAATGCCCCTCGGTGAAGGATGGCCGGCCAACACCCCCGATATTTTCTGAATTATATGCATGCTTTCTATCAAGGTTATGTGTATACTTATTTCTCTTTTTTATTCTTGAAGATTTATAGTTTAGCTTAGCTTTTCAGCCCTTTACTTTACTAACAATATGATACTTTCCCCGGCAGTGTACTTAAGGGACCGTTAGCTCTACAATCTAAAAGACAAAGGAATGCTTCCACCCCCTAAAGGGCGCGAAAAAGTAAAGATGTTTAACTGCCCGCTGAGAATGCAGATAGCCCTGGGGATAAGACACCCTGGAGTCA
The DNA here is from genome assembly GCF_041296265.1 of Equus caballus. NCBI lineage: Eukaryota > Metazoa > Chordata > Mammalia > Perissodactyla > Equidae > Equus > Equus caballus. Next base: position 2,145,732 of record NC_091702.1, read on the forward strand.
CCTTTTGTTCCCATTAACCATCTACACTAATGGCATAAATGATTGAGGGAGGCAGGGATGGCTCCACCAGGATGTAACCAGACGGGCTGCTGCCCTGTCCGGAGGCCTGGACCTTCTCTCTTTGATTTAACTTTACCATGAATTACAACAGACGCCTAGGTACCTATCTCCTTTAGCTTAGAGACAACAAACACTAGTTAATTGCAGAGAAGACGATCATTAACCTTATGCTCTATAGAATGGAATGCTAATAAATATTCTTGTGCTCGTTTCTTACTTCCTTATCTCTCTGAGAATATTTGTAAAACTATTTCTGTACTAATCCTGAAAAATATATAAACGACACTTGTGCACAGTAAAGTCGGACTTGCTAACACCAACCCAAGTCTCACATCCCCTTTATTTTCCCCCTCCCTCATCGCGTCGACGCCGTCCATCCCTCAGGAACCTGGACTCCGCCGGGCCGGGACCCCGGCAATGTGCCAGACAGAATGGAACCACCTGCCAGACACACCAGAGCCACCTGCTGGATTCGCCAGAAACAGGTGCAGCACATGCTGGAAACAGGTGCCCTACACGACTGATCCACCTGCCGGACAAGACTGAACCATCTGACGGAGAGGCCTGAACCACCTGCCGGAGATGCCAAAACCACCTTCTGGATGCTCCAGAACCATCTGTTGTACACGCCGGAGAAACTTGCCGGACATGTGTGACCCACCTGCATTGACACGCTGGACCAACTGTCGGACACGTCAGAACCATCATCCAGACACTCAGGAACCACCCAAGAGATGCAAGAATCAGGTCCAGAACACTGTTGAAGCATCTGCAGGACACTCCAGAAGCACCTGACTCACACGCCGAAATCACCTGCCGGATACACCTGAACCATTTGTTGGAGACTCCAGAATCACATGTGAGGCAAGCTGGAACCACCTGTCAGATATGCCAGAACCAGGTGCTGGACATGCCGGAACAACCTGCCAGACATGCCAAAATCTCCTGCCAGATATGCCGGAACCAGGCCCTGGATATGCCAGAACCAATATCTGTAAAAGACCAGAACAACCTGCCAGGACATGCTGGAATCGCCCACCGGACATGTGGGAACCAACTGCCAGACACGCCAGAATGAACACCTGGATACGCTGAAAGCATCAAAGAGACACAATGGAATCAGGTCCTGGACATGCCATAGCCACCTGCAGGACATGCCAGAATCACCTGCCATACATGTGGGAACCAATACCATGACACACCAGAGGCACCCACAAGACACGTCGGAAGCACCTTCCAGCCATACTGGAAACTCATGTAAGACGCACAGGAACCCCTGCCTGTCATGCCAGAACCATCTGAATGACACGCCAGTACCATCTGCCAGACGTGCCATAACCACCTTCCAGAGAATACTGCACCACCTGCCAGACAAGACTGAACAACCTGCTGGACACGCCTGAACCACTTGACGGACACTCCAGAACCACATGCCAGATATGCTGGAACCAACTTCCGTACAGGCCTGAAACACCTGCTGGAAACTCCTGAACCACCTTATGGACAAGCTGCAACCACCTTCCGGATGTGCTGGATCCATCTGGTGGACATACTGGAACCACCTGCTGAACATGCCAGAACCAGGTGCTGGGCACGTGGGAACCACCTGCTGGAAACCCTGGAACCACAGGCCAGACATACTGGAAGGACACGCTGGACACTGCGGAACCAAGTGCTGGACACACAAGGACCACCTGCTGGAAACCCTGGAACCACAGGCCAGACATACTGGAAGGACACGCTGGACACTGCGGAACGAAGTGCTGGACACACACGGACCACCTGCCAGACACCACCAAAGCACCCCCTGGAGAGGCCTGAATCAGCTGCTGGATACACCCAAAGCACCATTTGGACACTTCAAGACCATGTTTCAGAAATGCCTGTAACACGAGACGGCCATGTCTGGACCATGTGCCGGATGCACCTGGACCAGCTGATAGACATGCTTGACCAGCCTCCCGGACTTACCAGAACCATCCACTGGAAACGCCTGAACCAACTGCCTGACACCCTGGAACCAGCTGCCAGAAATGTCAGAACCACCATGTGGACAACATGCAAACACCAGCGGGAGACACCAAAATCAGGTCCTGGACACGCAAGAAGCACATGACTGACACTCTGGAACCACCTTCGGGAACAGCTGGAATCACCTGCTGGGTATGATGGCACCAACTTCCAGACACACCGAAACCACCTGTCAGATTCAGCAGAACCAGGTGTCAGACACCGTGAAACCACCTGTTGGATACGCCAGAACCAGGTGCCAGACAGCACAGAACCACCTGCCAGACAAGCCAGAACCACCTGCCTGACATGCTGGAACAACCTGCTGGACGCGCTGAAATGACATTCCTCATACGCTAGAGCCAGGTCCTGGGAAAACCTGCCGGACATGCCAGAACCACCACCTGGACACGCCGAAACCAGCAACCTGATTCTCACAGTTCCCGCAGGTGGTTCCAGCATTCCAGCAGGTGCTTCTGGTGTGCTGGGACCTGATTCTGCCGTCTCTCGTGGGTGGTTCCAGAGTGTCCTTGTGGTGGTGCTGACATGTCTGGCAGTTGGTTCCAGTGTGTCAGGCAGGTGGTTCAGGCATTTCCGGGAGGTGCTTTGGGGGTGTCTGGCAGGTAGTCTGGCAGTGTCTGTCAAGTGGTTCCATCATGTCCGGTATATCCTTCCTGTATGTCTGGCCTGTGGTTCTGGCATGTCCAGCAGGTGGTTCTGGCGTGTCTGGCACCTGGCTCCAGCGTGTTTGGCAGGTGGTTCCAGCATGTCCACCAGATGGTTCTGGCACATCCTGAGGTGGTTATGGCTGATCTGGCCGGTGGTGCAATCATGTCTAGCAGGTGATTCAGTCGTGTCCAGCACCTGGTTTCAGCATGTGCGACACCTGTTTCTGGTGTATCTGGCAGGTGGTTCCAGCGTGTCTGGCAGTTGGTTAGGTCATGTCCGGGACCTTGTTTCTGTGTGTGCAACACCTTTTTCTGGCATATCTGGAAGGCGGTTCTGTCACATCTGGCAGGTGTTTCACGCAAGTCTGGCTGGGGTTCAGGCATGTCCAGCACGTGGTTCTGGTGTGTTGGGCACCTGGTTCCAGCGTGCCTGGCATGCGGTTCCAGAATTTCCATAAAGTGGTCCTGAATGGTTCAGCAGGTGATTCATGCAAGTACAGGAGCTGCTTCAGGCTTGTCCAGCACCTGATTCTGGCCTCTGTTGGACCTGTTTCTGGTGTATCCAGCAGATGGTTCTGGTGTGTCCAAGAGGTGGTTCCAATGTGTCCAACAGATGGTTTCGACATACCCAGCAGGTGATTTGGACATGGCCGGCAGGTGTTTCCACCATGTCCAGCAACTTTTTCTAGCATATTTGGCGGGTGGTTTCAGTGTATCTGGCACCTGGATCTGGCATATCAAACAGGCGGTTCTGGCCTGTCTGGCATGCAGTTCTGCTACATTCAGCAAGTGTTTCCGGCATGTCAGGTTGGTGCTTCCGGAGTGTCTGGCAGTTGGTTCCAGTGTGTCCGGTAGGTGGTTCCAGAATGTCTGGTGTGTTGTTCTGGGATATAAGGGGCTTGGTTGCGGCATATCCGGTAGGTGATTTTGGCGTGTCCTGCAGGTGGTCCTGGTGAGTCAAGCATATGGTTCTGGAGTGTCTGAACCCTGGTTCTGGCATATCTGACAGGTGGTTCCTGCGTGCCCATCATGTGGTTCTGGACTGACCTTCAAGTGGTTCAGGCACATCTGGCTGGTGGTTCAGTCTTGTCTGGAAGGTGGTTCAGTTTTGTCTGTCAGGTGTTTCGGGCATGTGGGGACGGTGGTGCCAACATGTCATTCAGGTGGTTCCAGCAAGTAAGGCAGGGGGTTCCTGTGTCTCTGGCATGAGCATCTGGTATGTCCATAGGTGGTTCCAACGTGTCTGTTGGTTGCTTCTGGGGTGTCCAGCCACTGGTTTTGTGCATGTCTGGCAGGTGATTCTGGTGTATCTGGCAGGTGGTTCACACAAGTCTGACAGGTGGTTCAGGCATGTCCAGCAGGTGGTTCTGGCCTTAGAGCACCAGGTTCCACCATGTCCAGACCTGGTTCTGGCATATTTGACAGTAGGTTTCAGTGTATCTGGCACCTGGTTTTGGCATATCCAACAGGTGGTTCCAGAGTGTCTGGCATGTGGTTCTGTTACATTGGGAAGGTGTCTCCGGCATGTCCAGTGTGTGCTTCTGGTGTGTCCAGCAATTGGTTCCAGCATTTGTGGCTGGTGGTTCTGGCTTGTCTGTGTGGTGGTTCCGACATGTCCTGTGGGTGCTTCCGGGGTGTACAGCAGTTGGTTCCTGCAGGTCCAGTGGGTGATTCCGGTGTGTGCAGCAGGTGGCTACAGTGTGTCCAGCACCTGACTACGTCATGTCAGGTGGTGGTTTCGGCAAGTCTGGCGGTTGGTCCCGGCTTGTCTAGCAGGTGTTTCTGGCATGTCCAGCACCTGGTTCTGGCTTATCTGGCAGGTGGTTTCACAGTGTCTGGCACTGGGTTCCTCTGTATCTGACAGGTGGTTCCGGCATGTCTGGCAGGTGGTTCCAGGTGGCAGGCAGGTGGTTCCCTCGTGTCCATCCAGTGGTTCAGACATGTTTGGCTGGTGGATCAGTGCTGTCCAGCAGGTGGATCAGTGGTGTCCGGCTGTTGGTTGTACCATGTCTGGGGGTGGTTCTGGCATGTTCAGAAGGTGGTTCCATCATGAATGGCAGGTGGTTCCAGTGTGTCAGTCAGGTGGTTCTGGCATTTCCAGAAGGTGGTTTCATCGTGTCCAGTGGGTGATTCCAGCAGTTCCTGCAGGTGGTCCCAGCGTGTCCGGCAGGTGCTTCTGGCATGTCTGGGAACCGATTCTGGCATCTTAGGGGGTGGTTCCAGGCTTTCTGGGTGGTGATTCTGACGTGTCTGGAAGTTGGTTCCAGTGTGTCTGGCAGGTGGTTCAAGCGGATGGTTCCAGTTTGTCTGGCGGTTAGTTCTGGTGTGTCCGGAAGATTCTTCAGGTGTGTCTGTCACCTGGTTCAGGTGCATCCTGGACATGGTCCAGGCATGGCCATCCTGTGGTCCAGGCATTTCTGAAACGTGGTTCTGATGTGTCTGAATGATGGTTTGGGCATGTCCAGCGTCTGATTCAGACCTCTCCAGGGGGTGCTATGGGGGTGCCCGGCAGGTGGTCTGGGTGTTTCTGGCAAGTGTTTCAGCATGTTTGGCGTGTGTTTCGAGTATGTCTGGCCTAGGGTTCTGGCATGTCCAACAGGCCGTTCCGGCGTGTCCAGCACCTGGCTCCCACATGTCCACCAGATAGTTCCAGCATGTCTTTAAGGTGGTTACAGTGTGTCCAGCAGGTGGTTCAGGCTTGTCCATCACTTGGTTCAGTCATATCCAGCACCTTGTTCTGGTGTGTGTGACACCTGTTTCTGGCATATCTGGTAGGTGGCTCCAGCTTGTCTGGCAGGTGGTTCAGTCATGTCCGGCACCTGGTTTCAGTGTGTGCGACACCTTTCTCTATTGTATCCAGCAGGTGATTCCAGCGTGTCTGGCAGGTGGTTCAGGCATGTCCAGCATGCTGTTCTGGCCTTTGGGCATCAGGTTCTGCCATGTCCGGACCTGGTTCTGGCATATTCTACAGGTGGTTTCAGTGTATCCAGCACCTGGTTCAGGCATATCCAACAGGTGGTTCAGGTATGTCTGGCAGGTGGTTCTGTTATGTTTGGAAGGTGGGTCTGGCATGTCTGCTGAGTGCTTCCAGTGTGTCTGACAATTTGTTCCAGTGTATGTGGCTGGTGGTTCCAGCATGTCTGTGTGGTGGTTCTGACATGTCTGGTGGGTGCTTCCAGGGTGTCTGGCAGTTGGTTCCTGCATGACCAGAGGGTCATTCTGGTATGTGCAGCAGGTGGCTAAGGCATGTCTGGGACCTGTTTCCGTCATGTCGGGTAGTGGTTTTGGCATGTCTGGCAGGCGATTTCAGCATGTAAGGCAGGTTTTTCTGGTCTGTGTGGAAGTTGGTTCTGGTGTATTCAGGACCTGGTTCCAGCGTATCCAGCAGGTGATTTTGGCTTGTCTGGCCGGTTGTTCGGCATGTCTTGCAGGTGGTTCTGGCTTGTCCAGCAGGTGGTTCCGACATGGCAGCACCTGGTTCTGGCATATCCAGCAGGTGGTTTCACTGTGTCTGGCACCTGGTTCCACTGTATCCGACAGCTTGTTCTGGTGTGTCTGGAGGGGGTTCTGGGGTGTCAGGCAGGTGGTTCTGTCGTGTCCATCCAGGGGTTCAGATGTGTTTGACAGGTGGATCAGTGCTGTCCAGCAGGTGGATCAGTTGTGTCCAGCTGTTGGTTGCAGCATGTTGGGGGTGGTTCGGGCATGTCCAGAAGGTGGTTCCCTCATCCCTGGCAGGTGGTTCCAGCGCGTCAGTCAGGTGGTTCCAGCGTTTCTGGAAGGTGGTTCCATTTTATCTGGCAGGTGATTCTGGCACTTCCCGCAGGTGGTCCGTATGTGTCTGGCAGGTGGTTACGGCATGTGAATCAGGTGGTTCTGGCGTGTCTGGAAGGTGCTGCCAGCATGACCAGGACCTGTCATCTCCAGTGTGTGGTTCCAGATTGCCCGGGTGGTGGTTCTGACGTGTACCGCAGTTGGTTCCAGCATGTCAGGCAGGTGAGTCAGGCTCGTCCGGTGGTTGGTTCAGTCATGTCCAGCACCTGGTTCCAGCATGTGCAACATATGTTTCTGACGTATCTGGCGCATGTTTCCAGCATGTCCAGCAGTTGTCTCACACAAGTCTGGCAGGTAGTTCAGGCGTGTCAAGCTGGTGGTTCTGGTGTGTCGGGCACCTGGTTCTGGTGTGCCCAGCCTGTGGTTCTGGAGTGTCCGTAAAGTGGTTCAGGCTGGTCCAGCATGTGGTTCAACCTAGTCCTGTAGCAGCTGCATGCTTGTCTGGCACGTGGTTCTGGCCTGTGCTGGACCTGTTTCTGGCATATCAGGCAGATCATTCTGGTGTGTTGGCACATAGTTATGGCATATCCGACAGGTGGTTTTGACATGTCTGGCAGGTGTTTCTGCCATGTCCAGCACCTGCTTCTGGCGTATTCAGCAGGTGGTTCAGGGTATTTGGCACCTGGTTCCAGCATATCCAAAGGTGGTTCTGGCATGTCTGGCAGTTAGTTCAGGTGTGTCTGGCATGTGGTTCCAGATTGCCAGTCAACTGGTTCAGGTGTATCCAACACGTGGTTCAATCTTGTCTGGCACCTGGTTCCAGCATGTCCTGGCAGTGGTACAGGCATGTCATTCAGGTGTTTCCAGTGTGTCAGGTGGGGGATTCCTGTGTGTCTGGCATGAGTTTCCAGGGTGTCTGGAATGTGGTTCCAATGTGTCCGGTAGGTGCTTTCGAGGTGTCCAGCAGTTGGTTCCAGCATGTCAGGCAGGTGATTCTGGTGTGTCCATCAGGTGGCTATGGCATGTCCAGGACCTGATTCCATCATGTCAGTTGGTGGTTTTGGCATGTCTGGGTGGAGGTTCTGGTGTGTCTGGCAGGTATTTTCAGAGTGTACAGCAGGTTTTTCCATCCTGTCCAGAAGTTGGTTCTGGCATATTCAGGATCTGGTTCTGGCATATCTGGCAGGTGATTTCGGCACCTATGGCAGGTTGTTCCAGCATGTCTGGCAGGTGGCTCTTGCTTGTCCAGCAGGTGGTTCTGTCCTGTCCAACACCTGGTCTGGTGTATCTGGCAGGTGGTTTCATGGTGTCTGTCAGCTAGTTCCACCATATCTGACATGTGGTTCTGGCATGTCTGGCAGGTGTTTCCAGGGCATCAGGCAGGTCCTTCTGGTGTGTGCAGCTGGTGGTTCATCCATGTTTGTTGGGTGGGTCAGTGCTGTACAGCATGTGGATCAGTCGTGTCTGGCTGTTCTTTGCAGCATATCTGGGGTGGTTCTCTCGTGTCCAGAAGGTGTTTCCCTCATGCCCGGCAGGTCGTTCCAGTGTGTCAATCAGGTGGTTCTGGCGTTTCCAGATGGTGGTTCCATCATGTCTGGAGGGTGATTCTGGTGCTTCCCACAGGTCATCCCAGCATGTCCGGCAGGTGCTTCTGGCCTGTCAAGGACCTGATTCTGGTATCTCTGGAGGTGGATCCAGAGTTTCTGTGTGGTGGTTCTGGTGTGTCTGGCAGTTGGTTCCAGCTTTGTCAGTCAGGTGGTTCCAGCATGTCCAGAATGTGGTGATTCTGGTAGTTCCCACAAATGGCTCTGTCGTGTCTGGCAGTTGCTTCCAGTGTGTACAGCATCTGATTCTCCATCTCCAGCTGGTGGCTCCAGAGTGTCCAGGTGGTTGTACCGACATGTCTAGCAGTTGGTTCCAGCATGTGTGGCACGTGGTTCAGGCGTTTCCGGTGGATGGTTCCAGTATCTCCGGTGGGTAGTTCCAGCATGTCAGGCAAGTTGTTCTGGCATGTCAACTTGTCCAGATGCATCAGGCACATGGTCCAGGCATGGCCATCCTGTGATACAGGCATTTCTGAAATGTGGTTCTGACATGTTCAAAAGGTGGTTTGGACGTGTCTGACACCTGATTCAGGCCACTGAGAGAGGTGCCTTGTGGGTGTCTGGTGGTGGTCTGGGTGTGTCCAGCAAGTGATTCTGACATGTTTGGCGTGTCCTTCCAGTATGTCTGGCTTGTGGTTCCAACCTGTCCACAGGTGGTTCTAGCACGTCTGGCACCTGGCTCTGGCATGTGTGACAGGTGGTTCTGGCATGTCCACCAGATTGTTCTGGCACATCCTTAAGGTGATTACAGCATGTCCGGCTGGTGGTTCAGTCGTGTCCAGAGATGGTTCAGGCTTGTTCAGGAGGTGGTTCAGTCGTGTCCAGCACCTGGTTCTGGCATGTGCAGCATCTGTTTCTGGTGTATCTGACAGGTGGTTCCAGCATGTCTGGCAGGTGGGTCACGCAAGTCTGGCAGGTTGTTCTGGTGTGTTCAGCATGTGATTCTGGTGTGTCCGGCATCTGGTTCCAGCATTCGTAGCGTGCAGCTCTGGAATGTCCATGAATTGGTTGAGGCTGGTAGCAGGTGGTTTAGGCTAGTCGGGCAGCTGCTTCAGGCTTCTCCAGCACCTGGTTCTGGAGTGTGCTGGAGCTGTTTCTGGCGTATCTGGCAGATGGTTCCAGTGTGTCTTGGAGGTGGTTCTAGCATGTCCATCACATGGTTTTGGTGTATCTAGCAGGTGATTTGGGTGTGTCTGGCAGGGGTGTTCTGGCGAGTCAAGCAGGTGGCTTTGGCGTGTCTGGCAGGTGTTTGAGACATGCCCAGCAGTTGTTTCTCATGTGTCTGGGATGTGGTTCTGGTGTGTCCATCATGTAGACCAACAATCTGGAGCCACATGCCGGGCATGCTGGAACCAAGTGCCTGACATGCCAATACCACCTGCTGGACATGCCTGAATCACCTTCCAGAATTGTCTGAACCACCTGCCAGACATGCTGGAACCACCCACCAGACATGTGCGAACAAACTGCTGGACCCACCGGATGCACGCAATGGACACATCGGAACCACCTTCTGTACATACTGGAAACTCATGCCAGACACACAGGAAACCCCAGCCTGATATGCAGGAACCACCTGAATGACAAGCCAGTAGCACCCGCCATATATGCCAGAACATCCTGCCCCCAAAAAATGAACCGCTTGCTGGATATGCCTGAACCACTTGATGGACACTGTGGAACCACAGGCCAGGAACATCAAAATCTCCTACCAGATATGCTGGAACCATGTGCCAGATACACCGGTACTGCCTACCTCACATGCTGGAACCACCTGTTGCATATGCTGGAACCAGGTGCCTGATTCACAGAAACTACCTGCTGGACATGCCAGAACCAGGTGCTGGACACACTGGAACAACCCACCAGACACATCAAAATCACCTGCGTGATACTCTGGGACCATGACCCAGACATGACAGAACCATGTGCTGGACACACCGGAACCACCTGCTGGATAGGTCGAAAACAGGTCCTGCACACACCGGAACCAGGTGCCCCCAATGACTGAACACCTGCAGACCAAGACTGAACCATTTTCCACAGAGTCCTGAACCACCACCAGACGTGCCAAAAACCACCTTCTGGACGCGCTGGAACCATCTGTTGCAGATGCCGAAACCACTCACCAGAAATTTGTGCACCACGTGTCTGACATGCTGGAGTCCACTGCCGGACATGTGAGAACCAGCATCTGGACACTCCGGAACCACAAACCAGAGATGTGAGAATCAGGTCCAGGACATGCCAGAAGCACCTGCAGGACACGACAGAACCACCTGACTGACACACCAAAACCAGCTGCTGGAGATGATGGAACCATGACCTGTACACGCCAAACCCACCAACTGGACCCAACGGAATCAGGTCCTGGACACACTGTAGCCACCTGCCAGACATGCTGGAGCCACCCAACAGAAATGCTAGAACCAACTGCCAGACATCTCAGAAGCACACACAGGACACTCCAGAATCACCTTCAGGACATAAGGGAAACTCATGTGAGAAACACAGGAATCCCCTGCTTGACATTCCAAAACCACCTGCCAAACATGCAGGAACCACCTGTTGGATACGGAAGAGCCAGGTGCCAGACACTGTGAAAAAACCCAGCTGATGCACCAGAACCAGGTGCTAGACACACCAGAACCACCTGCCAGAGAAGCTGGAACCACCTTCTGGACAGGCCAGAGACATCCCTGATATTCTGCAACCAACCACTGGACAGGACTCATCCACCTGCTGGACTGCATTGAGCCACCTGCCAAACATGGCTGAACCACCAGTCAGACAAGCTGGAACCACCTGCCTGACACCCTGGAATCACCGGCCAGACGTGCCGGAACCACCTGTCAGATACAGGGGATCCTGGTGCCAGATACCTTGAAACCACCTGACATATATGCAGAACCAGGGGCCAGGCATGCCAGAAACACCTGCTGGAAACACTGTAACCACCAGCCAGACAGGCTGGAACAACCTGAAGGACACACTGTAATCACCTGCAGGACATGGCAGAATCAGGTTCTGAATATGCCAGAACCAACTTCTGGACAGGCCAGAAAAACCTGCCAGACAGGCTGGAACCACCACTCAGACATGCCAAAATCACCAATCCGACATGCCAGAATCAGGTCCCAGACACGTCAAAGCCACCTGCCAGACACGCCAAATCACACTCTGGACATGCAGAACCAACTGCCAGACACCTCAGAAGCACCCACAAGACACGTCAGAACCACCTTCTGGACATACTGGAAATTCTTGCCAGACACAGAGGAACCCTCTCCCTGACATGCTGCAACCACCTGAATGACATGCAGGTACACTGGCCAGACATGCCAGAACCACCTGCCAGATACACCTGAACCACACGACAGACACTCTAGAACCACATGCTGGGCATGCTGGAAACACCTGTCAGATATGCCAGAACCAGGTGCCAGACACACTGGAACCACCTTCCAGACAGACTTGAACCACCTGCTGGGCAACCCTGAACCCTCAACTCTGAGCTGGACATGCAGGAACCACCAGATTGACTTGCCAGAACCAGGCCACTTATACGTGGGAACAACATGCCAGACATGCTGGAACCGCCCACCGGACACAGTGGCACCACCACTCAGATACACTGGAAGCACCCACTGGACATGCTGGTACCAACTACCAAACGTACCTTAGCCATATGCCAGACACACTTGTACCACCTGCCGGACACACTGGAGCCACCTGTTGGATATGCTGGAACCAGGTGCCAGATACACTGAAACCACCTGCCAAATATGCCGGAAACAGGTGCCGGACACAGTGGAACCACCTGCCAGACATGCCAAAATCGCCTGCTGGATATGCCAGAACCAGGCCCCTTAAACTCCAGAAACAGCTGCCAGACATGCCATGACCAACTGCCGGACACACTGGAATCACCACTCAGACACACTGGAACATCTGCCAGACATGCCGGAACCAAGTGCAGGACATGCCAGAAATTCCTGCCAGATATACCAGAACCATCCACCAGGAATTCTTGAACCACCTGCCTGACATGCTGGACCCAACTGCTGGAAACTTTGGAACCACAATGCAGACACTCTGGAACCACACACCAGAGACTCCAGAATCAGGTCCCAGGCATGCCGGTAGCACCTGTCAGATACAGTGGAACCAGTTTCCAAAACCCTGAAACCACCTGCTGGATATGCCAGTACCAGGTTCCAGACACACCAGAACCACCTGCTGGACATTCTGGAACCACCTGCTAGAAACACTGGAACAACCTGCTGGACACTGAGAAAACAGCTGCTTGATATGCCGGAACCAGCTCACAGATACACCAGAACCAATTTCCAGACAGGCTGGAAACACCTGCCAGACACGCCGGAACTACCACCCTGACATGCCAAAACCAGCAACTCAACATGACAGAATCAGGTCCCAGACACACTGGAGCCACCTGCTGGACATGCTGGAATCACCCACTGGACATGTGGGAACCAAATGCTGGACAACCTGGAAGCACCTACCGGACTCACCAGAACCACCATTTGAATCTACCAGAACCACATGCCAGACACACAGGACGCACCTGCCAGTCACACCTGAACCATCTGCCAGATATTCCAGAAACAGGAACAGCACAAGCTGGAACCAGGTGCCGGAGAAGCATGAAGTCTCTTCCGGACTAGCCTGAACGACATGCTGGAACAGCCTGGACCACTACACAGACATTCCAGAGCCACACGCCAGGCATGCCAGAACTGGGTGACCAACATGCCAGAACCACCTGCTGAGCACTCCTGAACCACCTGCCAGATTGTGTGAATCACCTGCCGGGAATGCCAGAATCACCAGCTGGATACACCTGAAATAAGTGTCGCACACGCCAAAACCAGGTGTTGGACACGACTGATCCACCTGCTGGACATGCTGGAGCCACTTATTGGATATGCCATAAACAAGTGTTGCACATGCCACAACCAGGTGGTGGAAATGACTGAACCACCTGTCAGACAAGCCTGAACCCCCTTCCAGACATGCCGTCACCACCTTAATGATGGGCCATAACCATTTATTGGACATGTTGGAAGCACCTGCCGAACACACTGGAGCCAGGTGTCAGACATGCCAGAACTTCCCTCTGGACATGCCAGAACTACTGGCCAGACATACTGGAAGGACACACCAGATATGCTGGAACCACTTGTAGGACACACCTGGACCACCTGCTGGACACCCGCAAAGCACCTCCCCGAGAGGCCTGAATCAGATGCCAGACATGCCCAAACCACATTTCGGACTTGTCAGAACCATGGTCAGAAACTCCTGGACCATGGGACAGCCATGCCTGGACCATGTGCCAGATTCACCTGCACCAGCTGACAGACATGCCTGAACAACCTGCCAGACACGTCAGAACTACCTGCTAGACATACCAGAACCATCCACTGGAAATGACTGAACGACCCACCTGACATGCTGGAACCAACTGTCAGAAATGTCAGACCACCACCTGGACACTCTGGAACCATGTGCCAGAAATGCCAGGACCAGGTCCCAGACATGCCAGAAGCACCTGTCAGATATGGTGGAACCAGGTGCCAGACACTGTGAAATCACCTGCTGGATATGCCAGAACCACCTGCTGGACAAGACAGAGCCACCTGTCAGACACATCAGAACTACCTGCCAGACAAGCCAAAATCACCTGCTGGATATGCCAGGACCAGGTCCCAGATATGCCTGAACCAACTTCCAGACAGGCCGGAAAATCCTGCCAGACACACTGGAACCACCACCCGGATACGACAAAACCACCAACCTGACATGATAGAATCAGGTCCCAGACACATGGTAGCCACCCGCCAGACATGCGGGAACCAACTGCCAGACATCCCGGAAGCACCCACAGGACACGTCGGAACCACCTTTTGGACATACCAGAAACTCATGCCAGACACACAGGAAACCCTGCCTGACATGCTGGAACCACCTGAATGACACGCTGGTACCACTGGAAAGACATGCCAGAACAACCTACAAGACAAAACTGAAACGCTTGCCAGACAAGACAGAATCACCTGCCAGATATGCCTGAACCATTTGACAGATATTCCAGAACCCCATGCTGGGCACGCCAGAACCATCTTTCAGATATGCCAGAACTAGGTGCTGGACACGCCAGAACCACCTTTCAGACTGGTCTGAACAACCTGCTGGACACGCATGAGCCACCTGCAAGAGAAAACTGAACCACCTGCCCAATATGCCTGAATCACTTGACGGAGAGTCCAGAAACCCCTGCCAGGCACGCCAGCACCACCTACCAGATAAGCCAGCACCAGGTGCCGAACATGACTCAACCACCTGCCAGACAACCTGAACCACCTTCTGGAGAGGCCTGATCCACCTGCCAGACATGCCCGAACCATCATCCAAACGTGCTGGAACAATGTGGTGGACATACTAGAACCACCTGCCAGATACGCTAAAACCAGGTGCCGGGCATGCCAGAACCACCTACTGAACAGGAAGGATAAAGCCGCCGGACAACCCTGATCCTCCCAACGGACACACCAGAACCACAGGCCAGACATGACAGAATCACCTTCCGGACATGTTGGAACCACACGACTGACACACCAGAACCACCTGCTGGACACAACAGAACCACATTCTGGACACACCAGAACCACTCACCAGACATGACGGAAGCACCTTTTGGACACGCTGGAACCACCTGAC